>NC_079193.1:57077331-57452331 GCF_029499605.1 Hyla sarda | reverse complement strand
CATATATATAGTGTGTATGATTGTATATAGTGTGTGACTGTATATAGTATGTATGATTGTATATAGTGTGTGTGACTGTATATAGTATGTATGATTGTATATAGTGTGTGTATACATATATATATATATATATATATATATATAGTGTGGATGATTGTATATAGTGTGTGAGACTGTATATAGTATGTATGGTTGTATATAGTGTGTGTGACTGTATATAGTGTGTGTGACTGTATATAGTGTGGATGATTGTATATAGTGTGTGTGACTGTATATAGTATGTATGATTGTATATAGTGTGTGTATACATATATATATAGTGTGGATGGATATGACTCCATATAATATGTGTGACTGTATATATAGCATGTATGATTGTATATAGTGTGTGTGACTGTATATAGTATGTATGATTGTATATAGTGTGTGTATACATATATATATATATATATATATATATATATATATAGTGTGGATGATTGTATATAGTGTGTGAGACTGTATATAGTATGTATGGTTGTATATAGTGTGTGTGACTGTATATAGTGTGTGTGACTGTATATAGTGTGGATGATTGTATATAGTGTGTGTGACTGTATATAGTATGTATGATTGTATATAGTGTGTGTATACATATATATATAGTGTGGATGGATATGACTCCATATAATATGTGTGACTGTATATAGTATGTATGATTGTATATAGTGTGGATGATTGTATATAGTGTATGTGACTGTATATAGTATGTATGATTGTATATAGTGTGTATGATTGTATATAGTGTGTGGCTGTATATAGTATGTATGATTGTATATAGTTAATAGGAATAAGCTTCATAGGAAAATAAAACTTACACCCTTGAATCCCATTAACCCCAATAACATAAAGGATGGAAATGTAAAGTGTATGTTCACAAATGCCAGAAGCCTAGCAAATAAAATGGGGGAGCTTGAGGCCTTGATACTGGAGGAACATATTGATATAGTTGGGGTCACTGAGACATGGCTGGTGATATAGTTGGGGTCACTGAGACATGGCTGGTGATATAGTTGGGGTCACTGAGACATGGCTGGTGATATAGTTGGGGTCACTGAGACATGGCTGGACTCCTCGCATGACTGGGCTGTCAATCTGCAGGGGTTTACATTGTTTCGCAAGGATAGAATGAACAGAAAAGGTGGTGGAGTCGGTCTGTATGTAAGAAGTGGTATGAAAGTCAGTGTGAACGATGCCATAGTGTGTGATGATTCTGAGGATGTGGAATCATTGTGGGTAGAATTACAAAAGGAGGGAAATACTGAAAAAATAATATTTGGGGTAATCTACAGACCCCCTAATATCACTGAAGAGATAGAAGTTCGGCTTCATAAACAAATAGAGAGGGCTGCCCGGGCAGGTACAGTGGTAATAATGGGAGATTTCAACTATCCAGATATAGATTGGGGTCCGGAGTTGGCTAAAACTACAAAGGGGCGACAATTCCTAAATTTATTGCAGGATAATTTTATGGGCCAGTTTGTGGAGGACCCAACAAGAAGTGATGCCTTGTTGGATCTGATCATTTCCAACAACGCAGAGCTGGTTGGTAATGTAACTGTGCGGGAAAACCTTGGTAATAGCGACCACAATATAGTTACTTTTGACTTAAAATGTAGAAAACAAAGACAGGCGGGGAAGGCAAAAACATATAACTTTAAAAAGGCAAATTTCCCTGGGCTGAGGGCTGCACTACAGGACATAGACTGGGGGGAGGTGTTCTCAAATACTGATACAGAAGGTAAATGGGACATCTTTAAATCAACTCTAAATAACTATACAGCTCAAATATATACCAAAGGGGAACAAATATAAATGATTAAAACTAAATCCTACATGGCTGACAAATGAGGTTAAAAGAGCAATAAACAACAAAAAAATAGCCTTCAAAAAAATACAAATCTGATGGGTCAGCTATAACATTTAAACAGTACAAAGAGCTTAATAAAATCTGTAAAAATGTAATAAAAACAGCAAAAATTCAAAATGAGAGACAGGTGGCCAAAGAAAGCAAAACTAATCCTAAATATTTTTTTAGATATATAAATGCAAAAAAAACCAAGGACAGAGCATGTAGGACCCCTTAATAATGATAATGGGGAGGTTGTCACGGGCGATCAAGAGAAGGCGGAGCTACTGAATGGGTTCTTTAGTTCTGTATACACTATGGAAGAAGGAGCTGACATTGGCCAGGTCGGTGCTGGTAACACATCATGTACAGGTCAGTGCTGGTAACACATCATGTAATGTACTGAACTGGCTTAATGTAGAGATGGTACAAGGTAAGTTAGGTAAAGTAAATGTAAGCAAATCTCCAGGGCCGGATGGACTACACCCAAGAGTTCTTAGAGAGGTAAGTTCAGTAATATCTGTACCCTTGTTCATGATATTTAGAGATTCTCTGGTGTCTGGTATTGTGCCAAGGGACTGGCGCAAGGCGAATGTGGTACCAATCTTCAAGAAGGGCTCTAGGTCTTCCCCAGGAAACTATAGACCGGTAAGTTTAACGTGCATTGTGGGTAAATTGTTTGAAGGACTTATAAGGGATTACATACAGGAATACATAGGGGATAATTGTATTATAAGTGATAGCCAGCATGGGTTTACTAAGGATAGAATTTGTCAAACCAATCTAATTTGCTTTTATGAAGAGGTGAGTAGAAGCCTTGACAGAGGAATGGCTGTGGATATAGTGTTTCTGGATTTTGCTAAAGCGTTTGATACTGTCCCTCATAGACGTCTGACAGGTAAGTTAAGGACTTTGGGCTTGGAAATTTTAGTTTGTAACTGGATTGAACACTGGCTCATGGATCGTAGCCAGAGAGTGGTGGTCAATGATTCGTACTCTGATTGGTCCCCGGTTATTAGTGGCGTACCCCAAGGTTCAGTACTGGGCCCGCTGTTGTTTAATTTATTTATCAATGATATAGAGGATGGCATTAACAGCTCTGTTTCTATCTTTGCAGATGACACCAAGCTTTGTAGCACGGTACAGTCTATAGAGGATGTGTATAGGTTACAAGATGACTTGGATAGACTAAGTGTCTGGGCATCCACTTGGCAAATGAGGTTCAATGTGGATAAATGTAAAGTTATGCATCTGGGTACTAATAACCTGCATGCGTCGTATGTCTTAGGGGGGATTAAACTGGCAGAGTCACTGGTAGAGAAGGATCTGGGTGTACTTGTAGATCACAGACTACAGAATAGCATGCAATGTCAGGCTGCTGCTTCCAAAGCCGGCAGGATATTGTCATGTATCAAAAGAGGCATGGACTCAAGGGACAGGGACATATTACTCCCCCTTTATAAAGCATTGGTACGGCCTTACCTGGAATATGCTGTTCAGTTTTGGGCACCAGTTCATAAAAGGGACACTGCGGAGTTGGAAAGGGTGCGGAGACACGCGACTAAACTAATATGGGGCATGGAACATCTTAGCTATGAGGAGCGATTAAAGGAGTTACAATTGTTTAGTCTTGAGAAGAGACGTTTAAGGGGGGATATGATAAACGTATATAAGTATATAAATGGCCCATACAAAAAATATGGAGAAAAACTGTTCCAGGTTAAACCCCCCCAAAGGACGAGGGGGCACTCCCTCCGGCTGGAGAAGAAAAAGTTTAGTCTAAAGGGGCGACACGCCTTCTTTACCATGAGGACTGTGAATTTATGGAACGGTGTACCTCAGGAACTGGTCACAGCAGGAACAATTAACAGCTTTAAAACAGGATTAGATACATTCATGGAACAAAATAACATTAATGCTTATGCAGAAATATAAAATCCCATCCCTTCCCCAATATCGCGCCACACCCCTACCCCTTAATTCCCTGGTTGAACTTGATGGACATATGTCTTTTTTCGACCGTACTAACTATGTAACTATGTAACTATATAGTGTGTGACTGTATACAGTATGTATGATTGTATATAGTGTGTGACTGTATACAGTATATGATTGTATATAGTGTGTATGATTGTATATAGTGTGTGTGACTGTATATAGTATGTATGATTGTATATAGTGTGTGTATACATATATATATATATAGTGTGGATGGATATGACTCCATATAATATGTGTGACTGTATATAGAATGTATGAATGTATATAGTGTGTGACTGTATATAGTATGTATGATTGTATATAGTGTGTATGATTGTATATAGAGTGTGGCTGTATATAGTATGTATGATTGTATTTAGTGTGTGGCTGTATATAGTATGTATGATTGTATATAATGTGTGGCTGTATATTGTATGTATGAATGTATATAGTGTGTGACTGTATATAGTATGTATGATTGTATATAGTGTGTATGATTGTATATAGTGTGTGGCTGTATATATAGTATGTATGATTGTATATAGTGTGTGACTGTATATAGTATGTATGATTGTATATAGTGTGTGACTGTATGTGGTATGTATGATTGTATATAGTGTGTGTCTGTATATATAGTATGCATGAATGTATATAGTGTGTGGCTGTATATATAGTATGCATGAATGTATATAGTGTGTGGCTATATATATAGTATGTATGAATGTATATAGTGTGTGGCTGTATATAGTATGTATGATTGTATATAGTGTGTATGATTGTATATAGTGTGTGGCTGTATATAGTGTGTATGATTGTATATAGTGTGTATGATTGTATATAGTGTGTGGCTGTATATAGTGTGTATGATTGTATATAGTGTGTGGCTGTATATAGTGTGTATGATTGTATATAGTGTGTGGCTGTATATAGTGTGTATGATTGTATATAGTGTGTGGCTGTATATAGTGTATATGATTGTATATAGTGTGTATGATTGTATATAGTGTGTGGCTGTATATAGTGTGTATGATTGTATATAGTGTGTGGCTGTATATATAGTATGTATAATTTGGGGGAGAGAAGCGGGCAGCGGCAGTCTCTGGCCAGAAGATAGGCAGGGGGGGGGGGGGGGTGCAGCGGTGGTGCTGAAATAGCCAATAACCTATATCGGTATAAGTTATTGGCTATCAGCCTTAAAGTCCACAGATTATCGGTATCGGCCCTAAAAAATCGATATCGGTCGATCCTTAGTGTGTGACTATATATAGTATGTATGATTGTATATAGTGTGTGTGTGACTATATATAGTATGTATGGTTGTATATAGTGTGTGTGTGACTATATATAGTATGTATGGTTGTATATAGTGTGTGACTGTATATGGTATGTATGGTTGTATATAGTGTGTATGATTGTATATAGTGTGTGACTGTATATAGTATGTATGATTGTATATAGTGTGTGACTATGTATGATTGTATATAGTGTTTATAGTTGTATGGTTGTATATAGTGTGTGACTGTATATAGTATGTATGATTGTATTTAGTGTGTGACTATGTATGATTGTATATAGTGTATGACTGTATATAGTATGTATGATTGTATATAGTCTGTGACTGTATATAGTATGTATGATTGTATATAGTGTGTGACTATGTATGATTGTATATAGTGTGTGTGATTGTATATAGTATGTATGATTGTATATAGTCTGTGACTGTATATAGTATGTATGGTTGTATATAGTGTGTGACTGTATATGGTATGTATGGTTGTATATAGTGTGTATGATTGTATATAGTGTGTGACTGTATATAGTATGTATGATTGTATATAGTGTGTGACTATGTATGATTGTATATAGTGTTTATAGTTGTATGGTTGTATATAGTGTGTGACTGTATATAGTATGTATGATTGTATTTAGTGTGTGACTATGTATGATTGTATATAGTGTATGACTGTATATAGTATGTATGATTGTATATAGTCTGTGACTGTATATAGTATGTATGATTGTATATAGTGTGTGACTATGTATGATTGTATATAGTGTGTGTGATTGTATATAGTATGTATGATTGTATATAGTCTGTGGCTGTATATAGTATGTGTAATTTGTCATACTTATTGTAGGCCCCAAAAATGAATCACTATGTTTCATAGCATATTAACATGATGTTGGCCATTTTGTTGTATGCTCTAAATAGACCTCAGTGTATTCTAAAATTCTTCTATTCAAGTGCCAGTCTGGGAGTAGAATACTTGTTGTCTCTTTAGATATTTATGGCTGTTTAGATAAGACAGATAAGGGTGTTGAGATAAGAAGCTGTGAAATAATTATGTCTCATCTGAATGAAAATTAGTTCTATATATATATATATATATATATATATATATTATATATATATTATATATATATATATTATATATATATATATATATATATATATATATATATATATATATATATATATATATATATATATATATATATACCGTATATACTCGAGTATAAGCCGAGTTTTTCAGCACGATTTTTCGTGCTGAAAACACCCCCCTCGGCTTATACTCGAGTGAACTCCCCCACCCGCAGTGGTCTTCAACCTGCGGACTTCCAGAGGTTTCAAAACTACAACTCCCAGCAAGCCAGGGCAGCCATCGGCTGTCCGGGCTTGCTGGGAGTTGTAGTTTTGAAACCTCCGGAGGTCCGCAGGTTGAAGACCACTGCGGCCTTCAACATCATCCAGCCCCCTCTCACCCCCTTTAGTTCTGAGTACTCACCTCCGCTCGGCGCTGGTCCGGTCCTGCAGGGCTGTCCGGTAAGGAGGTGGTCCGGTGAGGAGGTGGTCCGGGCTGCTATCTTCACCGGGGAGGCCTCTTCTAAGCGCTTCGGGCCCGGCCTCAGAATAGTCACGTTGCCTTGACAACGACGCAGATGCGTCGTTGTTAAGGCAACGGCTCTATTCCGGGCCGGAAGCGCGGAGAAGAGGCGCCCCCGGTGAAGATAGCAGCCCGGACCACCTCCTCACCGGACCACCTCCTTACCGGACAGCCCTGCAGGACCGGACCAGCGCCGAGCGGAGGTGAGTACTCAGAACTAAAGGGGGTGAGAGGGGGCTGGATGATGTTGAAGGCCGCAGTGGTCTTCAACCTGCGGACCTCCGGAGGTTTCAAAACTACAACTCCCAGCAAGCCCGGACAGCCGATGGCTGCCCGGGCTTGCTGGGAGTTGTAGTTTTGAAACCTCTGGAGGTCCGCAGGTTGAAGACCACTGAGGGCGAATGATGAGAAGAGGATGATGAAGGGGGGGGGGTGTGGGGATGATGAAGGGGGGTGGGGATGATGAAGGGGGGGGGGGTGGGATGATTACAAGGGGATGATGAAGGGGGGATGTGTGGGATGATGAAGGGGGGATGTGTGGGATGATGACAAGGGGATGATGAAGGGGGGATGTGTGGGATGATAAGGGGATGTGTGGGATGATGACAAGGGGATGATGAAGGGGGGATGTGTGGGATAAGGGGATGTGTGGGATGATGACAAGGGGATGATGAAGGGGGGATGTGTGGGATAAGGGGATGTGTGGAATGATGACAAGGGGATGATGAAGGGGGGATGTGTGGGATGATGACAAGGGGATGATGAAGGGGGGATGTGTGGGATGATAAGGGGATGTGTGGGATGATGACAAGGGGATGATGAAGGGGGGATGTGTGGGATGATAAGGGGATGTGTGGGATGATGACAAGGGGATGATGAAGGGGGGATGTGTGGGATGATGACAAGGGGATGATGAGGATGTTAATGACGGGTCTGGATGATGACAGGGGGGGATGAGGTATTTCCCACCCTAGGCTTATACTCGAGTCAATAACTTTTCCTGGGATTTTGGGTTGAAATTAGGGGTCTCGGCTTATACTCGGGTCGGCTTATACTCGAGTATATACGGTATATAGGTATATATATATATATATATATATATATATATATATATAGTAATCAGTAGGACATATGATATTGTCATATACTTTTAGTATTGTAAAGGACATCAGTATATATATCTTTTATATGATTCTCATAGGGAGCAATGCTCAGTGTTTGCATTCCTGGTGGAAAGGTCTCAAGTATAGACTTTGAAAATGAGTCTTTGTACAGGGCTAGTTAGCCAGTCTTGTGTCTATCTTATTGTAACTAACAATCAATTACCTAGACTAAACAGAAAGAGAGATTCACATGTCTATGTGAAAGAGACCTCCATGGTATTCTTATCTCTCCAATAAATTTGGATGTCTAGGTAGGCTCCAAGATGTCTATGAGAATCCAGGTTTTAATTACTTATATGTCAAAAATAATCCCTGAATTTTTAATTAATGCTCCATACGTCAAGTGTGGAATGTAGGTTTAAGACCAGTTATTGACAGTTAACCCTTAATCATAATGATGCTAATTGCCTATACAATAGCACCCCCCTAGCATATGAGTAGTTTACATTACACTGACAGGAAAGGCATTATGGGTGATATGCTCAATGCATTCTGGGTAATATAGTGATGTCATAATCATTACCATATGTACACGCCCAACCTACATTCATACGGGAACTCCAATTTAGGAGGGTGTGTCTAACTAATTAAAAAGTCTGGTAAACCAGATATTAAGGACTGTAGACTGTACTCTAGAGAACACACAAAGACACAGGAAAGAGGTCCAACAGGTGGAAAAGCCATGTGAGATCCCAGCAAGCCGGTCTGATCACACGACCAATGGCTATCCATGACGATGAGATGATCCGTAAAAGTTTCCTAAGAGCCGTAGTGAGGTTCTTACATAGACTTGGTAAGAGACACAAAAATGGTATTCCATTTAATTAAGACCAATTTGGATAAAGTGGATGGAATTATACCATTTAGATTGGGGAATAAATTAATTAAATAAAATAATTAATTAGATTATAGTTTTAGGATATTGTGAGACTTCATTCTACCTGCTGAAGAATCAAGACTCAAATTCTATCAAAGCATGAAATAATTGCTTATACATATTGATAGAATTCCTACTCGTCTAACTAAATGTTGTAAGTAAATTTCCCACACAGGAAACTTGCTTCAAGTTCTTCCTCCTAAAATATAGTCTAGCAAGATCATAAAACTCTGCTATTTGTCTTAATAGTCTTACAAAAGTCATGTATAGAAAAATAGTCCAGAATGGGGCGGAGGTATTCTTCCATGTTTATATCCTTAGATGGATTTTTAATCATTTTAAAAAAAAAATGTTTTTCATAATTAATATTTTTATGACCATAATTCATAATCGAGTTATTACCGCACGACAAGATGGAGGCACTGCTGAGATATGATTGTGAGAGGACAATGATTTAACACTATTTTTGTTTGGAAGTAATTTTGCAATATTACTAATTGTGGCTGTGTTAAACTAACTGCGTTATTCCATGCTAAGCATTACATTCCATTGTTAGCAGTGGCAGGGTATGGTTATGCCAAGTGCAGTTTGGTTATTGTAAACTGTTTTAATGAGTACGCCATTTAGTGGTTGTTAAGGTAACAGTGAGTACAAAATTGTCATGTATGTCTTTTCAGAATGCCTGAAGCCAGATCACGTATACAAACCCTTAGAAGGGCGTGGTCTATATATAGTCAATATCACTATCTGGTTTTGAAGGGGTTAAACCCATACCAGAACCACAGATGAGTTTGTTGCTATAAGGTGTTTTTACACAAATTCAACAAGTACATGACAATTAAATCAACTGCAGGAAGTTGTTTTGTCTATGCTAAACACAATAGATTTTTATGTAGCCTGAAATTAATTGTAAAATTGTCCCAAGATGTTCAAGATGACATAGGGAACAGATTTAGGTCTCATTAGCCTAGGCGGTATAGGGTCTGGTTCTAGTCCTTTGACTCAGAAACCTTCCTGGCCCACCATCTCCAATAGTTGGAGATTTAACCCCATAAATGTAATGGACTCAAATCACAGTAGTTGATTTTTTATTGAGGTCCCAGGTTACAGGGAGGTAAGTTAAGTAGCTCAGGGCATCGCAGCAGGATAATAGAGAACTTTGTGATAAAGTTTGACCCAATATATGCAAGTTGGAGTAAACATGTTTCTTTCTAAAATTTATTGCAGGATTCTAAATGTACAAATCCCCAAAGGGGGGATTGTATTGTTAACCTCTATCTGATTAATCATTTCAGATTGTAAAATATCTTTTCACATATTTGTGAGTTTCTTCCAAGAACGTACCTGGACGGAAACGGGTTTTGTGCTGGGCAGCAGAACGCTGTTTCCAAGCTAAGTCTGTTTGTATAGTAAGTGCTAAAGTGACGTTTTTAACACTTACCAGCCCTTTATAATCTAAAGAGGGAGAAAAAGTTCTATGTAAATTCCCTCTGAAAGGTTGTGAAGCTGTTGACCTCATGCTGATAGAGCAGAATGTGGGGGTTCTAAAAAGAGTAACTGCAGTTAAATAATTTGATTTTGTCTTTGCTGATAAATAATTTTTGGGGGCCTAGTTAACTTCTTCTGTTTTGAGCCATGGTATACTTTGATAATGTGTAAGATTATTTATATTTCTTAACAATTGTTAGTAGGAATTATTTAGTGAAATACTGGTCTAGCTTTTACTTACAGTGGGGATCAAAAGTTTGGGTACCCCAGGTAAAAATGTGTGTTAATGTGCAGAAAGAAGCCAAGGAAAGATGGAAAAATCTCCAAAAGGCATCAGTTACAGATTAGACATTCTTATAATATGTCAACAAAAGTTTGATTTTATTTTCATCATTTACACTTTCAAAATAACAGAAAACAAAAAAATGTTGTCTGCAAAAGTTTGGGCACCCTGCAGAGTTAATATCTTGAACTGCCCCCTTTGGCAAGTATCACAGCTTGTAAACGCTTTTTGTAGCCAGCCAAGAGTCTTTCAATTCTTGTTTGAGGTATCTTTGCCCATTCTTCCTTACAAAAGTCTTCCAGTTCTTCTGGGCTTTCTGTCACGCACTGCTCTTTTTTAAGGTCTATCCATAGATTTTCAATTATGTTGAGGTCAGTAGATTGTGAAGGCCATGGCAAAACCTTCAGTTTACGCCTCTTGATGTAATCCACCGTGGATTTCGAGGTGTGTTTAGGATCATTATCCATTTGTAGGAGCCATCCTCTCTTTAACTTCAGCTTTTTCACAGATGGCATCAAGTTAGCATCCAAAATTTGCTGAAATTTTATTGAATCCATTTTTCCTTCTACTCGTGAGATGTTCCCTGTGCCACTGGCTCCAATACAACCCCAAAGCATGATTAATCCACCCCCATGATTAACAGTTAGACAGAGGTTCTTTTCATTAAATTCTGTTCCCCTTCTTCTCCAAACGTACCTTTGCTCATCCGGACAAAAAGTGAAATTTTAACCTCATCGGACCACAGAACTTGTTTCCAAAATGCATCAGGCTTGTCTATATGTTCATTTGTAAAGTTCAAACGCAGATTTTTGTGGTGAGGACGTAGAAGAGGTTTTCTTCTGATGACTCTTCCATGAAGACCATATTTGTACAATTATCTCTTTATAGTGGAATAGTGTACCACAACTCCAGTGTCTGCCAGATCTTTCTGGTGTGATTGTGCAGTCAAATGTGGGTTTTGAATAGTTTTTCTCATAATCCTGCGAGCTGTTCTGTCTGATATTTTTCTTGGTCTTCCAGATCTTGCTTTAACTTCCACTGTTCCTGATGACTGCCATTTCTTTATTACATTCCGAACAGAGGAAATTGACATCTGAAAACGTTTGTGAGCGTCAACTATTTTCAGTTTCAGATTTCTAGACAACTGCTTAGAAGAACCCATGGTGCTGATTGTTGGGGCAAGGTCAGATGAGTCTGGGCAGTTAAAACCTTTGAGATTGACATCACCTGGTCTTCCCAGATGATGCTTGAGAACAATCCATGACACTGGAAGGTCTCAGCTTTGCAAAGGGGGCAGTGCATGCTATAAATTCTGCAGGGTCCAAACTTTTGCATACGCCATTTTTTTTGTTTTTTGTTATTTTGAAAGTGTAAATGATTGAAATAAAATCTAACTTTTGTTGATATATTATAAGAATGTCTAATCTGTAATTTGATGCCTTTTGGAGATTTTTCCATCTTTCCTTGGCTTCTTTATGCACATTAATACAAATTTTTACCTGGGGTGCCCAAACTTTTGATCCCCACTGTAGTTTGTGACTATGTATGATTGTATAAAGTGTGTGGCTGTATATAGTATGTATGACTGTATATAGCGTGTGACTATATATAGTGTGTATGACTGCATATAGTGTTTGTGTGGCTGTGTATGGTATGTATGATTTCATTTTGTTAGTGTGACTGTATATAGTATGATTGTATAGTGTGTGGCTGTATATAGTATGAATACATATAGTGTGTGGCTGTATATGGTATTTGTGATTGTATATAGTGTGTGTGAGACCAGTCGCGTCTCCAGCTTTCAAAATTTGGAGGGTGCACTCTGGGAGCCAGGACAAAAGTAAGGGGGGGGGGGGGGGCAATTATAATTATTTTGGCACAGAAGTTGGTGAGGCTTCTGTACCAAAAACCATGCAGTCTATGTGAACATGCCTTTAAAGGGGTACTCCCCTGGAAAAAAATAATAAATCAACTGGCTCCAGAAAGTTAAACAGATTTTTAAATTACTTCTATTAAAAAATCTTACTCCTTTCTGTGTGCTCCACAGAAAGTTCTTTTCTTTTTGAATTTCTTTTCTGTCTGACCACAGTGCTCTCTGCTGACAACTCTATCCATTTTAGGAACTTTCCAGAGCAGGATAGGTTTGCTATGGGGATTTGCTCCTACTCTGGACAGTTCCTAAAATGGACAGAGGTGTCAGCAGAGAGCACTGCGGTCAGATAGAAAGGAAATTCAAAAAGAAAAGAACTTCCTGTGGAGTATACAGCAGCTGATAAGTACTGGAAAGATAAAGTTATTTACAAATCTGTTTAACTTTCTGGCACCAGTTGATTTAAAAAAATGTTTGCCAATGGAGTACCCCTTTAAAGAGATTTTCCCATAATATTAAGCTAAACCCTATGCACAGTACAGTAGATAACAAGCAGATAGGTGGGGGTTTGACTGCGGGAACCTCTACTAATCCTGAGAATGTAGACTGAGTTGTCCCTGGAGTCAATGGTGTGGACCACACCTGCGGAGCCACCTCTCCAATCATTTTCTATAAGGCCGCTTAACATTTACACGCGTCGTCCACACCATTCACTCTAGAGACAATTATGTCCCCATCCTCAGAATTGCTGGGGGTTTCAGCAGGTTAATTCCCAACAATCTGCTTGTTATTCCCTATACTGCAGATAGGGGACAATGTATTCAGATGAGAATATCGCTTTAAACTGCTGCTTTAGCCTATAAAGCAGTGGTCTCCAAACTGTGGACTTTCAGAGGTTGCAAAACTACAACACTCAGCATGCCCTGACTCCCTGCTGGGAGTAGTTGTTTTTCAACTTCCAGCATGCCTAAACTCCCTGTCCCCGCACAATGACACAGGAGCCATACATCACCATATATTATATCATGCTGTTACTGACCAAATCCTGTATACTGAGACCAATATTACCAATAATACCAGTATACAAGGAGAAATATTATCACCATACATATTACCATCATTCTGTTACTGATCAAATCCTGTATACTGAGACCAATATTACCAATAATACCAGTATACAAGGAGAAATATTATCACCATACATATTACCATCATTCTGTTACTGATCAAATCCTGTATACTGAGACCAATATTAGCTATAATACCAGTATACAAGAAGGAATATTATCACTATAAAGGGGTACTCCAGAGGGGAAAAAAAATTTCAAATCAACTTCTGCCTGACAGTTATAAAGATGTGTAAATGACTTCTATAAAAAAAAAAATCTTAATCCTTCCAGTACTTATCAGCTGCTGTATGCTCCAGAGGAAGTTGTGTAGTTCTTTCCAGTCTGACCACAGTGATCTTTGCTGCCACCTCTGTCCATGTCAGGAAATGTCAAAGGCAGGAGCCAATACCCAAAGCAAACATTTCTTGCTCTGGACAGTTCCTGACATGGACAGAGGTGTCAGCAGAGAGCACTGTGGTCAGACTAGAAAGAACTACACAACCTACTCTGGAGCATACAGCAGCTGATAAGTATTGGAAGGATCAAGATTATTTCTGTAGAAGTAGTTTACAGATCTGTATAACTTTCTGGCACTAGTTGATTTCAATTTTTTTTTCTCTTTGGAGTATCCCTTTAAGACCCCTTTACACGTGACGATTTTCAGGTGAATGAGCGTTCCTAAGAACATACGTTCCAGATAACCAACCCCTGTAAAAGGGCCAGCGATGATCCAGAGAGCATTTGTCCTTCTGCATTTGGCCTTTTTGTGTGGCCAACAGAGTACAGGGCCTGATTCCCTAAAGAGTATGAAAGCTGAATTTTTTTCTTGAGATAAAAACTACAACATTTAGCCGAGTCACAAAAGCTCTGAAGGATGTTGGTTTATCAGGAGTGTCAGTCTACAGTCAGGAGACACCTTCATGAATGGAAATCCAGAAGGTTTATCTCAATATGCAAACCACTGGTAACACTCAATAACAGAAAGGCCAGATAAGATCTTGCTAGATAACATCGGAACAACGCCACCCAACAGCCCAATAATGTGATGTGAATAGTATAACTTCAAATTACTCAAGATCGCATCGAATGGGGATCACTCTACCCTATTGTTTACCCCACCTAAACCTTTTATTAGATATTTATAAAAACATTTGCACAAAAGCTCTTTAAAAATACCCATATTTCCAGAGCAAGTGTGCCACAGGGCTGAATAGTGTATATCTCTATGGAACTTACAACTGTACACTGTATTGCAAAACCCTATCGGCCTCTTCCATTGTCTTAGCAAATTGGTAGCTGCAGTCCACCAGCCTGCTTAAGGTACTCTGGACTTTAAAATATTAACACACTTAGCCCCCCTGACATGTCTTGCTCAGCCGAGCGTCTTTAGAGGTCTGGGTTAATGGCAGGAATAGTATAGTATAAAGAAGGAAAGGAACGGCTATGTGAGCTATGTATCAGCTAAAACTTAGAGCAGTGTTTCTCAATCATTGTGACTCCAGCTGTTGCAAAACTACAACTCCCAGCATGCCGTTGGCTGTCCCGCATGCTGGGAGTTGTAGTTTTGCAACAGCTGGAGGCACCCTGATTGGTAAACACTGCTCAAAGTTTTAGCTGATACATAGCCCACTGTTTATTAATGCCGTGATCCCTCAACATACGATGGTAATTCATTCCAAATGAACCATCGTTACTTGAATCCATCGTATGTTGAGGGATCCGTGCAATAATAATATACAAAGTTATATCACGTGTCCCCGCCGCTCTGGAGCATCACCACTGCCCTGGATCGTCGTTCCCCATCGCCGTCATCACGTCCCCGGGGTGTCCCCGCCACTCCGGACCATCACCGCTGCCCTGGATCGTCGCTCTCCATCGCTGTCATCAGGTCGCTGCGCATGCCGCTCCTATTGGATGACAGGATGGCGTGCGCGGCGATGTGATGACAATGAAGGAGAGCGACAGCCATGCAGAGGAGCCTGAAGAGGACGGTCTGGAGCGGCGGGGACAGGTGAGTGACACTCACCGGAGCAGATGGGGTACATTAAACGGCTATCCGGTGGCAGCTGAAGCAGTCTGCGCTGCCGGATAGCTGGTTATGCGATGGCCCCGACATACAAAAGCATCGTATGTTGATGCTGCCTTCAACATACAATGGCCTCTGAGAGGCCATCGTATGTTGAAATTATGATATGTCAGGGCCATCGTAGGTCGGGGGATCACTGTATAGCAGGTTTCCATGTATGGTCAGTTTTATTAAGAACTAGCAGAGTATGTGGGGTTGTCCAGGTCTTCCTACCTTAATCTTGTGGGAGAGACAAAGCAACGATAATGGTCTTGTCCTAATATCCTGTCCTCATATCCCAACCTCATATCACGTCCTAATGTCCCGTCCTCATATTCCAACCTCATATCATGTCCTCATGTCCCGTCCTCATATCCCATCTTCATATTATGTCCTTATCTCCCGACCTCATATCACGTCCTCATATCCTCTCCTCATATCCCGACCTCCTTTCCCGACCTCATATCCTGTCCTCATATCCTCTCCTCATATCCTGTCCTCATATTCCAACCTCATATCACGTCCTCATATGCCATCTTCATATTATGTCCTCATATCCCGACCTTATACCCTGTTCTCATATCCTGTCCTCATATCCCGTCCTCTTATCCAGACCTCAAACCTTAACCTCATATCTCATCCTCAGGAGGGGCCCAGTTGTCAAGAGATTTTGGGCCAAAAATAAAAAGGCTTTGTGGGCATGGGGGTAACTTACAAGCCAAACAAAAAAGGTTGAAAATAGAAGAGTGTGTGGCTTTGCGGGAGGGTGGCAAAGCTTTGCAGGAAGTGTGTGGCTTGCAAGACCAACCCACAATAAAGGACCAAAATAGACGGGGTGTGGCTTGTGGGAGGGGATTTGGATTGCAAGCCAGACCGACACATTCACTTGGAGAGGTGGAGTAAGGTGGGGTGGAGCTGTGATAAAGAGATTGTGGTTGAAGGACCTGTGATGTTTTATATTTTATAAATTTTATAAATTTTCATGAAATTTGGGGATTTTTCACCAAAAAAGGATAAAAGTAACGCTGAAAATTTACCACCAAATAAAGTAGAATATGTCACGAAAAAACAATCTCAGAATCAGAATGATAACTAAAAGCATCCCAGTAATTAATGTTTAAAGTGACAGTGGTCAGATGTTCAAAAAATGGCCGAGTCCTAAAGTGTAAAATGGCTGGGTCCTTAAGGGGTTAAAGTGTACCTGTCATCAACAAAAACTTTTTACATAATGTAGATAATACAATTATATGTATATTTGTAATATACATTGGTTAAAAAATGTCTATATTTATGGGTGAAAAAATGCTGTCCCTGCAGCTATTGCCTGAGAGGAGTCCAAAAACAGGAAGTGAGGACAGGCCAAGCAGGGCTCTCTGCAGGCTCCTGGCTTGTCAATCATCCTCATTTGTAAGCCCACAGAATGTCACAGAGCCTCACTGCACAGAGCCCTGCTTGTCCTCACTGCACCGAGCCCTGCTTGTCCTCAGTGTACAGAGCCCTGCTTGTCCTCACTGCACTGAGCCCTGCTTGTCCTCAGTGTACAGAGCCCTGCTTGTCCTCACTGCACCGAGCCCTGCTTGTCCTCACTGCACTGAACCCTGCTTGTCCTCAGTGTACAGAGCCTTGCTTGTCCTCAGTGTACAGAGACCTGCTTGTCCTCAGTATACATAGCCCTGCTTGTCCTCAGTGTGCAGAGCTCTGCTTGTCCTCAGTTTACAGAGCCCTGCTTGTCCTCAGTGTACAGAGCCCTGCTTGTCCTCAGTGTACAGAGCCCTGCTTGTCCTCACTGCACCGAGCCCTGCTTGTCCTCACTGCACTGAACCCTGCTTGTCCTCAGTGTACAGAGCCTTGCTTGTCCTCAGTGTACAGAGACCTGCTTGTCCTCAGTATACATAGCCCTGCTTGTCCTCAGTGTACAGAGCCCTGCTTGTCCTCAGTGTACAGAGCCCTGCTTGTCCTCAGTGTGCAGAGCCCTGCTTGTCCTCAGTGTACAGAGCCCTGCTTGTCCTCAGTGTACAGAGCCCTGCTTGTCCTCACTGCACCGAGTCCTGCTTGTCCTCACTGCACTGAACCCTGCTTGTCCTCAGTGTACAGAACCTTGCTTGTCCTCAGTGTACAGAGACCTGCTTGTCCTCAATATACATAGCCCTGCTTGTTCTCAGTGTACATAGCACTGCTTGTCCTCAGTGTACAGAACCCTGCTTGTCCTCAGTGCACAGAGCCCTGCTTGTCCTCACTGCACCGAGCCCTTCTTGTCCTCACTGCACTGAGCCCTGCTTGTCCTCAGTGTACAGAGCCCTGCTTGTCCTCAGTATACATAGCCCTGCTTGTCCTCAGTGCACAGAGCCCTGCTTCTCCTCAGTGTACAAAGCCCTGCTTGTCCTTAGTACACAGAGCCCTGCTTGTCCTCAGTGTACAGAGCCCTGCTTGTCCTCACTGTACAGAGCCCTGCTTGTCCTCACTGTACAGAGCCCTGCCTGTCCTCAGTGTACAGAGCCCTGCCTGTCCTCAGTGTACAGAGCCCTGCCTGTCTTCAGTGCACAGAGCCCTGCCTGTCCTCAGTGCACAGAGCCCTGCTTGTCCTCAGTGCACAGAGCCCTGCTTGTCCTCAGTGCACAGAGCCCTGCTTGTCCTCAGTGCACAGAGCCCTGCTTGTCCTCAGTGCACTGAGGTTCATATGTTACACCTGGACCACCTGCGCTCTACAGAACTAAGTAAAATTATATAGTTTCAGTACAATCAATAGAACTGTGGAGGCCCTGGACGTTTACAGGTGTGTAAAATTGGCCTAACAGGATTTGCTGGGCGGCTCAAAAGGTTACTCTCCGACTAGTGCAACTTTTTTTTTGTTTTATCTTTAGGTAAGAGATTAATTCAAATTGCTCACTGGGTATTACAAATTTGCAGTTAGGAAAGTATGATGTATGTGACAGCTGCCACTAAAACTATAACAACTAATTTTATAAGACAGTTATCCTTGCTGTTTGTAAGCATAAAATGATAGATACAGAGAACACTGAAGACAGTGAGAAGGAAAAAGACAATAACGCGTGCTTCCTATATCTCACCCAACTCTGCTATTAAACCTGTTGCGTTGCTGCATATATGTAACTCCTAAAACCTTGACATTTCCACCTTAATCCCAATTGATTTACATCCCAGGGATTCCACAATAAAATATGATGGGAAACAAGTGAAGACAAAAGGACCTAATCCTGATAATCTGCCGTAATCTGGTAAACGCTTTAATCAGCATGTTAGAACGTCACCAAAAAGCATTAAAAAAAAGAGAATAAAGAGCAGCGATGGCTGAGCAGAAAATCTTAACATTACACCAGCAAAACAAGCTAGATGTAATTGGTCTGAATCAAAATCCGAAAATAGCACAAGTGATATGTGCACTGCTCACAGCTTCTCCCAGGTTTTATCTGTATCCTCTAGAGCACCTCCATTCTGATTTAAGCAGTCACATTGAAAAATGTGTTATGTGATGACTGTGCAAAGAAAGTCACTTGTCATTTTTATATCACCAAAGTACAGAACATCCTTTCCTCCATCCAGAAATAATTCTAAAACAACTCTAATGTAAGACCTACATTCTGGTGTAGGACATCTTTCAAAGCATGCAATGCTTACAGGGAAAAAAGTATGCAAAGTAATTGCACGTAGAAGGAAAATAATTAGCTCTCTAGTGCCACCTATTCCCGATGCCTTACCTGTGAGTCATGCTTAAAGGGATACTCTGCCCCTAGACATCATATCCCCTAATCCCCCACGATCGCCCTGCTGCACCCGGCGTTCGTTCAGAGCATCGCCGGAGGCTCGGTACGTCATGGCCACGCTTCCTCAATGCAAGTCTATGGGAGGGGGCGTGACGGCTGTCACACCCCATCCCATAGACATGCATTTAAGGGGCGTGGCCTAGACATAAGGAGCAAGGCATGGCCGTGACATCACAAGCCTCTGCCTCGCATCACCAGTCATCCAGCACGGAACAAACTTCGTTCAGTTTCCTGAGTGTCCGGGGTGCCGCAGCGGCGGGACCCCCGCGATCAGACATCTTATCCCCTATCCAAAGGATAAGATGTCTAGGGGCGGAGTACCCCTTAAATGCCATAAAGAGCCTTGAAACATGACCACAGTCCACAGAGGATTGTCTAAACCAGAATATCCTGCAAAATGGTGATTACTCATTTGTAGACAGCTGTTTGGGTTTTTTATTTGTCGTCAGTATAAAGTAGAATGCTGGCTGGGAAAGTGGTCTTTGATATGGGTTTTGTGCCATTACATTAAAAAAAATTCTAATTTTTGCTGACACAACCCAGTAGCTTTCTGCCTGCTGGGGAGAACTGTGTTACCAGGGATTGTATTAACCACATAGGGACCCAGGGCGTACAGGTACGCCTTCGGTCCCTGGTACTTAAGGACCCAGGGTGTACCTGTACGCCCGTGGGAATTTCGGTCCCTGCCGCACACCGGGCAGGGACCGAACCAGGGTGACTGCTGATATCGATCAGCAGGCACCCCTCGCAAATGCCCAGGGGGGTAATAAGACCCCCCCATATCGGCGATCGCAGGAAAGCGAAAGTGAATTCACACTTTTGATTTGCTGCGATTCCGGTGATGCAGGTCACTTGTGACCTGCTGACCCGGAGATACATCGTGATCGGGGTTGTAGGATACATCCCATATCACCCACTGTATCTATGGGGAGGTGGCGATTTAGTCACCTCCCAGGATCGCTGCTATTTGCCGGATGATCGTCCAACCAATAGCAGACGGCAGGGGAGGGGTTAACAGCATCATCCCGCAGCGGTCAGAGCTGCTGGAAGGAGCCGTGGACCCCCCCTCTGCACGATCGGAGCCCCCTCAGGACCAAAGATCCCCCTTAGAGCAGGGACAGATAACCCAACAGGGAAAGGTAGGAGTAAAAAATAGAAAAAGTAGTGAAAAGTTTTAAAAAATTCCCCCCCCCCGACCCCCTAATAGGTCCCCAAGGGTCCTCTGTAGTTTTTTTAAGTGTGACCTGGGCCCTATTAGGGGTTCAGGGCGCTGCGATTTGCCCCCCTTTATTTTTGGCCGCAGCGCTTTTTTTTCCACCCCTATATATAACGGTGTTTGATTTTTAATCACACACCGTTATATAATACAGTCACACCAACACACAGTACATACTCCTCCCCCCCTCCACACACACACACCCTCCACCCTGCCACTGTCCAAAATTGCCCAAAAATTGCCCCCCAAAAAAAGCTTCATAAAAAAATCATCGGGGACTTTTTATGTTGCCTCAAATGCGCAGCGTTCTCCACCTGAGCGGGGTGAGGTAACAGGTTAGGGACAGCCACACACATGACATTCCCAGAATGATGATTCAGAGCATTGGGTTTGGGGTGGGCATATTTTTTAGTTTTGGCTATGCTCTGGGTCATCATTCTGGGAACATAATCTGTTTTATAATTGTATGTCCCACTGTACCCCATTTTAGTTATTTAGTGTACCCCAGTTATTTACCCCATGTAGTGCCCCTTGAGGGGGGGGGGGGGGTCCCACTGTTCTGGCTCCATAGGAGAAAGCCAAAGCTCAAGGACCCTGACTGATCTCCGGCACCTCTGAGACCGGTGTGCACGCTGTTTGCGCCCAGACATGAGGTATGTCCTTACTCCAAAGAAATGTATTTACAAATTTACAGTAACATTTTCTCCTGTTACCACATGTGAAAATGAAAAATTTGGGGTAACCCCAGCATTTTAGTGTAAAAAAAAATCACCTGTGGGGTGTTAAGGCTCACTGAACCCCTTGTTACGTTCCTTGAGGAGTGTAGTTTCCAAGGTTGGGTCACATGTTGGTGATTTTTTTGCTGTTCTGGCACCATAGGGGCTTCCTAAATGCGACATTTGCAAATGTGACTCCTTCTCTTCTGAGCATTGTAGTGCGCCGGCAGAGCACTTGACGTCCACACGTGGGGTATTTCCATGCTCAGAAGAGATGGGGTTACACATTTTGGGGGCATTTTCTCCTATTACCCCTTGTAAAAATGTAAAATTTTGGGGAAAACCAGCATTTTAGGGAAAAAAAACATAAAAAAATAATTTACACATCCAAAGTCGTCAAACACCTGTGTACACATGGGGTATTTCCATACTCAGAAAAGATGGGGTTATACATTTTGGGGGGGGGGCATTTTCTCCTATTACCCTTTGTAAAAATGTAAAATTTTGGGGGAAACCAGCATTTTGGGGGGAAAAAAAGAAAAATAATTTACACATCCAAATTTAACGAAAAGTCGTCAAACACCTGTGGGGTGTTAAGGCTCACTATACCCCTTGCTACGTTCCTTGAGGGGTGTAATTTCCAAAATAGTATGCCATGTGGGGTTTTTTTTTTTGCTGTCCTGGCACCATAGGGGCTTCCTACATGGGACATGCCCCCCAAAAACCATTTCAGCTAAATTTGCATTCTAAAAGCCAAATGTGACTCCTTCTCTTTTGAGCATTGTAGTGCGCCAGCAGAGCACTTGACGTCTACACATGGGGTATTTCCATACTCAGAAAAGATGGGGTTATACATTTTGGGGGGCATTTTCTCCTATTACCCTTTGTAAAAATGTAAAATTTGGGGGGAAACCAGCATTTTGGGAAAAAAAAAAAAAGAAAAATAAATTACACATCCAAATTTAACAAAAAGTCGTCAAACACCTGTGGGGTGTTAAGGCTCACTATACCCCTTGTTACGTTCCTTGAGGGGTGTAATTTCCAAAATAGTATGCCATGCGGGTTTCTTTTTTTTTTTTTTGCTGTCCTGGCACCATAGGGGCATTCCTAAATGGGACATGCCCCCCAAAAACCATTTCAGCAAAATTTGCGTTCTAAAAGCCAAATGTGACTCCTTCTCTTTTGAGCATTGTAGTGCGCCAGCAGAGCCCTTGATGTCCACACATGGGGTATTTCCATACTCAGAAGAGATGGGGTTACACATTTTGGGGAGCATTTTCTCCTATTACCCTTTGTAAAAATGTAAAATTTGGGGGGGAAACCAGCATTTTAGTGAAAAAAAAAATCATTTACACATCCAACTTTAACAAAAAGTCGTCAAACACCTGTGGGGTGTTAAGGCTCACTATACCCCTTGTTACGTTCATTGAGGGGTGTAATTTCCAAAATAGTATGCCATGTGGGTTTTTTTTTTTTGCTGTCCTGGCACCATAGGGGCTTCCCAAATGGGACATGCCCCCCAAAAACCATTTCAGCTAAATTTCTTTCTAAAAGCCAAATGTGACTCCTTCTCTTCTGAGCATTGTAGTGTGCCAGCAGAGCACTTCACGTCCACACATGGGGTATTTCTGTACTCAGAAGAGATGGGGTTACACATTTTGGGGGGCATTTTCTCCTATTATCCTTTGTAAAAATTTAAAATTTGGGGGGAAACCAGCATTTTAGTGAAAAAAATTATCATTTACACATCCAAATTTAATAAAAAGTCGTCAAACACCTGTGGGGTGTTAAGTCTCACTGGACCCCTTGTTACGTTCCTTGAGGGGTGTAGTTTCCAAAATAGTATGCCATGTGGTTTTGTTTTGCTGTCCTGGCACCATAGGGGCTTCCCAAATGTGGCATGCCCCCAAAAAAACATTTCAGCTAAATTTGCTTTCTAAAAGCCAAATGTGACTCCTTCTCTTCTGAGCATTGTAGTGTGCCAGCAGAGCACTTCACGTCCACACATGGGGTATTTCCATACTCAGAAGAGATGGGGTTACACATTTTGGGGGGCATTTTCTCCTATTACCCCTTGTAAAAATGTAAAATTTGGGGGGAAACCGTCATTTTAGTGAAAAAAAAAAAGAAATAATTTACACATCCAACTTTAATGAAAAGTCTTCAAACACCTGTGTGGTGTTAAAGCTCATTGCGGATAGTCGGAAAAATGGGGGGCACTCCCAGGGTGGAATGTAGTGCAAGAATCTGTTGCCAGATCTTGCTGGTGGCTCACCAGTTGTGGTTGTGAGCTCTTATAGGAAAGCTGCTGCACTCCGACCAGGTCTGGGCTCTTATGCAAGAGCCAGTGGAGAGATGGGATAGGTAGCTGGTAGCTACAGAAAAAAGGCCGGAGGCGCTGCTGTATGTGTATGAAAGGACAGAGAAACTCAAGCCAGCACAGGTAAAACTTGTTTATTTTGCAAAAAGGAGTGGACAACGCGTTACGGCACACTCAAGGTGCCTTCCTCTGGTCCAAAGAGTACAATACTGAAAGATAGCGAAATCGAGGATATAATAAAGAGACAGGGTAGAGAATAGAAGTACAATGGATGTACAGTGTGGGGTAAGGCAAATGTGTACATGATCTAAAGCAGGTTAGTTAAAAGTGGGTTAAAAGTAAATTTGAGAGTAAAAGGCATGTGTATCTGTATTTTATTCGTTTAAAATATACAGTTAAAATATGTTATAAACGTATGTGAGTGTTGTATTCTTTTGCTATATGTATGACAGTATTGTTGGGATGGTAGATGTATATATGTTGGTTTAGATCACAATTTCTAATACAATAAACAGTATAATCAGTACATAGCTATAGTGTATGTGGAATATTAGTATACAGATTACTAGTATACAGAGGCAATAAATAGATCAATAGATCAGTAGTTACAGATACAAGGCATGACTAAAGCATAAATGAATTGGCAATACAGCATTGCAGAATATTAGTATACAGAGGCCTTGTGTAGCTAGACCAATAATTCAGTAGTACACAGAGGCCATGTATAGCTAGAACAATAATTCAGTAGTACACAGAGGCCATGTATAGCTAGAACAATAATTCAGTAGTGGTTACAGATACAAAGCACGGCTAGAGCATAAATTAATTATCAATACAGCATTGCAAAACGATGGTATGAGAAAGGGGACTTACCCAACTTCTATATTAGTAGGCAGAGTAACTATGAAGGGAATAAACAGTGGTAAGATTGGGGAATAAGTTGGGTAAAACTATGTGGATAGGGTGTGGTTGAGAGGGCTGGGGGGTGTGGGTTAAGAGGGTGTTTCGGATGATGGAGAAGGATAGTGATAAGGGTGGTTATAATGGGAGGCTGAATTACCTGCTCGTGATCCTGTGTGTAGTGGCGCTGGCGTGGTCCTGACCGTGTGTTTGCACCGAGCGCACGTTTTTATGCGCTCTCGATGCCGCCACGTCACTTCCGGACGGTCCCGGGTTGCTAAGCAACCTCAGACGCCAGCCGTCAGCGAGTCGTTGCTTGAGCGTAGAGGAGCTGTGTTCGTCTGTGGCACTGTGGTTTTGTCAGCGCACATATGTGTGCGCACAGCACGCAGATGTGTACTGTACTTGATCGGAGATGTTCTGTGCTGGTCCGCAGGTGCAGACAAGCATGGGAGCAGAGACGTGCACACAGCGTGTGGATTAATGCAGTAGTCAATATACATATGTGTACTATGTTGGATAGTAAATATATACATGCCTGGATACTGGATGGTATGGTATGTGTTGCCTGCGGCTGAGTGGGTCCTTAAGAGTGGGTATGGGAGGCGGGGGGATGTGTGAGGGAATGGGGGATTGTTGGGGGGAGAGGGTACAGGGGGGAATAGAATATAATTAAAATTAAATTAAAAAAAAGCTCACTGTGAAATTTTGGGGAAAAACAGCATTTTAGGGGGAAAAAACATAAACAAATAATTTACACATCCATAGTCATCAAACACCTGTGGGGTGTTAAGGCTCACTGGACCCCTTGTTACATTCCTTGAGGGGTGTAGTTTCCAAAATAGTATGCCATGTGTTTTTTTTTTGTTTTTTTTTTGCTGTCCTGGCACCATGGGGGCTTCCTAAATGGGACATGCCCCCCAAAAACCATTTCAGCTAAATATGCATTCAAAAAGCCAAATGTGACTCCTTCTCTTCTGAGCATTGTAGTGCGCCAGTAGAGCACTTCGCGTCCACACATGGGGTATTTCCATACTCAGAAGAGATGGGGTTACACATTTTGGGGGGCATTTTCTCCTGTTACCCTTTGTAAAAATGTTAAATTTGGGGGGGGGGGGGGGAAACCAGCATTTTAGTGAAAAAAAAAAATCTTTTACACATCCAACTTTAGGGAAAAAATGTGACATGCCCCCCCAAAAACCAGTTCAGAAAAACTCACTCTCCAAAATCCCACTGTCGCTCCTTCCCTTCTGAGCCCTCTACTGCGCCCGCCGTACACTTTACATACACATATGAGGTATTTCCTTACTCGAGAGAAATTGGGTTACACATTTTAGGAAGATTTCTTTCCTTTTACCCCTTTTAAAAATTCAGAAACTGGGTCTACAAGAACATGCCAGGGTAAAAAATGAAGATTTTGAATTTTCTCCTTCACTTTTCTGCTATTCCTGTGGAACACCTAAAGGGTTAATACACTTACTGAATGTCATTTTGAATACTTTGGGGGGGGGGGGTGCAGTTTTTATAATGGGGTCATTTATGGGGTATTTCTAATATGAAGGCCCTTCAAATCCACTTCAAAACTGAACTGGTCCCTGAAAAATTTAGATTTTTAAAATGTTGTGAAAAATTGGAAAATTGCTGCTGAACTTTGAAGCCCTCATATGTCTTCCAAAAGTAAAAACATGTCAACTTTATGATGCAAATATAAAGTAGACATATTGTATATGTGAATCAATATATCATTTATTTGGAATATCCATTTTCCTTATAAGCAGAGAGCTTCAAAGTAAAAAAAATGCAAAATTTTAAATTTTTTCATCAAATTTTTGAATTTTTCACCAAGAAATGATGCAAGTATTGATGAGATTTTGCCATTAGCATAAAGTAGAATATGTCACGAAAAAACAATCTCGGAATCAGAATGAAAGGTAAAAGCATTCCAGAGTTATTAACGCTTGAAGTGACAGTGGTCAGATGTTAAAAAAATGGCCGGGTCCTTAAGGTATATTTGGGCTGGGTCCTTAATCCCTTAACGACGCAGGACGTAAATGTACGTCCTGGTGATGAGGTACTTAACGCACCAGGACGTACATTTACGTCCTAAGCATAACCGCAGGCATCGGAGCGATGCCGGCATCATGAGCGGCAGGTCCCGGCTGTGGATCGCAGCCAGGGACCCGCCGGTAATGGCGGACACCCGCGATCCTGCGGATGTCCGCCATTAACCCCTCAGATACCGTGATCAATACAGATCACGGCATCTGCAGCATTGTGGTCACTTAACAGGATGATTGGATCGCCCGCAGCGCTGCCGCGGCGATCCGATCATCCTGCACGGCAGATGGAGGTCCCCTCACCTGCCTACGCTGTCTTCCAGGAGTCTTCTACTCTGATCTGCCTTCCCGCAGACCAGAGCAGAAGATGACCAATAACCCTGATCAGTGCTGTGTCCTATACATAGCACTGAACAGGATTAGCAATCGAATGGTTGCTATAAATAGTCCCCTATGGGGACTATAAGAGTGTAAAAATAAAAGTAAAAAAATAAAGTAAAAAAAATTTGAAAAACCCCCTCCCCAATAAAAACGTAAATTGTCCCATTTTCCCTATTTTACCCCCAAAAAGTGTAAAAAAATTATTTTATATACATATTTGGTATCGCCGCATGCGTAAATATCCGTACTATGAAAATAAAATGTAAATGATCCTGTACGGAGAACGGCGTGAACGTAAAAAAAAAAAGTCCAAAATAGCTGCTTTTTTCTAACATTTTATTCCCAAAAAAATTAATAAAAAATGTAATAAAAGTTTTGTATAAGCAAATATGGTATTAATAAAAAGTCCAGATCACGGCGCAAAAAATGAGCCCTCATACCACCGCTTATACGGAAAAATGAAAAAGTTATAGGTCTTCAAAATAGGGGGATTTTAAACGTACTAATTTGGTTAAAAAGTTTGCGATTTTTTTAAGCGAAACAGTAATAGAAAAGTGTATAATCATGGGTATCATTTTAATCGTATTGACCCAGAGAATTAAAAACACATGTTATTTTTACCATAAATTGTACGGCGTGAAAACAAAACCTTCCAAAATTTGCAAAATTGTGGTTTTCTTTTTAATTTCCCCACACAAATAGTATTTTTTTGGTTGCGCCATACATTTTATGGTAAAGTAAGTGATGGCATTACAAGGGACAACTGGTCGCACAAAAAACAAGCCCTCATACTAGTCTGTGGATGAAAATATAAAAGAGTTATGATTTTTTGAAGGGGAGGAGGAAAAAACGAAAGCGTAAAAATAAAATTGTCTGAGTCCTTAAGGTCCAAATGGGCTGAGTCCTTAAGGGGTTAAAGGGGAACTCCGGTAGAAACAAGTAGAAAACAAATGTTTTCAAATCAACTGGTGCCAGAAAGTTAAATAGATTTGTAAATTACTTCTATTTCCAAATCTGAAGCCTTCAAGTACTTATCAGCTGCTGTATGCTCCAGAGAAAATTGCGTAGTTCTTTTCAGTCTGACCACAGTGCTCTCTGCTGACACCTCAGTCCATGTCAGGAACTGTACAGAGTAGAATCAAATCTCCATAGAAAACCTCTCCTGCTCTGGACAGTTCCTGACACAGACAGAGGTGTCGGTAGAGAGCACTATGATCAGCCTGGAAAGAACCACACATTTTTCTCTGTAGTATTTCTGCAGTATACAGCAGCTGATAAGTACTGGAAGGGTTAAGATTTTTAAATGGAAGTAATTTACAAATCTGTTTAACTTTTTAGCACCAGTTGATTTAATAAAAACATTTTTCCACTGGAGTACCCCTTTAAAGGGGTACTCTACCCCCGCGATCAGACATCATAGCCCCTATCCTTTAAATAGGGGATAAGATATCCAGGGGTGGAGTACCCCTTTAAGTTACGACTGTTACATGCTCATATGTGGTGTCCAATGGCCACACAACATTGTGTGGGCCTGGTTTCCCCTACATCCGGCAGTTGCAACTTAGTACGTTCCCAGTGACATGGCCCTCCTCCTGCAAGTGGAAGGGAGAGCTACTGGGTTGTGTTGACACAGAGCTGGAAGTGGACGGCTGGGCCTAGTAATAACATTTTAGATTTCAAGATACCCTTATAATTTGTCTTCTTGCATAGGGTGTCTTGTAGGCTGTTCAATGTTATCTGGGGGAAAAATATTCGCATAAGCTCTCCTAAGGGTTATCAATGAAACCAGAATCTCCAGTTATGTGCTCTGTAATGATGAGGGGCAAGAAGGGATTCTTATTGGGCAGAGAAGAACGAAAAATTCCAGAGAACTATATCTCCTACCCTTTAGCCTCAGTGAAGTGTTCCTGTTGTTTACAAAAACTTATGAAATGTCTTTGAGACATGTCAAAAGTTTTTTGATCAGTCAGGGTCAGAGTGTTCAGCCCCTGACCCATCACTAGAACAAGCAGGGAGATAAGCGTGCAGCTGAACACTTATCTCCCCTGTGTGCGTGTGACCAAGACAGTGCCATAAACTTGTGATCTATCTCGTAGCACAGAGCCTGGGGAGAACACACTTAAAGGGGGAGATTTATCAATACCTGTCCAGAGGAAAGGTTGCCCATAGCAACCAATAGCAACCAATCAGATCACTTTTCCACTGGACAGGTTTTGATAAATTTTCCCCATAGTGCGCATTTCTGGCTTGTTACAGTATTTGTTTGGGGTCTGGACACCAAGATCGCAACCAGTCAAAAGTTCTTACCTGTCTCTGCAACAAGTCATACGTTTTTAAAGTGACATTTTAATAAAGATTACAGGTAAAGAAATTGTCCCACTATTCACTTATTCGCCGGATAGGTGATAAATGTATGGCTCCTGGGAATGAACTGCTGGGACTTCCATCAGTAGAATAGGGGTCACAAGCCTCCTGTTTTCCCATTGCTCGATCGAGCATGTGTGGAGCCGCTCCATTCCAAGTTGATGGTAAGAACAAGTACAACCCACGCTGTTTCTGTCAGTCCTATAGACATTATATGAAGCAGCAGAGTTCACTTAACCACTGCTCCATTTAACTTCTTTCTCACATCTCTATTGATTGTAGGGTTCCCAGCAGTGGGACCCCCAGAGATGAGACAATCCTCTGTTAATTTATGTGTCTAGCTTCTGTATTTGGCTCAGAGATCCCTCTGTTCAGCTGCTCTCTCATTTTGATATCCACTGTTCAGAAAGGGGCGTGTCAGAGACCCCTCCCTCACCATGCATTCACTTCCTCCCTGAGTCTTCTGTGCTGTGCTGTTTCTCGTTATCCAGTCACTGCAGGCTGCTCTGTAACCCTCTCCTCTCTGTTTTCATGCTGCAGTCTGATAGGAAAGGAGTGAGCACAGATGAGTACTAGTCCCGCCCTCACTTCCTGACTTCTGTCCCTGCCTGTGCTTCAGCTGAGACAAAGATTATGCTGCAGCCGGACAGGATTATGTTCAGGGTGGAATGGGGACCTCTAGAAGAATTTTTTATAAGCCATGATTTCTATAAAAACAAGATAACATTTTTATATAAAGTATATTAGAAAGCTTGATGTTTTCCCAAGATGTACAAAAAGTTTTAGAATCTGACAGCTCCCATTTAAGGTGTTCTGCCTTGTTAGGCACAACCACTCCGAGTGTGTGATTCTCACAGTGTATGTTATGCATCTTGTTTTATTTATTTATTTTTATTAGGATTTTTGTACCTGATAAGCACGCTGTGTTTTCCTTTTCTGCTCTCTCCATGTTCTTCCCACAAATGCCACCACTCATACACTGCTCAAAAATATAAAGGGAACACTAAGGTAACACATCCTAGATCTGAATGAATGAACTAATCATATGAAATACTTTCGTCTTTACATAGTTGAATGTGCTGACAACAAAATCACACAAAAATTATCAATGGAAATCAAATGTATTAACCAATGGAGGTCTCCATATGGAGTCACACTCAAAATCAAAGTGGAAAACCACACTACAGGCTGATCCAACTTTGATGTAATGTCCTTAAAACAAGTCAAAATGACGGGCATCCGCCTGGGCATGCTCCTGATGATGTGGTGAATGGTCTCCTGCGGGATGTCCTCCCAGACCTGTAGTAAAGCATCCGCCAACTCCTGGACAGTTTGTGGTGCAACGAGGCATTGGTGGATGGAGCAAGACATGTTGTCCCGGATGTGCTCAATCGGATTCAGGTCTGGGAAACAGGCGGGCCAGTCCATAGCATCAATACCTTCCTCTTGCAGGAACTGCTGACACACTCCAACCACATGAGGTCTAGCATTGTCTTGCATTAGGAGGAACCCAGGGCCAACCGCACCAGCATATGGTCTCACAAGGGGTCTGAGGATCTCATCTCGATACCTACAGTAATGGCAGTCAGTCTACCTCTGGCAAGCACATGGAGGACTGTGCGGCCCCCCAAAGAAATGCCACCCCACACCATTACTGACCCACCACCAAACCGGTCATGCTGGAGGATGTTGCAGGCAGCAGAATGGCAAATCTCCTGCATGGTGTTGGGCTGTAAGAAGAAGCCCCACTTGTGGGTGTCGGGCCCTCATATTACCATACCACCCTGATGGAGTCTGTTTCTGGACGTTTAAGTGGACACATGCACATTTGGGACCTGCTGGAGGTCATTTTGCAGGGCTCTGGCAGTGCTCCTCCTTCTCCTCCTTGCACAAAGGCGGTGGTAGCGGTCCTGCTGCTGGGTTGTTGCCCTCATATGGCCTCTTCCATGTCTCCTCATGTACTGGCCTGTCTCCTGGTAGCGCCTCCATGCTCTGGACACTAGGCTGAAAGACACAGCAAACCTTCTTGCCACAGCTCACATTGATGTGCCATCCTGGATAAGCTGCACTACATCAGCCACTTGGGTGGGTTGTAGACTCTGTCTCATGCTACCACTAGAGTGAAAGCACTGCCAGCAGTCAAAAGTGACCAAAACATCAGCAAGGAAGCATAGTAACTCAGAAGTGGTCTGTGGTCACCACCTGCAGAACCACTCCTTTATATGGGGTGTCTTGCTAATTGCCTATAATTTCCACCTGTTGTCTGTTCCATTTGCACAACAGCATGTGAAATTGATTGTCAATCAGTGTTCTTCCTGAGTGGACAGTGTGATGTCACAGAAGTGTGATTGACTTGGAGTTACATTGTGTTGTTTAAGCGTTCCCTTTATTTCTTTGACCAGTGTAGTACTGCAGCTCAGCTTCATTCACGTTAATGAATCTTACCTGCAAAGTTAGACACAACCCATAAATAACACTTAGGCCAGTGGTTACGTTTATTTTATTACATTTGTTCCACAGCATTTCTGTCATTTACAACCCTTCATTAATGCGTTATACAATTACTGCATTATTAATTTCATTCAAAAATTTGCACTTGTTCGGACCTCTTTGAATATACAGTGATTATATATTGTTGTGTTCATTATTTTTTCCATCATACCTTCTGGGATAATTTCCACTGTAAACCATTATAAAATAATGACAGGTCAGATCCGGGGTTTGTTTCCTGATTCTCCTCCTTACTGGCTCAGATTATAGTAATTACCTGGTGACTTCATCTCTATCATCACTTTTACTTTTCAGATAATGAAATATGTCATTATCTTTACTGTATGTAATTAGTCATTTATTGTAGCCACATAATGTCCTAACATAATAGACGGCTTACATCACAACCACTTTAAGAGCATTATTACCGATACCACCATAATGGGTCCAGTGTCAAAATATGGGTTTCAGTTGTTTCAGAAAACATTAAATTAAATTACATTGAGGGGGCATTACTGTGACGTCACGAGCCTCCGCCCTGCATCACCAGTCATCCGGAACAGAGCGAAGTTCGCTCTGTGCACTGGATGTCTGGGGTGCCGCAGCCGAGACCCCCACGATCAGACATCTTATCCCCTATCCTTTGGATAGGGGATAACATGCCTAGGGGTGGAGTAACCCTTTAAGGGCTGGTCCTGCAAGACTCCTGCTAATGGAACTGCGTTCCTGCTGTGGAAAAAGTGCAGGAACTCCATTCCCATGAGTTCCTGCAGGACTTGAGCCCTGATGCCACTCCATGCACAGGGAGAGACTGGTGGGGGGTCCTAGCAATCGGACTCCCAATGATCAGTTGCTGTGGATAGGGGATAGGCTTTTAAGTACTGGAGTATCCCTTTACCATTAGATTTATTATTTAATTTATTTACCACTTTCCTTGGTCTCTAGTCCAGAGTTTCCCAACCAGCATGCCCCAGCTGTTTCAAGTGAAGTGATTGAAGCCAACCTGATGACAAAAGGGGCACTGTTTTGGCAGGAAATTTGCTCTGTTTTTGTATTTCTGGATAACCCCTTTAAGAGTGTATTCACACGTACGGTATGCTGAGCATATTTGATGCGCAGGATGTGAAGCTGCAAATTTTATGCTGGAGATTTCAATGTAAACTAAATGACTTTGAGGCAAACTTGAGAAATGAAGTGTCTGCAGTTCACATCTTCAGTCCAGCACAACTTTATTGTCAGCAAATGGCAGCGCACAGGCAACAAATCTTTCGCTTTCACAGCATGATTCTAAAGTGATATCCCTCCCCTTAAATAGTCCTTGTATTCAACAACTTTATTAACAATTACAAAGAATAGTGCTCAATTAAGAACATAGATAAGCATACCAAAACAGGTAGAGAGAAATAGTTCATATTCTCAGACACATTTCTACATATTATATTAAGGAAAAACATCGATATCTTGACGTTTATTGAGGTCAGGTGGGCCTAACGCACCTGTTCTCAGTATCAATGAGGTTTCACATTGCAGTAGAATTTGGCGGCGATCACCTCCATGTTGGGGCACCTCAACCCTCTGTAATCCCAAAAATCTCATACACCTAGGGTACCACATACCACAATCACACATATATGTGGTGCCTTGTGGGTGTGAATGGTGATCGGGATGTTCCTGTGCAGGTTATAAAGGGTGCTGTTAACCCTTGTCCGTCGTGACGCCAGGGTGAGGGTTAAATGCTGTATGACAAAGAACAGTCTTTGTAACATAGTCTATGAACAGCTTAGCTGAGACTGACCGTTGGTTGGGACTTTTAGTAAGTTCTTTAGCTTGTAGGGATTTAGTATGGGCAGATCCGCTGGATTTAGGGTTATGTTTAGGTCCAGGGTCCTTGCCAACATTAGTGGGGAATTTAGAAGAACTCATTGTGTAATTCAGCTGAGGCAGCAAGTCTTTGGGCTAGTAATTGTTGAAAGTTGCGGAGGTCCTACCTCATTCAGTGACAGCAACCCAAGAGATGCTGCTTGCTTTGCAGCACAGGAACAAGAGAGCGATCATTGGCTGCAGCTCCCTTATATGGGGGTGGCCGTTTTTGGATTGGTCCACGCCATCTGTCAATCAGATTTACAAGGCATTGTGGGTATCACATGTCCCATGAACCTCCAAAGGTCCTTTATAACTACCATAGAGACTAGAACATCGTCACGTGACCCGCAGGTCCTGCGTCGCTAGCACAAGGTAAGTACACTTTTTATTTACATTTACTCTAATAATATATTAACTATTTAAGGGGTGACTAGGGGAGGACTAGACCTGAGGACCCCACGGTTCCTAGGAACTCTGACTTTGGGGACCCCCACCAAGGTACGATATGTAATACGGTACCGGGACACCACATATATTTGATTAATCTGGGTGACCCTATCTTAGTACATAGAGAATAAACATGTTCATTAAAATGCTTAAATAATGGCCGAATAGCCTTTCCAATATAGAATCAGTGACAGTCACAAATAATGGCATACATCAAGTATGAAGTCCTATATGTGACAAAATCCCTAATTATCAGTTTGGTTTAACCCAAACGGATAAACTGTACCTCCAAGAGACTGTTACAACATCAACAACTACCAAATCTGTGGTTGCGCACCAGGAGAGGCCACAAGAGACACTACAAACATGAAAGTGGTGTGAAGCCCAAACAGGTCTCCAGGCAGAAATAGGGGAAACTGCTGAGCTGGACACCACAGGTAACTCCATTACTGTGATTAATCTTACTGACATTACATTGTCTGATGAAGGGGGCAATATAGTTATGTCAAAGGAATGCTACCTGAAAGAACCCTATCTCCAGTTGAATGGTGTTGAGATTTATGTCCCCCTTACTGCCAACCCTACGAGAAGATACCAGGATGGCCTACAGAGCCTTCTCAGGGAAGGGGTTGAGAGGTTTTTTCTCCCCATGCTTCGCTGAGAAGTTGTTTTGGAAGTTTCCTAAATGGCAATACTGGTATTTAATTCCTAAGAATTACAAGAATCACAAGAACATTACTACCCCTCTGGGGAGACCTATAGTGGCCGGCAGGGGCCCAGTTACTGAGCCCCTGTTGTGCTACTTAGACTGGTTGCTCCACCTGATCATTCAGACTTTACCCTCCTATATCAAAGATGCAGGAGATTTTTTTATGCCACCTTGACCAGATGAGTTGGCATGAGGACTACAAGCTTGCTACACTGGATGTGGAGAGCCTGTGTACACCCGCATCCCAAAGGATACTGGTGTATAGACGGTGAGATGCCAGTTGCAAAATACGCAGGCCAACAATGATTATGTCTGCAAGGCTTTACTTTTTATCACGAGCCATAATGCCTTTAGTTTGGCCAAGGGTGGTTCTGGCAGCGATTGGGGACCGCAATGGGGTCCCTGGTCATGCCACCTTTTGCTAATATTTTTTGGGGGGACCTGGAGGAGCGGAAGGTATTCTCCCTTAGCAACCAGTTTTTGAGGCATATACAGCTTTTTGTGCGGTATTTAGACAACATCTGGGCAGGGTCGGAAGAAGAGTTTCACTCTTTTGTAACTTATCTAAATAATAACATTTCCAATATGGTTTTTACAAGTGATTTTGGCAACAAGACTGCCACCTTTCCCACAGTCTATTCTAAACTCACTGCCACTAATATGCTGCTCCATCACGATAGCAATCACCCTACATATATTAAACAATCTTTGCCTTACGGACAGTTTGTCCATATACGACGCATAAATAATGATGACTCATCTTTTGATCAACAGGGCAGGACACTGAGCAAAAAATTGGAAGAACGTGGATATCCAGCCCCACTTATTAAGCAAGCATGGAACAAAGCTATACATAGGAACAGACCACTGTAAGAAAGATTGTTTTTCTTTCATTTTCCGACACAGCCCTATGAATGACCTGATTAAATATGCAATCAGAAAACACTGACATCTAGTAAACAATGACCCCATTCTTAAATGGGTATTCCAGGCAAAACTTTTTTTTATATCTATCAACTGGCTCCGGAAAGTTAAATAGATTTGTAAATTACTTCTACTAAAAAATCTTAATCCTTCCAATAGTTATTAGCTTCTGAAGTTTTCTGTCTAACTGCTCAATGATGATGTCACGTCCCGGGAGCTGTGCATGATGGGAGAATATCCCCATAGGAACTGCACAGCTCCCGGGACATGAGTTATCAGAGAGCAGTTAGACAGAAAACAACAACTCAACTTCAGAAGCTAATAACTATTGGAATGACTAAGATTTTTTAAATAGAAGTAATTTACAAATCTGTCTTTCCAGAGCCAGTTGATATATAAAAAAAAGTTTTGGCCTGGAATACCCCTTTAATGTAAGAGCTCAATTCAACCCTCTGGTGTCTTTTCGCCAGTGTAAGAATCTCAGGGACACGTTAGTTCGTGGTAGGATGGATGTCTCTACCTCCAGAAACTGGTTAGGTAATGCTATCCCTAAGGGCAACCACAGATGTGGTAGTTGTTGATGTTGTAACAGTCTCTTGGAGGTACAGTTTATCCATTTGGGTCAACCCGAACTGATAATTTGGGATTTTGTCATGAGTAGGACTTCATATGTGGTGTATGCCATTATTTGTGACTGTCACTGATTGTATATTGAAAGACTATTCGGACATTATTTAAGTGTTTTTATGATCATGTTCGTTGTCTACGTACTAATATACAGTCACCCAGATTAATCAAATATATGTGTGATCTCCATAATGTGGATCCTAGGTGTATGAGATTTATGGGATTACAGAGGGTTGAGGTGCCCCAACATGGAGGTGATCGCCACCAAATGCTACTGCAATGTGAAACCTCATTGATACTGAGAACAGGTGCGTTAGGCTCACTTGGCCTCAATAAATTTCAAGATATCAATGTATTTCCTTGAATACAATACAGTATGTAGCAATGTGGCTGAGAATATGAACTGTGCTTTTACTTCTCTCTACCTGTTATTAGATATGCTTATCTATGTTTTTAATTGAGCACTATTCAGTGGGGCAAAAAAGTATTTAGTCAGCCACCAATTGTGCAAGTGTTCCCACTGAGAGAGGCCTGTAATTTTCATCATAGGTATACCTGAGCAATGAGAGACATAATGAGGGGAAAGAATACAGGAAATCACATTGTAGGATTTCTAATGAATTAATTGGTAAACTCCTCGGTAAAATAAGTATTTGGTCACCTACAAACAAGCAAGATTTCTGGCTCTCATATACCTGTAACTTCTTCTTTAAAGGATAGGGGATAAGATTTTAGATCGCAGGGATCCACTGGGGACCCCCACGATCGCCAGCGCGGCACAGGAGCTCCACTCTCCCGTGTTCCAGACGCCACGGGGGTCCCCAGTGGCAGGATCCCCGTGATCTAACATCTTTTTGATAGGGGATAAGATGTTTTGCACCAGAGTATCCCTTTAAGAGTCTCCTCTATCCTCCACTCGTTACCCGTATTAATGGCACCTGTTTGAACTTGTTATCAGTATAAAAGACACCTGTCCACAACCTCAAACAGTCACACTCCAAACTCCACTATTGCCAAGAGCAAAGAACTGTTGAAGATATCACCCCGTGGTGTCAAAATTATCACAAGGACAGTGAGCAAAAATCCCAGAACCACACGGGGGGACCTAGTGAATGACCTGCAGAGAGCTGGGACCAAAGTAACAAAGGCTACCATCAGTAACACACTACATCACCAGGGACTCATGTCCGGGCCCATCTGCAGTTTGCTAGAGAGCAATTGGATGATCCAGAAGAGGATTGAGAGAATGTCATATGGTCAGATGAAACCAAAGTAGAACTTTTTGGTAAAAACTTAGCTCGTTGTGTTTGGAGGAGAAGGAATGCTGAGTTGCATCCAAAGAACACCATAGCTACTGTGAAGCATGGGGGTGGAAACATCATGCTTTGGGGCTGTTTTCCTGCTAAGGGACCAGGATGACTGATCCGTGTAAAGGAAAGAATGAATGGGGCCATGTATTGTGAGATTTTGAGTGAAAACCTCCTTGCATCAGCAAGGGCATTGAAGATGAAACGTGGCTGGGTCTTTCAGCATGACAATGATCCCATACATACCACCAGGGCAACGAAGGAGTGGCTTCACAAGAAGCATGTCAAGGTCCTGGAGTGGCCTAGCCAGTCTCCAGATCTCAGCCCCATAGAAAACCTTTGGAGGGAGTTGAAAGGTGTTGCCCAGCGACAGCCACAAAACATCACTGCTCTAGAGAAGATCTGCATGGAGGAATGGGCCAAAATACCAGCAACAGTGTGTGAAAACCTTGTGAAGACTTACAGAAAACGTTTGACCTCTGTCATTGCCAACAAAGGTTATATAACAAAGTATTGAGATGAAGTTAAAGGGGTACTCCGGTGAAAAACTTTATTTATTTATTTTTTTAAATCAACTGGTGCCAGAAAGTTAAACAGATTTGTAAATTACTTCTATTAAAAAATCTTAATCCTTCCTGTACTTATTAGCTTCTGAGTACCACAGAGGAAATTATTTTCTTTTTGAAACACAGAGCTCTCTGCTGACATTATGAGCACAGTGCTCTCTGCTGACATCTCTGTCCATTTTAGGAACTAAAAATGGACAGATATGTCAGCAGAGAGCACTGTGCTCATGATGTCAGCAGACACATATCCATTTACAAATTTTTTTTTATTTCTTCATTATATTTTTATTTTATTTTTATTATTATTATTTTTCATTTTTTCCCAATACATTATTGATGGGCAACCCAGACTACATTGAGTGAGATTGATGCTGCTATAGTAGTAGAGATACTCCATCCAAGGTGTAGGTGGGTAGACGGAGACATGTCGGGACCCTACAATCCCAATGTCACTGTCCCCCGTTGACAGACATACCTTGCGAGATCATAGATGACTCCGAGGGATGACAGTCCTACACATAAAGGAGTATATTTGAGTTGTAAATATAAGGTGCAAGATTGTCCTAAAAAAGAAGGAATGGCATTTATTTATTTTGTGAATAGTTTTTTATTTTTTTATTTTTATTATTTTTATATTCTTTAAATGTTTGTTTATTATTATTTATTATATACCTTTTTATTTTTACTTTTTGTATTTTTTGTTAGTTTTTACAAAAAATTACTTTATTTTTTTTATATATTTTTTTTATTATTATTATTTTTTTTTTTCATTTAGTATTCTTTTGTTGGCTTGGGAACTGACCTTCATGCACGGTATATGTAGATTAAGCTGTTAACGAATGTATATTATAATCTTTTATAGGTTAAACCTTATATTCAGGTCTGACATGTATCCCCATGGCGATCGCTGCATCTGTTTTCTGTCTTACACCGAGGCTGATCAGCTCATGTGGTAGCCAGGACAACGGGCGGCGACGCTTTCATTGCAGTAGTATGCAGAAGCGATCATGTGACCCAGAGCGAGTCACGTGACTTGTTCGGGTGACGGCTCTGGACCGGGATCGCTCCCTGCACAAGCGCAGTGGTGTTTTTACCCACGCTACCAGACGCCATTAAACAAGTACAGAGCGGGTAAGAGTCAAACTCCCTATTTTATTGTATTATGTATGTATAATTATATCATACAGCTGCTATGTATTAACATCATGATAGTGGAGCATTAAATTTCGAGCGCTGTTATGTTTTTAAAACACTTATATGCACTAATATGCACTTTAATATATGAGATGTGCACTGAGGATGTACGGTATATACACAATGGAAGATGTATGTACACACTGTTTATGAAATTTTTATGTATTTGTATAATTAGCACTTAATTGGGATTTTAATGATGTTTTATGCACATGGGTATTTAAACCCCTTACTGGTGTGTGACACTAAGCTTGAAAATGGCTCCATAGGAGCAGAAACATAAAGCTTGGACTGATGTGACAGGAATAAATCAACACTTTTTTCACCGTTCTTTGGAGTGCTGCGTTGTTGTTGGATTTTATCTAAACTAAGGACTTGGGTCAAGAAGTTTTTGGATGCTGGCACCCACACATCGAGGCTGAGTAGTGCTGCAATATTTTTTGGTTTTTATATATATATAGATAGATACATACTTATTATTATGTATTCATGCATATTTTATTTCTAAGCTCACTTCTCACATTTATTCCCATCTTCTATTTATTTTATTCAATACCATTATAATCTTTTCCACTCTAAATTTCATTCAATATTTCTATCTTATTTTATATTTGCACATTGTTTTGTACACTGTGAATATTACATCAATTTGTGCTTTAGTTAAAGGGGTTGTGCGCTGCCCTGCAGTTCAGAGCTCCGCTCACAGCATCCGGAAGTTCATTACTCCGATCACTGTGTGCAGGCTTCTTTGTTCGCAGCCGCCGGGCGTGACGTCACGCCCGGACCCTTCGTGACATCTCGCCCGCCCCCTCGTGACGTCACGCCCGCCCCCTCGTGACGTCACGCCCGCCCCTCTACCAAAGTCTATGGGAAGGGGGCGTGACAGCGGTCGCGCCCCCTTCCCATAGACTTTCGTTGAGGGGGCGGGCGAGACGTCACGAAGGGGCCGGGCGTGACGTCACGCCTGGCGGCTGCGAACACAGAAGCCCGCACACAGCGATCGGAGTAATGAACTTCCGGACGCTGTGAGCGGAGCTCTGAACTGCAGGGCAACGCACAACCCCTTTAAAACTCCCAGGCATCTATTAGCTGCTGACACTATCCAGCTTTACTCACATTATATATTACACTTTTCCCATCACATACCCACAGCATCTTCACTTATACTTTCATTTATTTATGCACTCCCATTCTTCCATTTACATACTTTAAATGTCATGTACTATTTTATATGGGGACGGTCCCGAGGTTAAATTTCACTTGTGTGAAGTGCTTAATGCAGCATAGTGCCCCCCCTCACGTGACTTCAGGTATGCAGTGTCATATGATCTGTCATGCCCCCTCCCATAGACTTGCATTGAGGGGACGGGGCATGACGTCACACGGCGGCGGAGTCGTGACATCGCGAACTTCCGTTCCTGAGGTCGGGACCCAGACCCTCCAGCGCTTCCGGACCAGAAACAGGTGGGTGCCGCATGCTATATTGCTGGGGTCCCCAGCAGCGGGACCCCCGCGGTCATACATCTTATCCCCTATCCTTTGGATAGGGGATAAGATGTCTAGGGGTGGAGTACCCCTTTAAGGCTCACTAATACCCCTTTAAGACATATCTAATAAGAAGACCCCTCAAATCCACTTCAAAACTGAACTGGTCCCTGAAAAATTCCGATTTTGAAAATTTTGTGGAAAATTGAAAAATTGCTGCTGAACTTTGAAGCCCTCTGATGTCTTCCAAAAATAAAAACATGTCAACTTTATGATGCAAACATAAAGTGGACATATTGTATATGTGATTCAATATATAATTTATTTGCAATATCCATTTTCCTTACAAGCAGAGAGTTTCAAAGTTAGAAAATTGCTAAATTTGCTAAGTTTTCATGAAATTTGGGGATTTTTCACCAAGAAAGGATGCAAGTAACGATAAAAATTTACCACTGTGTTAAAGTAGAATATGTCACAAAAAAACAATCTCAGAATAATCGGTAAAAGCATCCCAGAGTTATTAATGTTTAAAGTGACAGTGGTCAGAATTGCAAAAAAGGGCTGAGTCCTTAAGTTGAAAATAGGCTGAGTCCCTAAGGGGTTAATGTTTAGGCGTCTGGTTCAGTTTCCTGCCAACAGGTGGTGCAAGCGCATCTCATTTTGCTATGGGCCCAGTGAATTTTAGTTGCGCCCCTGTGCCAGTGGAACCCTGCAATGCTGAAATGTGTAACATCTTTACCCCCTTTTTGTTTCACTTTAACCCCAAAGGGTATGTTTACATGGCAGAATTTGTGCGGCATGTCAGCACTGAATACATACATATATACAGTAACCTCCCGACATGCGATGGCCCTGACATATGATCAAATCGACATACAATGCTTTTATATGTCGGGGCCATCGCATTAACTGCTATTCGACAGCGCAAAATGCTTAAGCTGCTGTCGGATAGCAGTTTAAGCATCTCGGACAGGTTCACTTACCTATTCCCACTGCTCCGGGTCCACTTTGCGATCCTCCGGCGTCTTCTGCATCTTCTCCGGGGTCCGGGCCTCGCTTTTCGGCGTCATTATTACGTCGCTGCGCACGCCGTCCCGGCGCAGCACTGTAATAACGTCACCAGAAAGCAAGGCCCGGACACCGGAGAAGATGCGGAAGAAGCCGGAGGATCCAGAAGAAGACCCATCGGGAGCGGTGAGGACGCGGTCCGGAGTGGCGGGAACAGGTGAGCATTAAATGCACTTTTTACATTGCACGAATCCCTCAACATACGATGGATTCGACAAACGATGGGTCGTTTGGAACGAATTACCATCGTATGTTGAGGGACCACTGTAGATATATATATATATATATATATACAGGGTGGGCCATTTATATGGATACACCTTAATTAAATGGGAATGGTTGGCGATATTAACTTCCTGTTTGTGGCACATTAGTATATGTGAGGGAGGAAACTTTTCAACATGGGTGGTGACCATGGCGGCCATTTTGAATTTAACTTTTGTTTTTTCAATAGGAAGAGGGTCATGTGACACATTGAACTCATTGGGAATTTCACAAGAAAAACAATGATGTGCTTGGTTTTAAGGTAACTTTATGCTTTCATGAGTTATTTACAAGTTTCTCTTTGTTTACAGCCATTGACATGTCGTCGAGGTTAACACGTGAGGAGCGGATAGAAATTGTGTTGATGTCTGGTGAAAGCAGTAACCGGGTCATTGCGGCAGATTTCAATGCAAGACATCCTACGAGACCACCCATCTCCCATGCTACAGTTAGCAAACTGCTTGCTAAGTTTCGTGAAACTGGTTCAGTGTTGGATTTGCCAAAATGTGAACGCATGAAATCTGTCACTAATGAAGAAACATCAGTGGCTGTCCTAGCTTCAATCAGCAAGAGCCCACAGCATAGCACTCGCCGCATGTCACTGGAGAGGGGCATTAGTCAAACATCCCTTCGGCGTATATTAGCTACTCACAAATGGCACCCTTACAAACTCCAGCTACTCCACCATCTCAACGAGACCCAGATCCCACTGAATTTGCAGAATGGGCAAAACAAAAATTGGAACAGGACCCTCAGTTTACGCAGAAGATTTTGTTCAGTGATGAGGCAAACTTTTATGTGAATGGTGAAGTTAACAAACAAAACCACCACTATTGGTCTGACACTAAACCACATTGGATAGATCCCTCCAAGACTGTTGGAACACAAAAATTGATGGTATGGTGTGGTATATGGGGTACAAAGATAGTGGGGCCATTCTTCATCAATGGAAACCTCAAGGTCACTGGATATGCGAAATTGCTGCATGATGATGTGTTTCCCTCTTTATGCACTGAAGCTGTCACGTTCACTGAGTTTTTTCCAGCAAGATGGTGCACCACCACATTATGGGTGTCAGGTCCGAGCATTCCTAGATGAACAGTTTCCTGGAAAGGGGAATGGTCATCGTGGGCCAGTTGAATGGCCCCCAAGTTCTCCCCATCTGACCCCTTTAGACGTTTATCTTTGGGGTCATCTGAAGGCAATTGTCTATGCTGTGAAGATACGAGATGTGCAGCACCTGATACTACGCATACTGGAAGCCTGTGCTGGCATTTCTCCTGCTGTATATATAGTAGTATATAGCAGTGTATACGGATACTGGAAGCCTGTGCTAGCATTTCTCCTGCGGTGTCAGTGTGTGAAGAGTGGGAGAAGAGGGTTGCATTGACAATCCAACACAATGATAAACTTGTATATAACTCATGAAAGAATAAAGTTACGTTAAAGCCAAGCACGTCATTGTTTTTCTTGTGAAATTCCCAATAAGTTTGATGTGTCACATGACCCTCTTCCTATTGAAAAAACAAAAGTTGGATTCAAAATGGCCGACTTCAAAATGGCCGCCATGGTCACACCCATCTTGAAAAGTTTCCCTCCTCACATATACTAATGTGTCACAAACAGGAAGTTAATATCACCAACCCCATTTTATTAAGGTGTATCCATATAAATGGGCCACCCTGTATATATATATATATATATATATATATATATATATACATATATATAGATGACCGCACGCTGTGCTCCTGGTATATTACTGCCACAGGGTATGCCCCTGGTATTGTACTGACACTTGGTATGCCCCTGGTATATTACTGCCACATGCTATATTCCTGGTATATTACTGCCACACATTTTGCCCCCATAGTAAATGATGCCACTGTGCCCCCAGAATACATGATGCCACTGTGTCCTCAGAATACATGATGCCACTGTGTCCTCAGAATACATGATGCCACTTTTCCCCCAGAATAAATGATGCCACTGTGCCCCCAGAATAAATGATGCCACTGTGCCCCCATAGTAAATGATGCCACTGTGCCCCCAGAATACATGATGCCACTGTGCCCCCAGAATACATGATGCCACTGGGCCCCCAGAATACATGATGCCACTGTTCCCCCAGAATAAATGATGCCACTGTGCCCTCATAGTAAATGATGCCACTGTGCCCCCATAGTAAATTATGCCGCTGTGCCCCCAGAATACATGAAGCCACTGTGCCCCCCAAAATACATGATGCCACTGTGCCCCCAGAATACCGGATACCACTGTGCCCGCAGAATACATGATGCCACTGTGCCCTCAGAATACATGATATCACTGTGCCCCCAGAATACATAATGCCACTGTGCCCCCAGAATACATGATGCCACTGTGCCCCCAGAATACATAATGCCACTGTGCCCCCAGAATACATGATGCCACTGTGCCCCCAGAATACATGATGCCACTGTGCCCTCAGAATACATGATATCACTGTGCCCCCAGAATACATAATGCCACTGTGCCCCCAGAATACATGATGCCACTGTGACCCCAGAATACATGATGCCACTGTGCCCTCAGAATACATAATGCCACTGTGCCCCCAGAATACATAATGCCACTGTGCCCCCAGAATACATAATGCCACTGTGCCCTCAGAATACATAATGCCACTGTGCCCCGAGAATACACAATGCCACTGTGCCCCCAGAATACATGATGCCACTGTGCCCCCAGAATACATGATGCCACTGTGCCCTCAGAATACATGATATCACTGTGCCCCCAGAATACATAATGCCACTGTGCCCCCAGAATACATAATGCCACTGTGCCCCCAGAATACATAATGCCACTGTGCCCCCAGAATACATAATGCCACTGTGCCCTCAGAATACATAATGCCACTGTGCCCCCAGAATACATAATGCCACTGTGCCCACAGAATACATGATGTCCCGGTGCCCCCAGAATACATAATGCCACTGTGCCCCCAGAATACATAATGCCACTGTGCCCACAGAATACATGATGCCCCGGTGCCCCCAGAATACATAATGTTACTGTGCTACTACATAAACTTTGCCACTGTGATTTTTCAGGATCTGCAAACTATAACTCCCATCATGCACAGACAGATGGTCACAATGGGAGTTGTAGTTCTGTAACAACTGGAGAGTCACAGGTGGGGGAATGAGTGTTCACCTGGAAAATTAGGCTCCTTGTCCCAGGTCCCACACTGCTCTGGCCTCTTCTAGTCAGGCCTGACCAGAGCAGATGATGCAGGCAGTGCTAATCACGCCGCCTGCATCACAGGAGAAGCGCCGGGCAGGGAGCACAGCGTTCCCTTGCTTCGGGCTGTGGCTGTTCATTTGTATCGGTGTATACACAGGGCTGGACTGGGACCAAAAATAGGCCCGGGCATATTAGACTATGCAACCCATTGTTTTCGGGTGGGAGTCTCAACAGTGGGACCCCGGCCAAAATAAAGTGGGCTGTACAGTCTAAAATCCCATTTATTCAAGTGACCATCCAGTTGTTGCAAAGCTACAACTTCCAACATGCCTGAAGAGCCACAGATGGGGGGACAGTTTTACCCATCAACACTGCAGAACCTAAAAGTTACTACAGCTCTGATGGGACAGTCAAGAGAATACCCAATGATATCAGTGGCCTAGTAACGTCTTCTCCGTTTTCTTTCCTTTTCTTCTTCATCTGGTCCAGACATTAGGTCTTCTTCCAGCTACATCTTCTCTGCAGAGTCCGCCCGGACATCATTGATTCCTAACTTTGTCAGCAGATCTTTGTTCTCTATATAAAGACAATAATCATAATACTGTCAAATACTATACCCCCTGAATATAATACTGCCATACACTGTGCCCCCTGAATATAATACTGCCACACACTGTACCCCCTGAACACAACCCTGCCAGACACTGTTTTGTCTGTTTGGCAGAATCCCACCCTTCTACTGTCCTCCCAAAGACCCCTAGGTCCAAACTCTTATGTCATCCTCCACAGTCCTCAGTACACCCCCATATGTCATCCTCCACAGTCCTCAGTACATCCCCCAATGTCATCCTCCACAGTCCTCAGTACACCCCCCCCCAATGTCATCCTCCACAGTCCTCAGTACACCCCCCAATGTCATCCTCCACAGTCCTCAGTACACCCCCAATGTCATCCTCCACAGTCCTCAGTACACCCCCCAATGTCATCCTCCACAGTCCTCAGTACACCCCCCAATGTCATCCTCTACAGTCCTCAGTACACCCCCCCAATGTCATCCTCCACAGTCCTCAGTACACCCCCCAATGTCATCCTCCACAGACCTCAGTACACCCCCCAATGTCATCCTCCACAGTCCTCAGTACACCCCCCAATGTCATCCTCCACAGACCTCAGTACACCCCCCAATGTCATCCTCCACAGTCCTCATTACACCCCCCAATGTCATCCTCCACAGACCTCAATACACCCCCCCAATGTCATTCTCTACAGTCCTCAGTACACCCCCCAATGTCATCCTCCACAGTCCTCAGTACACCCCCCAATGTCATCCTCCACAGTCCTCAGTACACCCCCCAATGTCCCAGCTTACTTTACTTGGGGTCGGGGGACCATCTGAAGAGGGGAGCATTACGCAAGAGGGGCCCCGCGGAGGGGAGCGTTGTTGAGATCGGTCTGAGCCGCATTTGTTTTATTGAAAAAGAATCCGGCCCAGCCTATACAAATGAATAAGGGGAAAGTCGGCAGTCGGTCCACTTGACTGGTGGCCACGGTCCTGATCAGTTGAGTACCCCTGAGCATCACTTAGATACAGGTAGGGATGACAATAATTTTAATGGGAAACATTTTTTTATTTTAATATTTCTGTTTCTTCCTCTGCACAGCTCTTATTGGTATGTGTAGATTGTGCTGTATAGTTATGAATAATATCCTATCCTGGCCCTGGGTCACAGCAAGACTTTTCCCCTCCTGACCCCTGCCCTGCCCTACACTTGTCACACAGCAGAACAGGACTCAAGGTTTTCCATAGAATTTCTCAGATTTTATGCATTGTCTACAAGTAAATATTTTAAGATGACCAGTCATTTGTTTTACAGGTTATTTGTTACTAAAAGGTCTTGGTTTGGTACATCCTAACAGGGCCCAAAATGGACCAATCCTCTTTGGAGCTGATTAGCATAGGAAGTTGTACAATGGGATTAAGTCTATTCATTTTATATATGAAAAGGAGAATAACTTATTGCACTACTTGTCATACGAGAACATATCTATTGATTTCCCTAGAGAAGTATAACTCTATATACATAGCACACAATTATATTTGCCTATGGCTATATTCTGCATTGGTGTCGAGTTGTCTAAACCAATTCACCAATAGATTAATGACTACTGCAGGATTTATAAATACTGTTGGATGTGTCAGTCATAATGGGACGATCTAGACCAGTTTACAGAGCAAGAGTAATAATATTTTATATTTATACATAGTAGTTTAAAAAATATCATAAAGGAATTGGGATGGACTGACAATACCCTATGAGTGCTAATACGTGGAGTCCTTATGTTCTAGTCCTGCTACTGCTGACCCACATTCCATTCCTGGGAAAGGTCAAGTACCTTTAGTTGTATGATTTTTATGTACCCTCATGCCCCCCTCACCACAGAGCACTGCGACATTATGTCTCCCCTTTCCCAAAGGGATCCTGGCAAGTAATGTCCTCCCCTGCACTGCCCCACTCACCCTTGCCACCTTGTGTAACGACTAAACCCACAAAATAATGACACGCAGTCGCTCTGTTATGCCCCCCTACCAAACAGAGTCTACAGTAGACTGCGGACTGACCGGGGGCAGCAATTACACTAGACCCTTATTTTGTGTAGCAGACAGACATTCATCTTAGTAATGCCACAGCTAGTCGAGCTTATTTTACTACCTAGATGTCTCCATCATCCTTAATATGGCCACTGACATTATGAAGTACCTAGGTTGAGGGATATGGGGCCCCCTAGAAAACTCTGAGCTCATAGATGGTGCACATCTGCCCTAACATTTCACCCCTGCAATGTTAAAGGGGTAATCCGCCCCTAGACATATTATCCCCTATCCAAAGGTTAGGGGATAAGATGTCTGATTGCGGGGTCCCACCGCTGGGGACCTTGCAATCTCCCTGCTGTACCCGGCGTTCACCCCACTCGTGATGTCATGGCCCCGCCCCCCAATGCAAGTCTATGGGAGGGGGCGTGACGGACGTCACGCCCCCTCCCATAGACCTGCATTGAGTGGGCGTGGCCACGGCATCACGAGTGGGGCGTGACTGAGACGTCTTGAGCTTCCGCATCGCCAGTCATCCAGCATGGAGAGACAATTTCTCCGTGCACCCGATGTCTGGGGTCCCGCCGCTTTGGATAGGGGATAAAATGTCTAGGGGTGGCGTACCCCATTAATTTGAGCTTTGTAGATGATTAAAAAAAACTCCTATTTTAATTCAATAAAATAGACTATAAGCTGTTAACACGTTTCTCTCTGCGCAATAATACATTCTCTCTGCCATGGAACACTTAAAATGATGGGGAGCAGTGTGTGAATGGTGATAAAAGCTTTGTCTAGCGTCAGGATGCTTTAACAAAACAGCTGTCAAAGAAAGAGATAGCGCCTGTGTCTACTGAGCTGATTATCTATGTAGAAACTCAATAGATGGTTTCGCATGGAATAAGTCCTCTGGTACATATATATGACAGTCCAGAAATGTTTGCAACTGAAAATCAGTTCCATAGATCTGAATCCAACTGGTAGAAATCTATGGACTTGCTGCAGAAACAACCCCACTCACATGTATCACAGGGAGTTATGCAACAAATGTGCCACATGTGAGTTCACCGTAACATATATATTCCTCAACATTGCAATTGAACCCCAAGGAGTACAAGTTGTAAGGTTATGCAAATTAAGGAAGTAGCAGGTGTCACTAATATCTGCAAATGGTTACATTTTAAAGGGGTGTCCCCATGGAATTTTTTTTTTTAAATCAATTGGTGCCAGAAAGTTAAACAGATGTGTAAATGACTTCTATAAAAAAAATCTTAATCTTTCCAGTACTTATCAGCTGTTGTATGCTTCACAGGAAGTTCTTTTCTTTTTGAATTTTCTTTCTGTCTGACCCCAGTGCTCTCTGCTGACACCTCTGTCCATTTTAGGAACTGTCCGGAGCAGGTAAGGTTTGCTATGGGAATTTGCTCCTACTCTGGACAGTTCCGAAAATGGACAGAGATGTCAGCAGAGAGCACTGTAGTCAGACAGAAAGAAAATTCAAAAATAAAAGAACTTCCTGTGGAGAATACAACAGCTGGGTTGATTAAAACAAAATGTTTAAGCACCTAGCTCCGATCTGGGACTTGTGGGAGGTGCTTCAATTATATAAAAGCCATATGGAAGGCAAATTTTTTCAGCCCCATGAAACCTCAGAAATCCTATCTGTACAGTACAGTGTGATAGTGATATCTCCTATCATTCAACATGACATTTATCCTCACTTGTAGCACACTGAAAGGGACAGAATCCTCAAAGGTACCCCTTTAAAAAGGACCTGTCACCAAATAAACTGTTCTAAACTAACTCATGCTATGTTCCCTAACTACTCCTAACACCCCTCCAGCCCTTAAAAAAAAATCAGAGTTTTAAAAAGCTGTGTATCTTACCTTTCTTCTTGCTCACAAAGTGCAATTTCGCAGCAGGAGAAAGTGGGCTTTTCCCAGCAGACATGACATCACTGAAGTTTGCTGGGGGAGCACTTCCGCCCTCACATGGTTGCAGTGTTGTAATGAATAGAAGATCTCAGGCTCTGTGCATGTTTCAGTCTGTGTTGCTATCAGTGAGGCTCTCCTTCAGCTTTCAGTCTGTGAGTCTTTCTCTGAGAATCTGTGGAGCTTTTACTTTCTGGGCAGCTGTCAATCAAGCTCAGTGCATTGAAACACTTCCTGAGTTTGGACTCCTGCCAGGCCAGGAGGAGACCAAACTCACTGTATTAATTGTGGCAGGGAACAGAACAGCCACCTAGTGGACATTTTTTCTATTACATTTTAAACATATTTATGTTGATAATTTGAAAAGCAAGTGAATAGGAAAGTGTCTGCTAATTACACAAGGAACACTATATTAAAAGTTTATTTGGTGACAGGTAATTTTTAAAGACTGGTTTATCGCTTCAGTAGATCACTATTCACATAGGTCAAGATGTTAGTACTCTTCAATGTTACGGTATGCATCTCAATGGGTTGGAAGACCAACAATGAACTGGCAAAAGGTGCACAGATGGATCATCAGATTAGAAGAGCGGCACATAGTGATCCATTTTGTATTGCAGGTGAAACTGGACATCACTTGCCAAACCTACAGATTTGAACAGTGTCTACACAAACCATTGGAAGGTGCTTGCACAACAAGCCCTGTTCAGCTACAGGTGTACCATTGAACTCACAACACTGCTCTCAAAGGCTATCAGAGCAAGATGGTAATGGAAGCTGGACTGGTGGTCTATCCTGTTCAGCAATGAGTCCCTCTTTTTTTCCGGATGTTATGATAGCCAGAGATTGGTCTGGAAACCACATGGGATACCCCATGAAGAGACCTTCATGAGGGAACCGCACACAAGTCCCACTCCCAGGATTATAGTGTGGGGAGGCATAATGTACAGTAGCCAGACTTCTCTAGGCTTCACTTCAGGTGCACTAAATGCTCAGTGTAACTTTGATTTGGTCACGGAATCGGTGGTACGGCCATTTGGCCGAAGTTTCCTAGTATCCATTTGTTAACACAACAACCTGTCTCCCATTAACCTCTTAAGGACCAGGCCCATTTTGGCCTTTAGGACCAGGCCAATTTTATTTTTGCATTTTTGTTTTTTCCTCCTCTTTTAACTCTTTTATATTTCCATCCACAGACCCATATCAGGGCTTGTTTTTTGCATCACCAAAAATGTACCAAAAGTTTATTGTTAATTTTAACAATTAGAAATTGCCCTATTTTGACTACCTATAACTTTCAAATTTTTCCGTATACAGGGCGGTATGTGGGCTCATTTTTTGCACTGTGATCTGTGGTTTTTATTTGTACTACGTTTGCTTAGGTTTTACTTTTTATAAATTTTTTATAAATTTTTTTTGGGAATAAAATGGGACAAAAAAGCAGCAATTTTTGACTTTTTAATTTTTTTACATTTACGCCATTCACTATACGGGATAATTACCAATATATTTTGATAGTACAGACTTTTACACATGCGGCGATACCAAATATGTTTATTTTTTTACGCTTTTTTGGGAGTAAAATGGGAAAAACTGATGATTTACACTTTTATTGGGGATTTTTCACATTTGTTAACTTTTTTTTTATTTATTTTTTTACACTTTAATGGTCTCCATGGGGAACTATTTATAGCAATCATTTATTTGCTAATACTGTTCAGTGCTATGCATAGGTCACAGCACTGATCAGAGTTATCGGTAATCTTCTGCTCTGGTCTGCTGTCTGCTCAATCTCAGACCAGAGCTGAAGACCGCTGGAGACGGACAGAGGCAGGTGATGGGACCTCCGTACACCATTAGGGATGATCGGATACCTGCGGCAGCGCTGCGGGCCATCCGATCACAGATGCGGTGATCTGTATTGATCACGGCATCTGAGGGGTTAATGGCGGAAATCCGTGCAATCGTGGATGTCTGCCATTACCGCCATTAATCGTGGATGTCCGCCATTGATAGCAGGCGTGACCTGCCGCGCATGATGTGGGCACCGGTCCGGTGCTCGCGGTCATGGCGGAGTGTAAATGTACATCATGGTGCGTTAAGTACCACGGCACCATGACGTACATTTACATTGATTGTCATTAAGGGGTTAAGCACATCTGTGACATCATTACTCGGGAGCTGCCAGTAGAGAATCTTGATGATTTGCGTGCCAAAGTGCATTCAGTGTGGCAAAACATTCTTTTGAAAGGGGTTGAAAAATATCATATCCTGTGGATAGGGGATAAGTATCTGATCGGGTGGGTCCTGAAGCTGGGAACGTCTGTAATTCTAACAGAAGCTTTTTTAATCAATGAGTTCACTAACACACTCCAAGGAAATCTGTCACCAGTGTCACCTGCACTAACCTGTCGGTACCGTCAGGTAGTGCAGGTGACACTGATGACAACGGTACTTACCTTGTCCTGTTCCATGGTGGGGATCTCTGGTAATCTTGTCCGTTAGCTCCAGTCCGGGAACCCGGCTTGCGGCATGAGCGGAGCTTAGGGACGTCACCGCTGCTCTTCTCTCACAGTGAGACCCAGCAGAGAACAGCAGCAGCTTGGGGCACGGGCAGAGCTTAGTGACGTCACCGCTGCTTCTCTAGCTGCAGGACCCAGCAGGGAGCAGCAGCGGTGATGTCACTAAGCTCAGCCCTTGCCCCAAGCCGCGTGCCGGGACTGGAGCTAACGGACAAGATTACCGGAGATCCCCCCCCCCACAGAACGGGACAAGGTAAGTACCATTATTTTCAGTGTCATCTGTGCACTACCTGTCGGTACCAACAGGTTAGGGCAGGGGACACTGACGACAGATTTCCTATAAGGCCTAAGGCATCAATTGCACAAAGTAGATTAAGGTCGGGCAGATTTCCTGCAAGGGAAAAGGTGCAATACAGATGAACAACAGCCTTAACACTGCAGAGGGGAAATACCAAAGAAGATCAAACCCCAATTAATACCAGCCATGTACAGGTGAAACTCGAAAAATTTGAATATTGTGCAAAGTTCTTTCAGTAATGCAACTTAAAAGGTGAAACAGATATATGAGAGAGACTCATAACATGCAAAGCAAGATAGTTCAAGCCGTGATTTGTCATAATTGTGATGATTATGGTTACAGCTCATGAAAACCCCAAAGCCCCCAAGTTACTATGATTTGGGGAGCCATATCATCTGCTGGTGTTGGTCCACTGCGCTTCATTAAGTCCAGGGTGAACGCATCAGTCTACCAGGAGATTTTGGAGCATTTCATGCTTCCTTTCCTTTTAAGTTGCATTAATGAAACACAATGGACTTTTGCACAATATTCTAATTTTTTCGAGTTTCACCTGTATAGTGCCAAAACTCTCATTGCATACGTACCCCAACATACGTTTCGCTTTCTCGTGGCCTTGTTAGGAGGCATGAAAGCATTCCTTAGAAAGGGTTTTTCCAATAAAAAATATTCCCTATCCACAGGATAGAGAATAAGTATCTGATCGCAGGGTGTCTGACCGCTGGGAATGGCCTGGAAATATAACATTTTTTAAACAGTGTGTTCACTAACAGCCACTTTCCCTTTGACCTTCATTGTGCACAGTATAAGATTAAAAAATACTAACTTATTTTAGTCCTATTTTATGGACGTATCAGAAAAACTGATGTGTGAACACATCCTTAGACAGATGAGAAGTATAACATGTAGCTTTTGGACTTTATTGCAAAAACTTTTGTATCACTTTTGAATAGGGAGAGGGGCTTTTGTATGACTAAGGCCCATTTCCAGGGCCGAAACGCGTCACTCATGTCCTTGTCATCTATGTGCTGAAGTTATCTTAATAAAAGCATTTTGTTACCACCTACCTGCGCTGGACATTTTCCTCTTCTACAGCATGTAGCTATTGGACTTTATTGAAAAAACTTTTTGAATCACTTTTGAATGGGAGAGGGGCTTTTGGGACCCCTGTAGGCAGAAAGGCTCATGTGTGCCTGCCGCCTTTGCACTCCCTTAGCTGTGACACTATTATAACTATTGTTCAGTGCTGCGAATCCTGCCACGTGTGTCTGTGACCTATTTCTGCACACCATGTAAAAGCAGAAACAAGCTTCTACTGTAAACGCACATGTGCACGGTCTAAACTGTATCCCTCATATGTCTGACTACTAAATGAGCTATATTCACCTTTAAGCCTAGAGAGACCTTGTGTTATTCCATTTCTGCAGTTCTATGAACGCCCATAAATTTACAGTAGATTAAGCAGCGGAGCTAATTGTGATTGTTTCCCGGCAGGAACATGCAGCTGCCTCTATGCAATTTCATTATTAGACGCTCTAATGTTATTACCATTCTCCATTAGAGAGAGATAGATCTGCATACTCTGCTCTGTCTTCTACAATATTACCATATTGTCATCTGTATTACGTGGCTGTTACATAGACGATTGTGGAAAGAATGCATGACGGTGGGGGGCGGTTGTTTACGGGTAGGCAGTAAAAGAAGAAATCATTTTATATTCCAGATGTTCCTAGTGAGACCCAGCTGAGGTTATACAATCCTTGGTGGACATTGTCTGATGGCCTTCGTAAGATTGCAGTTGAGCACGTCCTTGCAGATGTTATTATAGCATTAGCCTATCATACATATGATGTCTCATTCTGGAAGGTTGAAGTGTTGTATATAACGTGATAAATCATATTTGTTTTTTTCAAAGCCATGTTTCTTAAATGATGAGCCATATGTACGGTGTATATATTTTCTGACTACATAGTCAGCCTTTGCTATATCCTCATAATATCTGGTCTGTCATAGGAATATATTATACCATGTTCACAGAATATCTTAAAAGGGTTACCCAGCTTTAGAAAAACAGAACTATATTTTATACTATACCATACTGGATACGGGTATAAGGGATACTCTGGCGGTAGGATGTTTTTTTTTAAGATGACCAGCCTGTCCCTTAAAAAAAATAAAAAAAAATAAACAAACAAACCTTTACTTAAAGGTGAAAGTCTCATACTGGAAGTACAGAAATACGTTTTCCCTATCTGACTGCTGGGGCCCCCTGTGATCTCCTGTACAGGGCCCCAGCTCTCCCCCAGAGCGGTGTGTCACAACCCCCACCTGAAGCAGGGGCCAAACGCCCCTCCATATGTTTCTATGGAGAGCCGTTCAGCAATCTTCAGCTCTGTACTTCCAGGTATGAGACTGCTCCTTTAAAGTGGTGTCCCGGGCAATGTGACGTATTGAGCCCTGGCACCAGGAAGAAGACTGGGGCTCAATATGTTACACGACCGCTATACCAATCACTGGCTGAGGCGGGACACCACTGTGGCTAGCCATTTGCTGAGCCTTACTGTGACGTATAGACCCCCGACGCCAGGAAGAGGATTGCATCGGGACAGACTAGACATCTTTAAAAAAAAAAAAACTACTGTTGGAGTACCCCATTAAAGGGAATGTATCATCAGATAATGACATATTATTTAAAAAATCATTTTATTACATACTGTACATATTTTGAAAAAATACCATATTTTGCTGAAAAACTTTCACCCAAATGCGTGAAAAAAAACATTATAGTACTCAGTGGTAGCTGTTTGATATTCTTCATCCGACCACATAAACCTGCTCCCACAAACCGAGCTCTGCCTTGTCTTTTTAACATGTCTACCTGTGTACCCTTTGTAATTGGGACTGTATAATACCCTGTGCCAGTTTCTGTGTGTTTGGATAAATATTTTGGAGAATGTTGGGGTTTTTAAATTTTTCCATGACTATTCCTATACAAAATTCCTATACATTTCCTTACAGAGCCAATATAACTACAGTATTTTTACCGTGCTTTTCCGAAAATAAGACAGGGTCTTGTATTAATTTTAGTCACAAAAAACACACTAGAGCTTATTTTCAGGGTAGGGTACATATGCCTGATGAAAAAAACAGATAGGTTTCGAAACGCGTTGCGTGCACTTTATATCTAAATAAACCAGCTTCTATTAATAATTTGGATTGATCCTACCTTCGTCTGTGACAGCGCAATTGTTTGCACGCGAGCGTGGGAAGCCGCTGCAGTCTCCTGGATACATATACCTTTTTGAGTGTTGTGCCTCTCCAGCACAACGGAATCAGGTGAGCGAGTTGTCTACCCGATCACCCCCACGTTGAATCCACCATTGATTCCACACAGGGAACACTCCGTGTTCTTTTGATTTTTGCTCACCTTGAGTAGAATAGATATAAGCCTATCACCCCAGAGAAAATGGGGTACTCAGTTTAGGTGAAGTCGCTGCTGGCCTTCTGGGTTGCAGGAAACAGCTGCACTGCTATCCTGTTACAATGGAGGAGAAGCTTGAGAAAAGTAACCCTTTAGAGATGGCGCTGCGGCTTCCTTGGAAATTAAGGAGATGGACTGGATATATTAAAAGGTTTACAGTGGAACCACTCTTATTGAGTCAAAGAAAAGAAAAAAATTGGGGATGAAACTTTTTCGGTGTCCTCCCTTCTGTCATCCCCATTTTTTTTTTGACTCAATAAGAGTGGTTCCACTGTGAACTTTTTAATATATCCAGTCCATCTCCTTCCTTTCCAAGGAAGCCGCAGCGCCATATCTAAAGGATTACTTTTCTCAAGCTTCTCCAGTATCTAACAATGGTACTTCTTCCCCAAACTTTCAGTCCCCGTTGCAGTTCCTTTCTTACTAGTTCCAGTGACTTGCCATGTGGACAGGTGCTGCCTGCATATCTCAGGCAGGTTATTGGCTGAATTGCCTGCACAACACATGACTGATACAAGTAAAAATAGTACCACAGCGGGGACAGATGCTCAGGAAAATGGCAGCGGTGGGGGATCAAGCTAAGGACATAAAAAAAATATTTCCTGCCCAGTAAACCCCTTTCTAGACAGCCAAGTTTATCAATGTCAGCTTAACAGCCTTGTATGGGGCCCTCCAAACTCTCTCCTGATGCCAAATGTTGGGTAAGAGAAGGATTAGGTAGTTGGATTTTAACACACCTGATATTTTTGTTTTCAGTGAGCTAAGTTGCTGTTAGAAGAGTTTGTAGGCTCTCCCCTCACCCTATTTAGAATATAGGCATTGAGCAGAACATGCATGTATATACTCCTTTGTTGTCTTGGTTGTGTGATTGGAGTCATTGGCCTAGATGTATCATTGTAGGTGTAAGTGAAGCATTCATCATTGTAGGTGTAAGTGAAGCATTTATCATTGTAGGTGTAAGTGAAGCATTTATCATTGTAGGTGTAAGTGAAGCATTTATCATTGTAGTGTAAATGAAGCATTTATCATTGTAGGTGTAAGTGAAGCATTTTTTTACACCTTTTTTTTTTGTGTGCTGATAATGTGTAGGAGCACCAAATTTATTAAAAGGTCACAGAGCATTTGATAAATTTTGTGCAGGTCACATTTTCTGAAATTTCTGTCTTCACATACACTAAAAGTTACACCATGTCTGGGCTGGTGTAGTTTTAGAGACTTTTCAGTGGCTTTGCGCCTTTTTTGGTTCCTTTTTACAAAAAGGTGCAATGATAAATCCCTTCTATATCTCGTGTATTGCCAAAATCAGTGGATTGCAACTCAAAATCAGCAGAAATGTTTAAACTAAAAGGGGCAAACAAAAGGCGGAAAGAACCCTGTTTGCTCCTTTTTTGCCCCTTTTTTAGACACAAAAAACAGTCTAAAGACAATGATAAATGTGGGCCATTGTCCTGTTGGAAGGTGAACCTTCGGGCCTTTTTTCTCCACACAATCCAGTCTCTGAGCTCTACAGGCAGTATTTCACCTCATGACTTGATTTTTTTGTTCTAATATACATTGTCAGCTGTGAGACCTTATATAGACAGGGGTGTGCCTTTCCAAATTCTGTCCAATCGGCTGAATTTACCACCGGTGACTTCAATCAAGGTGGAGGAACATCTCAGAGATGATCAAAAGAAATGGAGCCCCGGAGTTAAATTTCAAGTGTTCAATTAGAAGGTCTGAATAGTTAAAGGGGTTATCCATCATTAGAAAAACAAAGCTGATGTCAGGTTGTATGTGGCATTGCAGCTCCATTAAAGGGGTACTCCGGGCCTAAGACATCTTGGGGGAGATTTATCATTGCTTTTAGAGCATTTTTTTCTATGTTTAGGCGCAGTTCAGGCACAAGCAGCATATTTTGAGACTTTTATGCGCCTTTTGATATAGACAGTTTCACTCTTTTTGCCTACCCTTAGAACTTTTTCTTTCTGACCATGCAGTGGTCACGTATTTATCCTTTGCGACTTTTGTCAAAAGCCGCTATTTTGTGCACAAAGGTACTTTTTTAGGCGCAAAGCTTCACCACCTACCAGTAGGCGTGAGAATCACTTCTACCTTCCACAATTCAACCTTTAACCCCTTGTGGACGACAGCGTCCCGCTCCCCTTCTATGACACGTGCTCAGGAGCTGAGCGCGGGTCATAGATGGGTAGTCCTGGTGGCTATCACCAGGGCCAATCTCTAATGCCAGAAATCACTGATCATGGTGATGCCCAGCTTTAACCCCTTAGACACCACAATCAAATTTGATTGTAGCGTCTAAAATGCTATTAAAAATGTCCCGGCAGCTCTGTGAAAGTAAGTAAAAACACCTAACCTGCCAAATTCAGGACCCGGGAAAGTGTCTACTTCCCTCCCTCACAAGTGTCTAGAAAAAGTGTATGTGGTAGAGCTTTTCCCACCACAGCAGAGCTGCGCAAAATTCATCATCCTGCTGCACCTTCTTGATAAATAAGATGCACGCTAATCAAACCCACCACCCAAGTAAATGTGGGAAAATAGCTCTACCGTAGACATTCTTTGATAAATCTGGGCCCTTATCCCTATCCAAAGGATAGGGGATAAGATGTCTGATCAGGGGGGTCCCGCCGCTGAGGACCCCCGCAATCTCTCATGCAGCACCCACCTGTGTGAGCTGAACGCCAGCGCTGGAGGCTCCGAGTCTGAAGCCACATGACAACGGTCCCGTAGTATTGTGACTTCATGACTCCACCCCCATGTGACATCATGCCCCGCCCCCTCAATGCAAGTCTTTGGGAGGGGTGTGGCGGAGTCGTGACATCACGATACTCTGGCCCCGTAGTCGTGATTCTTCAGGCTCGGAGCCTGCAGCGCAGGCGTGCAGCTCACACAGGTGGGTGTTGCATGAGAGATTGCGGGGTTCCCCAGCGGAGGGACCCCACAATCAGACATCTTATCCTCTATCCTTTGCATAGGGGATAAGATGTCTTAGGGCCGGAGTACCCCTTTAAATTTCCATTGAAATTAATGAAGCCCAGTTGTAATACTACATGCAACCTGTGGATGGGTGTCGTGCTATTTTTGGAAATTGCCTTTAAGCCCATTTTGGTTTTTCCTTTTTAATAAATGTGCTAATATTCAGTTTTTTGCTAATATTCAGATTTTGAGGTACTAAGTGTAGATTGACAGGAAAGTCCACTGTCTATTCAGGAAAGCTGTGTGTGCAAGTCAAGAATAAATATGCCAGGAATATATTATGTGGGGAAAAGTCTTAGTGATCTATACAATGTATACACACAAAAAAAAAAAATCATTAAAAATGTAAACCTTAAGCCACAGGGATAGCACATAAGGGCTTCATATGGTCCTCAGATCACTCTTATAGAGCTATAAATACAGAACATTCATTGTCTTTGAAGCCATACCAAGAAAAAAGTAGCTCATACAGTAAAACCTCTTTAAAGGGGTACTCTTTAACAACTTTTCCCCTATCAATGTTTGACAACTTGTCCCCTATTGACAAGATCGGAAATAAGTGTCTACTTATCCCCTATCCAGACCCTCTGCGATCTCCATAACGGTGCCCAAATCTCCCTCTGCATGGAACAACACATGCATTCTTCATGAAAGCACCAGAGTCGGAATAGGGGATACGTTTTCAAACACTGGATAACCACTTTAAGAAAACCACCCAAAACTGCATAAAAAAGTGGTCTTCTAGGGAGGTGGTCTTCTCAAAGAAACTGGCCATCAAGTAAAATTACATAGTGAAGCTGAAAATAGGTCACAGGAAATCTTGTCTGAATAAAGGTCTTCTTGAGAGGTTTCACTCAATTTGGACAAAACAACTGTATCAACTGTATTCAGAGTATGCTATTTTCTAAAAGATGTGCAAATGTACTGTATATTCATGATATAAGGTTAAAGGGGGGAAGTTATCATCAGTTTTACCCTGGTTTTGTGGGTTAAGTTTGTTGCACAGTTTGTCTAGATGCTGTTTAGAGACTTATTATTTTGGCTTTTTCTTTAGAAGACTTTTTTTTTACAGAACATACCAAGTGGTGTTTTCAGTTTATATCATGCAGTGGTCAGGAATTTATCATGTGCAGCTTTTCAGTTTGTCGCATCGTTTGGCACAACTGCACTAACTGAGGAGGGATTCTACACCAGTCCTTAGTTGGCTTAGAAACTGGCTGTGGACAGCATTATTAAAAATTTGCTTATTTGTGGCATAGGTTAAAAAGTCGCAGAGGAATCACCATACAAAGTGAAGTACTGAAATGGGCACTGTCAGACACAAAAACTTTTTTCATGTTGTACATCTTGGCAAACATTAAACTTTCTAATATACTTCATAGGAAAATGTTATTTCCTTTTATAGAAATCATAGATTATAAAATCATGTCTTTGTTCTCTCTCCTGTCTGATAGTACTCCTCTGTGCTCTCTCCTGTCTGATAGGACTCCTCTGTGCTCTCTACTGTCTGATAACACCCTCTGTGCTCTCTCCTGTCTGATAGGACTCCTCTGTGCTCTCTCCTGTCTTATAGTACTGCTCTGTGCTCTCTACTGTCTGATAACACCCTCTGTGCTCTCTCCTGTCTGATAGGACTCCTCTGTGCTCTCTCCTGTCTGATAGTACTCCTCTGTGCTCTCTCCTGTCTGATAGTACTCCTCTGTGCTCTTTCCTGTCTGATAGTACTCCTCTGTGCTCTCTCCTGTCTGAGAGTACTCCTCTGTGCTCTCTCCTGTCTGTTAGTACTCCTCTGTGCTCTCTCCTGTCTGATAGTACCCTTCGGTGCTCTCTCCTGTCTGATAGCACTCCTCTGTGCTCTCTCCTGTCTTATAGTACTTCTCTGTGCTCTCTCCTGTCTGATAGCACTCCTCTGTGCTCTCTCCTGTCTGATAGCACTCCTCTGTGCTCTCTCCTGTCTTATAGTACTTCTCTGTGCTCTCTCCTGTCTGATAGCACTCCTCTGTGCTCTCTCCTGTCTGATAGCACTCCTCTGTGCTCTCTTCTGTCTGATAACACCCCTCTATGCTCTCTCCTGTCTGATAGTACTCCTCTGTGCTCTCTCCTGTCTGATAGTACTCCTCTGTGCTCTCTCCTGTCTGATAGTACTTCTCTGTGCTCTCTCCTGTCTGATAGCACTCCTCTGTGCTCTCTCCTGCTGATAGTATTCTTTTGTGCTCTCTCCTGTCTGATAGCACTCCTCTGTGCTCTCTCCTATCTGATAGCATTCCTCTGTGCTCTCTCATGTCTGATAGCACTCCTCTGTGCACTCTCCTGTCTGATAGTACTCATCTGTGCTCTCTCCTGTCTCATAGGACTCCTCTGTGCTCTCTCCTGTCTGATAGGTCTCCTCTGTGCTCTCTCCTGCCTGATAATACTCCTCTGTGCTCTCTCCTGTCTGATAGCACTCCTCTGTGCTCTCTCTTGTCTTATTGTACTTCTCTGTGCTCTCTCCTGTCTGATAGCACTCCTTTGTGCTCTCTCCTGTCTGATAGCACTCCTCTGTGCTCTATCCTGCCTGATAGGACTCCTCTGTGCTCTTTCCTGTCTGATAGCACTCCTCTGTGTTCTTTCCTGTCTGACAGTACTCCTCTCTGCTCTCTCCTGTCTGATAGCACTCCTTTGTGCTCTCTCCTGTCTGATAGGACTCGCCTGTGCTCTCTCCTGTCTGATAGTACTCCTCTGTGTTCTCTCCTGCCTGATAGGACTCCTCTGTGCTCTCTCCTATCTGATAGCACTCCTCTGTGCTCTTTCCTGTGTGATAGTACTCCTCTCTGCTCTCTCCTGTCTGATAGGACTCCTCTATGCTCTCTCCTGTCTGATAGTACTCCTCTGTGCTCTCTCCTGTCTTATAGTACTGCTCTGTGCTCTCTCCTGTCTGATAACACCCCTCTATGCTCTCTCCTGACTGATAGTACTCCTCTGTGCTCTCTCCTGTCTGATAGTACTCCTCTGTGCTCTCTCCTGTCTGATAGTACTTCTCTGTGCTCTCTCCTGTCTGATAGCACTCCTCTGTGCTCTCTCCTGCTGATAGTACTCTTCTGTGCTCTCTCCTGTCTGAGAGTACTCCTCTGTGCTCTCTCCTGTCTGAGAGTACTCCTCTGTGCTCTCTCCTGTCTGATAGCACTCCTCTGTGCTCTCTCCTGTCTTATAGTACTTCTCTGTGCTCTCTCCGGTCTGAGAGTACTCCTCTGTGTACTCTCCTGTCTGATAGCACTCCTTTTGCTCTCTCCTGTCTGATAGTACCCCTATGTGCTCTCTCCTGTCTAATAGGACTCGACTGTGCTCTCTCCTGTCTGATAGTACTCCTCTGTGCTCTCTCCTGCCTGATAGAACTCCTCTGTACTCTCTCCTGTCTGATAGCACTCCTCTGTGCTCTCACCTGTCTTATAGCACTCCTCTGTGCTCTTTCCTGTCTGATAGTATTCCTCTCTGCTCTCTCCTGTCTGATAGGACTCCTCTGTGCTCTCTCCTGTCTGATAGTACTCCTCTGTGCTCTCTCCTGTCTGATGGGACTCCTCTGTGCTCTCTCCTGTCTGATAGCACTCCTGTGTGCTCTCTCCTGTCTGATAGTACTCCTGTGTGCTCTCTCCTGTATGTGATAACACTCCTGTGCGCTGTCTCCTGTCTGATAGTACTCCTCTGTGCTCTCTCCTGTCTGATAGGACTTCTCTGTGCTCTTTCCTGTCTGATAGTACTCCTCTGTGCTCTCTCCTGCCTGATAGTACTCCTCTGTGCTCTCTCCTGTCTGATAGCACTCCTCTGTGCTCTCTCCTGTCTTATAGTACTTCTCTTTGCTCTCTCCTGTCTGATAGTACTCCTCTCTGTACTCTCCTGTCTGATAGCACTCCTTTGTGCTCTCTCCTGTCTGATAGTACTCCTCTGTGCTCTCTCCTGTCTGATAGTACTCCTCTGTGCTCTCTCCTGTCAGAGGGGACTCCTCTGTGCTCTCTCCTGTCTGGTAGCACTCCTGTGTGCTCTCTCCTGTCTGATAGTACTCCTATGTGCTCTCTCCTGTCTGATAGCACTCCTGTGTGCTCTCTCCTGTCTGATAGCACCCCTCTGTGCTCTCTCCTGTCTGATACTATTCCTCTGTGCTCTTTCCTGTCTGATAGTACTCCCACTGTGCTCTCTCCTGTCTGATAGGACTCCTCTGTGCTCTCTCCTGTCTGATAGTACTTCTCTGTGCTCTCTCCTGTCTGACAGTATCCCTCTGTGCTCTCTCCTGTCTGATAGAACTCCTCTGTGCTCTCTCCTGTCTGATAGTACTCCCCTGTACTCTCTCTTGTCTGACAGTATCCCTCTGTGCTCTCTCCTGTCTGATTGCACTCCTCTGTGTACTCTCCTGTCTAATAGTATTCCTCTGTGCTCTCTCCTGTCTGATAGTACTCCTCTGTGCTCTCTCCTTTCTGATAGTACTCATCTGTGCTCTCTCCTGTCTGATAGGACTCCTCTGTGCTCTCTCTCTCCTCTCTGATAACACTCATCTGTGCTCCTCTAGTACTCCTCTGTGCTCTCTCCTGTCTGAATTTACTCCTCTGTGCTCTCTCCTGTCTGATAGCGCTCCTCTGTGCTCTCTCCTGTCTGATAGGACTCCTCTGTGCTCTCTACTGTCTGATAACACCCTCTGTGCTCTCTCCTGCCTGATAGTACTCCTCTGTGCTCTCTCCTGTCTGATAGCACTCCTCTGTGCTCTCTCCTGTCTTATAGTACTTCTCTTTGCTCTCTCCTGTCTGATAGGACTCCTCTCTGCTCTCTCCTGTCTGATAGTACTCCTCTGTGCTCTCTCCTGTCTGATAGTACTCCTCTGTGTTCTCTCCTGTCTGATAGTACTCCTCTGTGTTCTCTCCTGTCTGATAGTACTCCTCTGTGCTCTCTACTGTCTGATAGGACTCCTCTGTGCTCTCTCCTGTCTGATAGTACTCCTCTGTGCTCTCTCCTGTCTGATAGTACTCCTCTGTGTTCTCTCCTGTCTGATAGTACTCCTCTGTGTTCTCTCCTGTCTGATAGTACTCCTCTGTGCTCTCTCCTGTCTGATAGTACTCCTCTGTGCTCTCTCTTGTCTGGTAGTACTCCTCTGTGCTCTCTTCTATACTATCAGACACAGAGGAGTACTACCAGAAAGGAGAGAGCACAGAGGAGTCATATTAGACAGGAGAGAGCACAAAGGAGTACTATCAGACAGGAGAGAACACAGAGGAGTCCTATTAGATAGGAGAGAGCATAGAGGAGTCCTATCAGACAGGAGCAAGCACAGAGGAGTACTAGCCTTGCTCACTTACTGGACTTTGTCAATGACTGTGTCTCCACTTGGACAAAGCCATGATTTTATAAGTAGGAAATCATTTTTTCTTACGAAGTATATAAAGGTTAATGTTTTGCCAAGATGTACAGCATATAAAAAGTTTTTGAATCTGACATTGTCCATTGAAGTAAGAAATGTGATCAGCACCATATTTATTACATTCCCTGTGCCATGTAATTTGTTGCATGTACACAGCTTCCACCATGTGAATTCATGGAGTAAAAAGACGTTCTCCTCCTTCACTTTTCATAAATACCCCCAAAGTTCTCATAAAACCATATTATAAAAGTACATTCTTGGGGTTTTGTTGTGTTTTCATACATAACAAGGACACTTTTGAAAAACTGTGTGTGATGAAACATTATGCAGTTTTTCAAAAGCAGTTTAAGATGTGTTTGACAATATAACAAAACATAAAAAACCAAACCTTAAAAATATGCACAGTATGACTCTAGCCTTAAAACTTTTACCACATCTAGAGTTCCCTTTCACAGCAAGAATACAGAGCGCCATCTCTGCTCTTTTTTTCCCCCTTTCACAGCAAGGCCTATGGGGGAGATTTATCAAAACCTGTGTACAGCTAAAAATGGTGCAGTTGCCCATAGCAACCAATGAGATAGCTTTTTTCATTTTTAAAGAATGAAATAAGCAATCTGATTGGTTGCCATGGGCAACTGCACAACTCTTCCTCTGCACAGTTCTTGATAAATCTCCCCCTATAAAGTATGCCTCCAATGATGGTCTCGGGGTAGGATGTCTGTTCAAATTTTGCTGCAATTTCAGAGCCCCAAACTTGTCCCTAAATTAATGTGATCTGGAGACAGATTAGATAGAGGTCCATGTTAGTCACAGGGCAAGTCTCCGGCTCTGACGTTGCTGCGAAAGTTTAAGCAGATATCCTGCCGCTGGGACCATCATTATAGGTATGCTTTAAAGGCTTAAACGACCAACATACAATAGGTATAATGCAGTGTTCCCCAACCTGTGGATCTCGGCTGTCAGGGCATCATGTTGTAGCTTTGCCACACATTACCATCAGGTTGAGAAACACTGGTATACTGCATGGTACCGTAAAGTAGACATAGAAAGGCGGGCAAGCGTCTGTGTTCTTTCATAGTAATAAAGAAAAGATTTATTATTGGAAATTAATCCGTTGAGTCATGGAAAATCTCTATCTGGGAGGCCTGTTTGTATTTAGCAGAGAGATTGTAGATAGTGTCCTCAGACAAAGGTGATATATAAGGTGGGAGATAGATGGAGTCTTGTGGCAGTGTCATTCAGGGACATTGTATTCAGTAGTACCATATATTAAAACATTAAGGACAATTTTGGATAAATGTGAGAAGAAGGCCATAAGTAATCAGATAACTCTTTTTAAATGTCTTCCATTATCTTGTGCTATAAAAATGGTAATTATCTCAGAGGAGAGCGCTTATTTTATCAGAATGGTTTTTCATGAATAATTCTAAGAAAACACTGACACTTAGTCACATAAAAAAAAAATATTTGGCACTTTTAGCAACTTTATATTGAATCCACAAACTACAGCTGAAAACATCATCCCAGGATTTATAGCCATATCAAGTTTGGGCATCTTGTACTTAGGTGGGTAGTTGGGATGTCCACCTTCCTGGACTAGGAGAAAAATGTTCCAATTTAGCAAGGGTTAGCCATGACTAAAACAATGTTCAAGGAGTGATCCCTAACTTCAAGCGGAATAAGTCACAATACCGAATCTACTTAGTGTCTAAGTTGAATATTATAAATGTGCTGACCATACAACAGAGGAAATTTATGAGTGGCCTCAGCAAAAGAGAGAGGAGTAAAGGTCATACAAATCTGAGGTTTATTCAAGACAAGGGGTCACACACATGAACACAATTACAGAGATCTAAGGACCTATAGAAAGGGGATCCTCTGAAGAGGAAGAAAGTCACCTGGTAGGACTAGGAGATCCATTGGATGTCTATGCTGTGATTATTCTCACATACAAAGAGTTGGATTCTGCCACCGTATCGTTACTGTCCAGAGGACTGATTTCAATATCGTGGACTTTGAAGTGGACTTATTCAAGTTAATTTGGAATTTAAACCTTAAGAAATTATTTTCCAATAAAGAGTGTGTTAGAGGGGGCAAAACTCCAGAATTGATAGGCCCCTTGGGGTTCAGTGTGCTTAAGCAGGCAACGGATGCAGAACTGGAATGTTTAGACTCCCTGATAGAATTGAAAGATACAACCGAAGTAGAGCCTCCTGTCCCCACAGATCTAGTTATTGTTAAGGATTTCATTGGGGGGGGTGTAAAATCTTCTTTTTTGTCCACAGGTTACCCCGGACAGTAATCTTGATATGTTTCATAACAAAGTCCTAGAGGATGTGAGGGCACTGGTTAATCCTAAAGATCCCTGCAACTTGAGAAGAAGCGGGAAAGCAGCTTTAGACCACCTTAAGAAAAGATATCATGATTAAAAAAAATCTGATAAAGGTGGCAACGTTGTCAAGATGTCCACCAAGTATTACTTGAGTGAGGCATTGCAACAATTAAATGATCCGTGAACCTATCTCAAGTTGCAGGGAAATCCAAGTGGGAAAATAAAATCTAATCTTCAGTCTCTTCTCCACAAATTTGTAGAAATTGGCGTAACAAAAGCAGAAAAGCTAATTCCTCCATTTCCGCTCTGCCCGTGGTCGTACTTCTTGCCAAAGGTACACAAGACCTTAACCTTTGGCATTTTAATAGCTTGGATGTGTAATTTTTACAACAAGCCGGAGAACTGAGGGAGCGACTATAGGCATGAGGATACCCTAAAGAGATACTGGATAGGGCTCAGGAGAGAGCCTTTGCACAAGACAGGAGAAACCTCCTGTACAAAAAAAGAAAAAAGTCAGTACCTCTCTGGGTAATCTCCCTCGCTTTTCATTTTCATTTAAGTTCAGTCCTCTGGAGAAAGTGATAAGATCTGCAATAAACAAAAACTGGTCCCACTTATTGCCTTCCGCCAATGTAAGAACCTTAGGGATGTAGTTACCAGTAGCAACTTTTCCTCAAAACCTACTAATCCTCACTGGCTCACAAAAGCAGGCCCAATTGGTAATCACAGATGCGGTTCTTACATATGGTGTCAACATTTGAACCCGGGTAAATTTGTATTCCTAGGAGGGGAAGAAATCATTGTACAAAGTCTTGTTACCTGTAGGACCCAATGGGTTGTTTGTGCAATGACATGTACTTGCGGACGGTTTTATATTGGCAGTATGAAAAGATCCCTTAATACTAGGATGAGGGAACACATTTATTTTGTTGTGTTATTCTGTCCAAAAAAGGTTTCCCCCGCTTCATAGAGCATATCAACATGGTCCATGGAGGTAACTGCAGTGACCTACTCTTTCAAGGCCTGGAACAGGTTAATGTTAAAGAAAACGGTGATAGAAAAAAACTCTTCTCTGCTAACCTGGGCCTAGTGGATTACAGTGTGTTCCTCTAAAAACCTGATTTTGGATTTGTCAGCTTTGTTTTTAATACTCTTTTATTATATTGTTATAGTTGATTGTACACCTGTGTTGGTGCACGTCATTGGGAGGAGCTTTATTAACAATGGTGTGGAGCAAGACAGGAAGGGTCTGACGAAGCGTGCGGATGTACACGCAACAGTTGTTACCCGGCTCAACACAACTACATCGGGAAGTGACGCCCTTCATTTCTCTCATTCTGGATGATGGGTGAACTTTATACCTCCAAAAATAGGCAATCAGAAAGATGCCATCATTGGTTTAATACATAACATGAAAACCAACAAACAGAACCAATTATATAAAATAGCAAATTTTATTTAACATATATTAAGAAATCTTATATACATTTAAAAATATGAAACAGAAAAAATGAAAAACAAGTCACTGTAATGACAGATACAGAAAGGTGGAGCGGAAATAAGTAGCAGCGTTGCATGGATTACAGGGCACACAGAAAATTCATAATCAAATAGCAGCAAATGACTCCATAATGGTATAGGGATCCATAATCAATATGTAATCCATAGGGATAGGGATCCATAATCAATAATAGAGGAGATTACTTTGCATGAGATAATTTGGAAAACAAACAACTAGAGATAAATGAAAACCAAGATGAAACCCTACAAGTATCCTGCCATGTGTGCTGCCACCTACCAGCTCCAACTCCAATGTATGTTTCGAGTTGTGCTTCAGCAGGGACGTGTCAAAAAACCCCATCCAGGTGGGTATAAGTATAATCAGTCAGCCAATCACCTATAGTCTCATTGGAACGACAACCTAAGCAACTAATCAATGCCCCTGTATTGTGCTAAATCAACCTGCCGTCAGGTGTATGCAGTCAGAAAAATTCACTTTGCCAGTGCTCATGCTGACAGAAGCAGCGGGTGACATCATGGGGATGCACTTGTCGCATCCTGTGATGCGCAAAGCGGCGCTCACATTATCGCTGGCGGACTGCGGCAGTGGAAAGCAGAAGTGCCGGAAAAGATCACATGATGCCGGTCATGTGCCGGAATTCCGATCATGTGAATGGTGTGATCGTCGTCAAAAACTGGGGTGGGGCCTAGGAAGGCTCCGTACCACTCGCTGAGGAGGATCGACACCACCCCATGTCCCATCAAAGGGAGGATTCTCCCCTGATGGGTAATGGGAGAAGGGAAGAGTACTTAGGGAGCACTATAGCTGCAAGTTAAGAAGGGACATGACGAATAAGGGGAAAGACCAGGGTAACAGATATGGACAAAATTATATCATAGACACACACATAGGACAGTGGCAAAAGTGAATGAAAAATACACACAACGTAAAACGCACCCAGTGACAAAGGAAAATAAAAATATTGTGTATGTAAGTACAAGTAAAAGAATTGTTGAATATGTGTGTGAAATGGTGTATGTGAAAGGTTAATACAAAAGAGGGATAAAAGTGATGACACTAAGGTGTATGCAAAAAGGGGAAATACTACAGTGTGTAGTGCAAAATATCTCATGTATGAGGAGATGTGAATATTAATGTGCAGATAATAGTGGAAGTGTGTGATGTGAATAGTGATGTGAAAATAGCAAATATAATAAAGGGGAAAGAGATAATGCATTATAAAACTGGCCTATGAACAGGGGAAATGGATGGGGGGGGGGGTAAAAATTAGTTGGTGCTGATGGTGCAAAAAAAATTTCTATATATAAGTGTATGCATAAATAAAATGATGGGATAGTGTAAGTGGAGAAAAACTAAGTTTGAAGAAATATATTTAAAAATATAATTTATTTCAAGGGCTGAACACATAGACAAACAGCTATATTGGATACTAAAATGCAAAGGTGCACACAAGAGAACCAGCAGCAAAAAAAGGGGCAACTATGAGCCCGATCGTAAACAAATTGACCCTGAGTAAAAACATGGCACTAACAGCAGAAAACATAAGAGTATAAAAAATGGCAGCAGGCAGGACACATGGCAGGATGGTGGTAAGAAAATGCAGAACTGACAAATAATGATATAAAAGGTAAGTAGAAGTTGGATTCGGCCGACCTTAAGGCCCGTTTACAGAGTATTTTTTCCATTGACTATGGATTTTCTGGCACGTGAAAGTACTTGGCACACACAGGCTGAGAATCTCTTTGGCACTGCACTGACAGCTACAGTAAGTTTGGATCAAGAGCTTACAAGAAACATGAAATCCTTTAATTTATTACATAGACGCATGAAAATCTGGGGGAATAGAGTGTCCCTGGAGCAATACAAATCCAAAGGCTTGATTTGAGCCGAGAGGCTTGAGGATTCAGACATTTCCTGCAAATGGGAGAGAGGATGATACATTCCCGCAACAATGGGAAGAAGTAAGTCATAACAGCTCTATGACATTTATTCAATTAATTTTGGAAGAACCTTGGAAGAAATTTCAGCAGGATGTCTTAGATTATCAGAATCACAGGATATATAAATGGAAATTTAACAATCCTATTAACAGGAACCGCAGTGAATCTAGTTAATCTAGAACCTCACAAGATATAATGTCTGACACTTCCTCAGTATCTTCCCACTTATACCACTGTAGGAATTAGAGGAATAATTGTGATCAACATCGAGAACCTACCACAAGGAGAAGAATGGATAGAGCCAACGCACAGGACATTCAAAGAGGACCATCCAGGGTAATTCATTTATCAAATCATACTGTTACTTTGGAACAATTGCAAGTTCTAAACCACGGCCTTTCATTCTCCCCTACCTCTAGCGTGGACGTTTTTGAGGTCCAAAAGGATATACAGCTTTTTGCAAGAAAGTTACTTTAAAAAAAAATGTTTCACAATTGATCTACAGCATCTTTCTGCTCCTCACATGAGGAAACATTAGCCTTACAAGCCTTAGAAGAACTATCTGAAGAACAAAATCAACCTGAAGTCGGATGGTTCCTGAACACGTTGATTCCCCGATCGTGTAAGTTTTCCCCTCTCTTATTATCTTCCAATATTGAGATTTTTGTCCAGGTGGTGTCTGGTGAGATTGAGAAGTTGTCACCTATTCGTACATTTGATAATTGTAAACAGCTGGATGAACAGGCTATTATGCAATTACAAGCCATGAAAGACGTTATAATCAAACCCTCGGATAAGGGGGGAAACGTACTCTTGTGACCTATTGAATTATATAAAAAAGAAGCCTCAACATGATATAAATTTCTCACATATAATCCACTCAACAAATTTTAGGGGGAATTGTTCTTTGTTTTATCACAGGCAACAGATAAAGACACCATTACCTCACAAAAACAAACAAATTTGATGATTGAGAATCCTACGATTGCTACTTTATATCTACTCCCCAAAGTCCACAAACAGGCCACTAATCCACCAGGTAGGCCAGTTGTGTCTGGGCGGAACAATATGTGCGAACCTATCTATAAACTAATAGATCATGTTCTTAGACCGCTGGTTGAGATGTTACCCTCCTACTTTAAAGACACCACAGATGCCCTACGAAGAATGGAACACATTCAATTAGACAATGACATGTGGATAGTAACAAGCGACGTGGAGTTCTTGTATACATCAATCCGACATCAAGATGGACTTCGTGCAGTTGGAGATTTCCTTTGGATGTCAGAAATCGACAAAGATATAGGTGAGTAAATCATTGAACTCCTCAATTTTGCATTGACTTACAATTTTTTCCTGTTTAAAGAGATTTATTATTTACAAATGCAAAGAACTGCAATGGGCGCGGCTTTCGCACCTTCGTACGCCAATCTCTTTTTTTAGGACATGAGAAAGAACAATATTTCTAACGGACCCTCCCCATGATATTGAAAATGTACAAATGTGTGCAAGGTATATTGACAATGTCATCTTTGTTTGGAAGGGCTCTCTGGATGAGCTACAGACATTCATGACAATTTTGAACACGAATGATCAGAACATCAAACTCACCTACAAAGGAGGTAGAAATCATATGGACATTCTGGAAATCTCCTTTGGAGTGGACCATCAGGGGTATGTATAATCAGACCTCTTTCGCAAACCTACTGCTACAAATTCGTTATTACATGTCCAATCCTCCCATCCTCAAAATCTGATTAAGGGCATTTCCATGGGTCAATTTCTATGACTAAAACGTACATGCTCGACAGATGAGATGTTTGAGAACTGAATCATTGAACTTTGGAACAGATTCTCTGAGAGAGGCTACTAGGACAATTGGATTCGCCGGGCTTATCTAAGGGCCAAACATACCAGTAGGAGAAGTCTACTACAACCCAGAAACACGAACAACAAGGATGATCAGGTAAGATTCATTTCATCTTACCATGTACAGGTACCCCAAGTTAGGGAGATTTTGACTAAAAATTGAAATATATCATTCTCTGATCCAATATTGAAATTATATCTCCCTAAACAACCTTTGAAAACATTTAGGAGGAGTGGCAATCTGAGAGAATAATTGGTCACCATAAAGGGAAAGAAAGCTAATTTTTTTGGAGCCAGCAAACCGAAATGGGGCTGTCACCCTTGTGACAAATACGTTGCCTGCCCCAACATTTGCTTTGATTCCATGTTTACTAATTTTGATGGCACTCGACCACTCGTTCTTTTCAGATTCTACCATTTAATGTAACACGTCCGGGGTTATATACCATGCTACCTGTCCTTGTTGTTATGTTTATGTAGGCATGACTACACGTGAACTCAAGAAAAGAACAAGAGAGCATGTTCTTGGGATCCTATCAGTGAAAAACTAAACAGACCTTACACGTCTGACGACTGCGCCCAGACACTCCAAGATGCACCATGATTGTGACCCAAAAGGCCTGAAGGTGAGGGGGATTGATTGTGTATTTGTGGGCATTAGGGGAGGAATTTGGAAAGTGAAGCTTGCACAATTGGAAAAAAAATGGATCTATCGACTTAAAACATTACAACCAGGTGGTCTTAATGATCATGCCTGTTTTGTCCCATTCCTATAAATGTGTTTTACTATTTGTTTCAATTCATGCTTTTGATCTTGTGTTTTCAACCCTCCTTGAGTGGGTTGTTTTGCTTTTAATATTTTTTATATTTACCTCTCTTTTCTTTTCTTTCTTCTTGTTTTTAGGTTGTCCGAATCCAACTTCTACTTTGTCATGATATAAGCCCCAAATATGAATCATTATTTCTAATATAACTTGGCAATGTATCCACCATTTTGTGTGAATTTTCAATAGGCCTAAAATGGAGTACCATTGATTGAAAATGGCCCTTTTCAAGCATGAAAAAGGCTCTAGTGTTGAGCTGAAACGTTGCTGTTGGTAACATGTGGTGAATAAACTCACAGTTTCTTTTGGATACTTCGTTGGAGTGCTGCGCCATTTCTTTGTTGGATATCTTAAGGGGTCCCGATCAGACCTAGGACGCTTGGCACCCACATGCATTGTTTTGGAAGTGCTGCAACCACTCTGGTATTTTTATATATATATATATATATATATATATATATATATATATATATATCCCTTATGGTGAATTTAATCATACAGCATATACTGGCTATAAATGTAAATTAATGATTAGCTGTGATGTCATGAGCCTAGACATGTGACTTGCCCTGATCTCCATACACACACCCTCCAAACATCATTGGATAATATATTTGTGGGGGAAGATCTTTTAGATAGGGGACAAGTTAAAAAGCGCGTGTGGGACAGATCCAGAGGGAGATCCAGGAACACACCGACAAAGAAGACATCCAGATCCTCACACTGACCAAGGGACACACAGACGGACAGACAGAGGGACCCCATCCTCTTCACAAAGGCTACCTGAAGGGGAGGAGCCATGAAGAGTCAGGGAGAAATACTTTAGTCCATAAGCCCATTTCTTCCCTACTCACCGGTTATGACTAAAGGCGTTTCCATGGGATCCAGGCAGCCATCTTTCTTTTATCCAGAAGTGCTCTTGGTAAGATACACTGGTTTCTTATTTGACTAAGTTACCTCATTTTAATGTGGACAGTTATGTCATGTTTATGAGCAGACCGGCTTATTACATTTATATAGATATATATTCTCCATTGGGAGTTGGTAACCGTAGTGTATAAGCCACCCCCTTCTACTGCAGATGAATGGGGATTATGGGGATTAATGCGATAATCATGTTGCATACATAGCATAGTCTGTTGGGATCCCACTCTACTTATATACATGACATAATAATAATTACCAATGGAAAACTTAATTTAAGTTTTCCTAATAATTAGTATATTTTTATACTGCATCTTACCAGCTGTGGTTAGGACTGGGCGAGGTTTATTCCCATTTTATATATCTAGAGATAATATGCCCATAGGATATCATATAATGTGATGAACTCTACACATAGTAATCTACTGATATCTGAACTAACCCACTTCTGTGACCAAGTTTAATGTTGTTAGTTAACTTACTAATACAACATTGTTTAAATCTGACAATAAGTCATTGCTATTTTCTTTATATCTTTTTATTGATATCATGGTCTGTTTATATTACTCTCCTTAATGTTAATCAACTGTAACAAATAAATGTATATATCATTTTTATAATAACTGCGTTATAATTTTATTTTATTGCAAAAGTTACACTACCACTACTATAGAACTCATGTCTGGGCCCAGATATGGTGAACTGCATTGTTTGTATATTTTTGGCAATTCATAACGGTCATAATATTGTTCATATTTTTGTTGACCATAATTCATAATTCATAAATGAGTTATTAACCCCCAACAACTTACCTTTGATATCTATATTTGTCAGTTCTGCATTTTCTTACCACCATCCTGCCATGTGTCCTGCCTACTGCCATTTTTTATGCTCTCATGTTTTATGCCATTAGTGCCATGTTTTTACTCTGGTCAGTTTGTTTACGGCTCATAGTTGCCCCTTTTTTTTGCTGCTGGTTCTCTTGTGTGCACCTTTACACTCTAGTATCTAAAATGGCTATTTGTCTATGTGTTCAGCCCTTGAAATAAGTGGAGGTTAGCTGAAACAGTTAATTTGGGGGAGGAGTCTGGGCACTATATCTAACAGAGACCCTGATGCTGTGTCTTTACCGTTCCTGCCATCAGTTTGCATTCTGTTTGGGTTCCTCAGCTGACTACGTGAGTCATCACTTCTGGTGTCTAAAGACACGCCCTCCGTGTGGTCCAGGGGTCAGGTAAGAGCGCAGCTTGCCTGCGCTATGGTTATGTTTTCTATTTACAGCAATGTTCGGGCGTACGCATCAGGGCTTGGCAGCCCAGGCAGCCGTGCGGCGGGTGGCTAGCTTAGGAGGTACAGGCTCAAATGTGGCTTTGTTTCTGCGGCGCACATGCGAACATTGCGGAGCGGCGTGTTTGGAGACAGTTACTGCGTTCCACCCCGCAATGTTCTGAGGGGAACCCGGGAGCCATGCAGGGCTGCCGGGGGTCACGAATCCTGTGACCGCAGGTTATACACAATTCCCCCTGTTAGTCATTGAATGTTGCAAGGGTCACTGTCACTATCATTTGCTACGCTGTCGCGTCTATATGTCTTTTTCAGAGGCGGATTGCCGGGTCAGTCCTTGAAGCCTCATGTTTTAGGGTTGTATCGCTTTCAGAGGTGAACATAGAGGTGGATTGCCCATGTCAATCCTCGTGCCTCGTAGTCTGGCTTATATAGTTCATTTGTCTTGTCTCTAAGCACCTCTCGAGGTAGATTGTTTTCAATCCACGCGCCTGACATTTGTCTTCTTTTGTCTAAGAATGGGTACAGGTCGGAGGGTTTGTTCCTGATGGTTTTATTTTTGTTATTGTTTTAGGGGATGTCTCTTATCTCAGAAACCATGGGAGGGGCAGCTGTTCCCCCCTCGTCGGCCAGATCTTCATCATTGGGGAGTGTCCAGTCGCACAGGGCCTAGACCATTCCAAAGATTACAGCAGAACTGCTTCGTCGGGGAATCCCTTTTCCTGACGTCATGCACCACGCCGTGCAGCGCATAGCAATGACGCAGGGGACGCACGCCGGAGGCCTGAAGCAGCGCGGACCCGACCCCGGCAACAGGTAATTATGCTACCGGGGATGGGGGGAGGCAACGGGGCAGCGGCACCGGCAATGGGTGCCGCTGCCCCTTCTCTCCCCCTGGCTGTCGGCACCGCTTCTCTCCCCCTGGCTATCGGCGCTGGCACCGATAGTCAAGGGGACAGAACGGGCAGCGGCGCCGATAGCCAGGGGGAGAGAAGGGCCGGCAGCAGGGCTCTAGACCCCAGGAAAGGCAGGGGGAGAGAAGCGGGCAGCGACGGCCTCTCTCTCCCTGCCTTTCCTGGGGGTGTATCGGCGTATAACACGCACATAGACTTTAGGCTAAAAATTTTAGCCTAAAAAGTGTGTGTTATACGCCGATAAATACGGTATTAATCTTGTACACTTATTTTTTATATTTCCCAATCATATATCTAATTTGTATATAACCATCCTACATATTTATTTTTAATATATCCGAATCATGACCCACATTTGTATATATAGTTTGAACACTTATTTTTTTATGTTTCCAAATAAAGTCCCTAATTTGTATACCAATCATTCACCCTTATTTTATAACATAGTTTTTATACATCCCAATCATGTCCATAATTTGTATACATTAATCCTGCTCACTAAGTTTTTTTTTTTACTTTTCCCAATCATGTCCTGAATTTGTATATACCGATCTTGCATGTTTATTTTTTATATTTTCTAATTTGTCCCTAATTTGTATATCAATCATGCACACTTATTTTATCTTATACTTATCTCGTCCTTAACCCCTTAAGGACGGACCCATTTTTTACCTCAATGACCAGGCTCTATTTTTAAAATGGTAATAACTTTAGAATGCTTTTTCTGAGCAGAGTGATTCTGAGATTGTTTTATTGTCACATATTGTACTTTATATAAGTGGTGCATTTTTGTTGACACATTTTTGTGAAAAACTCCAAAATATTGTGTAAAACTGGAACATTTCTGGCATTTAAATTTTTTTTATGGTGTACACTATGCGGTAAAAATGATGTTATATTTATTCTGTGGGTCAGTACGATTATGGCAATACCTATTTTATATAGCTTTCTATGTTCTTTTTTCCTTTTCTCACCAAAATTATTTTCCTGCCATTCATTTTCCAACAGCCGTAACTTTTTTATTTTTCGTCCGACGCCATTGAGTAAGGGCTTATTTTTTGCGGTATGAGCTGTGCTTTTTAATGGTATCATTTTTGCGCTATGTGCTACCTTTTGATATTTTTTATTCTGCTATTTGTACTAAAATTGGCTAATTTTGATGTTTTTTTTACGGTGTTCACCAAGTGAGACAATTTACATTATAGTTTTACAGTACACGTCATTACGGATGTGGCAATACCTATTATGCATATGGTTTTAGTTTTTGATCTTTTTTGGTGATTATACAGGGCTTTTATTGGGAAAGGAGCATTTGTACTGCAGCACAGTATGACCCGATCAGCGGCACACAGTACAGCCTGTGCGATCATGCCTGTCATGATCTGACCTCCTGCTGCCATAGCAACCAACAGCGTCCTGCGATCATATGGCGCCGCCGTTTGAGAAGAGGGGGAGAGTGCTCCCACTGTCAACACCATAGATGCCGTGATCAGGATTGATCACGGCATCTATGGAGTTAATGCTGCTGGGACCGGCGCGATCGCGGCTCCGGCAGCTGCGGCGGGACTCCGGCTGTGATTGACATCCGGGTCCCGCCGCCGATCTTCTGCGCTGCCCGTAGCAGTGCTGGAGATCACTAGGACGTATGCACACGTCCCAGTGCGCGAACGTGTCAGGTGCTGGGACATATGCATACGTCCTATAGCGGGAAGGGGTTAATACGCATATACTGATTTATTTTTTTATTACTTATTTTTTTGTATTTCCCAATCATGTCCTTAGTTTGTATATATTAATCTTGCAAACTTATTTTTTTTATATTTCCCAATCATGTCCTAAATTTGTATGCCAATTATGCACCGTTATTTTTTACATGTTTTATGTTCCTTAACGACAATGGACGTAAATGTACGTCATGGTGACGTGGTACTTAGCGCACCATGACGTACATTTACGCGCCGCCATGATCAAGCTTCGGTGCTCGCGTCATGCCCGGCAGGACCCGGCTGCTATCAGCAGCCAGGGACCCGCCGGTAATGCGGACATCTGCGATCGCACGGATGTCTGCCATTAACACCTCAGATGCCGTGATCAATACAGATCATGGTATCTGCGGGAGTGCGGTACTTTGAATTGATGATCAGATCACCTGCAGCGCTGCTGCGGCGATCCGATCATCCAGCATTTCGGCCAGAGGTCCCCTCACCTGGCTACGACCATCTCCCGGGGTCTTCTGCGCTGGTCTGAGATCGAGCAGACCAGAGCAGTAGATCACCAATAATACTGAGCAGTGCTGTGTTCTATACATAGCACTGCACAGTATTAGCAATCAACTGATTGCTATGAATAGTCCCCTATGGGGACATAAAAAGTGTAAAAAAAAAAGTAAAAATGTATAATAAAAAAGTAAAAAAATTTGAAAAATCCCCTCCCCCAATAAAAAAGTAAAACGTCCATTTTTCCCATTTTACCCCCCAAAAAGCGTAAAAAAAAAATTATTAATACACATATTTGGTATCACTGCATGTGTAAAATTCTGAACTATTAAAATATATTGTTAATTATGTTGTATGGTGAACGGCGTAAATGTAAAAAAATAAAAATAGTCCAAAATTGCTGCTTTTTTGTCACATTTTATTAAAAAAAAAATTTATAAAAAATGTATAAAAAGTAAAACCTCAGCAAAGGTGGTACTGATAAAAATTACAGATCATGGCGCAAAAAATGAGCCCTCATATCGCCCCATATACGGAAAAATTAGAAAGTTATAGGTGGTCAAAATACTAATTTTGTTAAAATGGTTTAAGATTTTTTTTTGAGCTGTACAATTATAGAAAAGCAATAATCATGGGTATCATTTTAATCGTATTGACCCACAGAATAAAGAAAATATGTCATTTTTACTGGAAAATGTACAGCGTGAAAAACAAAACCTTCCAAAACTTGCTAAATTGCGGTTTTCTTTTCAATTTTCCCACATAAATAATATTTGTTTGGTCGTGCCGTACATTTTATAGTAAAATATGTGATGTAATTACAAAGTACAATTAGTGACGCAAAAAACAAGTCCTCATATGGGTCTGTGGATGGAAATATAAGAGAGTTATGATTTTTAGAAGGGGAGGAGGAAAAAACTAAAATGCAAAAATAAAATTGGTCTGGTCCTTAAGGCCAAAATGGGCCTGGACCTTAAGGGGTTAATCAAGTCCTGAAAGGGGAAATCCAGTAGAAAAGATTTTTTTTAAATCAAATGGTGTCAGAAAGTTAAACAGATTTGTGAAATTGTTTTTTATTTAAAAATCTTAATCCTTCCAATACTTATCAGCTGCTGTATGTTCCACAGGAAGTTCTTTTCTTCTTGAATTTCTTTTCAGTCTGACCACAGTGCTCTCTGCTGACACCTCTGTCCATGTCAGGAACTGTCCAGAGCAGGAGCAAATCCTGATGGCAAACTTATTCTGGTTTACCGTATTTTTCCCAATCATGTCCCTAATTTGTTTACCAAGTATGCATCCTTATTTTTTACTTTTCTATTTTATTTTTATAGATTCCAATCATGTCCCTAATTTGTATATATTAATCTTGCAAACTTATTTTTTATATTTCTTAATCCTGTCCCGAATTTGTATTTACCGATCCTGCACACTTATTTTTTATATTTTCCAATCAAGTCCCTAATTTGTATATATATCTTGAACACTTTTTTCCAATCATGTCTCAAATTTTTTACATATTTTTTATATCCTAATCATGTCCCCAATTTGTATATACCGATCCTGCACATTTATTTTTTATATTTCCCAATGATGTCCACAGGTTGCATACCAATCATGCATCACAATTTTGTTATCATTTTTAAATATCCCAATCATGTCCCTACTTTGTATATATTAATCTTGCACACTATTGTTTCATATTTCCCTATAATGTCCCTAATTAGTATATACTGACCCTGCACATTTATTTGTTATAATTCCAAATCATGTTCCATATTTCTATATATCTCGAGCAGTTGTTTTATTACGTTTGCCAATTATGTCCCTAATTTGTATGCCAATCATGCTACCTTATATTTTTACATTTTTTAAATTATTTTTATATGTCTCAATCATGTCCCTAATTTGTATTTGTTAATCCTACACTCTTATTGTTTATATATCCCAATCATGTCCCTAATTTGTATACCAATCATGCACCTTTAGTTTTAAAAATGTTTATATATGCTAATCATGTCCCTAATTTGTATACAATGATCCTACAATTTTTTTTATATTCCCTAATCATGTCCCTTATTTTATGATTTGTGTATATATATTTTGTACACTTCTTTATGTTTCCCAATCATGTCCCTAATTTGTATACCAATCATGCAACCTTATTTTTTTACATTTTAAAAAATATATTTTTTATAATCCCAATTATTTCCCTAATTTGTATATATTAATCCTGCACATTTATTTTTTGTTTTCCCAATGATGTCCTTAATTTATGTATACTGATTCTTCATATTTAGTTTTAATATTTCCAAACCATGTCTCTAATTTGTGCAAGGTCATGCATCTTTATTTTTTTTTTTTACATATCCTAATCATGTCCCTAATTTGTAAATACTGTTCCTGCAAACTTCATTATTTATATTTCCAAATCATGCCCCAAATTTGTATATTCCGATCCTGCATATTTATATTTCCAAATCATATCCCTATTTTGTGTACCAATCATACACCCTTACTTTTTTATACAATTTTTATTAATCCTAATCATGTCACTAATTTATATATAAGAAAATGGAAGAGCGCTCCATAGCGTGAGACCCCCAGTGTATGATTCAAAGGTAATATTTGAGAACTCTTACCAAAGGTGGTTGTGTGAACTCACACACAACAATGGTCAGCGTGAATGAGTGATAGGCCCAGTCTGCAGCCTCCCCAACCATGCGAACAATACCAGGTGAAGACATCCAAGGAGTGGTGGGTTTCAGCGTTTCACTGCGCTTACACGGTTTCATCAGGCATGACAATCAATGTGGGAAGGGATCTTATATAAAAAATGGTATTAACTCTTTCATGACTTGTAGTGTATCTTATTTAAAATATGATTAACATTCGGGCTAGGCGAAAAGCATATATCCATAGAATATATATATAATAGCACAAGATATACGATATATGCGCAAAGGAAATATCAAATGTTCTCTTTATGTTAACTTTCTATAAATGTTTTGAACTAAATTGAATCTGGGACTTTAAATCAAATGTATTCGAATATACTAATATCTTCCTTTATTAGATTTGAAAAATCACAACACTAATGAAAGTGTAAATGTGCATAAGTATGCGCGTCGGCACACACACGACATATATATAGGGATACTGCAAATCACATAAAAATAACATTTAGAACGGATGACCCCAATATTAAAAACAAATGGGAGAGACAAAAAAAGAAAAGGAAAAGAAAAGAAAGAAGAAGATAAAAGGACATAAAATGATGAAAATATCTGCAACCTAAAAAAACAAAAAAAAATGCAAAGAAAACGCTAAGTATGAACAGAGTACCAGGATCATGTTTAACGCACATTTTCCATCATCTCGTTTAATCCTTGAGGAATCAACGTGGCCAATTTGTGAATCCAAAAGGATTCTCGGTTGATTAAACGTTGGAATCGATTAGGATGATCTTCTGGAATTTGTTCAATTATAGTTAAACATAAAGAACTTATATCACCCATATGAACAATAGAAAAATGTTGTGAAACACTATGTAACAAAAATAGGTATTTTCTCCAATAAAGGAAAAATAGTTATAGGTATTTTCTCCAATAAAATAGACTTGTCAAATGTTATTTGTTCTATTACGAATTAATAATGTTATTAAAAATCATGATTCCACTTGTTGTTTATTTTTTGCTATTCTTTATTTAAAGGGGTACTCCACCGCAAACCTATCTATAGGATAGGAGATAAGATGTTAGATCTCCAGCATGGCACCCCGTCATTCGGCACACGGAGCAAACTCCGTTCCGTGCTTGATGACTGGTGATGCAGCCACCACGCCCCCTCCATTCACTTCTATGGGAGGAGGTGTGATGGCTATTTCATAGCAGTCACGCCTCCTCCCTTTGACATAAATGAAGGGGGAGGGGTGTGTCGTCACCAGTGGTTCCTGACGCCACCGCTGCCGGCATGAAGATCGCAGGGGTCCCCAGCAGCGGGACTCCTGCAATCTAACATCTTATCCCCTATCCTCTGGATAGGGAATAAGATGTTTGCAGCGGAGTACCCTTTAATAGACTTTTCATTATATTAAATTCATTACAACCATTCAGCCTAAACAGTTTGGCTGATATCAGAGAGCACTTGCTTTGTGTTGTAATCTTGCTCTGGCAGAGATATACAATATGCACCTGTGTGTGTATAAGTGTGCTTCTGGCTATAGATAGATATACCAATAGTGTAGAGCAGCATTCCCAATGAAGAAGGTAAGTGGGTGTAAGCAGACGCTCAGCCCGGTCCACTATAGACAGCGTAGAAACAATGCTGCAGCATTTATATGTGGCACATGCCTGCACTGGTATGCTTGAAATGGATGCAGTTAGCGACCGTAACGTTGGATGGAATAAACTTCACTTATTTTCACCATCTTTGTTGGAGTGCTGCAGCATTGTTTCTACACTGTAGATAGATAGATAGATAGATAGATCGATAGATATTGTGATAGCCAGGCAGAGAAAGGGTGTATTTCCTTACCTGAACTGGGAGAAACCTTCAGCTGGGACCTGAATAATGAAGCTCAGCAGAGAGGCGAAGTGTGTTATACAGAAGTCACACAGTGTAGTCGGGGCTCTCCTCTAGATCACAGATTGATGCAAGGGGGGTTGATGTCCCTTTTCCAGATGGGCACACAGCAAATTTCTGTGGTGGACACAAAGACTTACCAGTGACCACATGGGCTCTTCCCTAGATCTTAGATTGATACAAGGGGGGAGACACCATGCCCCTTTGCCAGACGGGCACACAACCATGTCCCTTTGCCAGATGGGCACACAGCTGGTTGCTGTGGAGAACACACAAAGTGGCACCAGTGTGGACAATGACATTGTCGTGGAAAACGAGAGGAGTGTTCGTTCCCCAGGAGAGGGAATGTCAGATGAGCTGGCTGAGAAACACAAGATAAGCTAAGTGAACTGTGTCTTATAAGGTTGTAGGTTGCATGTTTTACCTGGCAAGGATTAGCCCACCAGTTGGCAGAAACGGTCTGTATTGTGTAGCTAGTGGCTAGACGGCCTAGGTTTTATTTTGTGTTATGTCTTATTTTGTCCTGCAACCTGTTGAACAAAGAATCAACAAGTGCGGACAGTAACAGGTCAGCAACAAATATGGCCATCTAGGTCCGAGCCAGCTGTACTATGATGTTGTACAATAACCAAAAAAACATGAGGAGTGGGAGAACAGTGTCCTTGAATCCACCAGCGCTCCAGGTACTGACATGGTGACTGGGCTGTATTGGGTATGGTCCTCCATCCTTTTGTTCAAGATACCAGGTAGTGTATTTATAGTGGTCTTTAATGATGATTTGGATATAAGACAACAAGAGGGAAATGCAACTGGCCCATATACCAAAGAAGCATTCAATTCTTCTCCCTTTTTGAAGCATGGCCAATTTGCTCAGTCCATACGGAATAGGATCTACCTCTGCAAGAGCTACAAGGTTGATTTCCGGGCTGCTGGAGAAACCATATGCAAAAGTTTCCTGTTGCCCCTATATCAGCGGTGAGTTTTAGTGTAATTTTAGCCAAACAACCCCCCTGGGCTTCAAAAGGAAACACAGTTTGTCAAATGAGTGCTTGTTAAATGGTCAATGTCTTCATGAGGAGCCACAACATTAACAGTGGGTTTGATTCCTCACTATCGACACAAAAGTGGGGAGATGTATGCTCCGGGAAAAGTCCTAAGTGCCATTTTCATGTATTTAGTGGAAGGCAAGTTTTTACAGAATAATTTAGAATATTTAGCAGATCCGTGGTGTCTAGTGTTGAAAAGCAAGTATTTTATAGTAAACTCTATATTGTCGGATGCTTTAAATTAGAATTAAAAACTCCCATTCAAAAAGCAGATGAGTGCTATTGGTGGTATACAGTCATGGCCGTAAATGTAGGCACCCCTGAAATTTTTCAAGAAAATGAAGTATTTCTCACAGAAAAGGATTGCAGTAACACATGTTTTGCTATACACTTTTATTCCCTTTGTGTTTATTGGAACTAAACCAAAAAAGGGAGGAAATAAGCAAATTGGACACAATGTCACACCAAAGTCCAAAAAAGGGCTGGACATAAATTATTTCAAAATTGTGGATAAATAAGATTGTTTCAAGCATGTGATGCTCCATTAAACTCACCTGAGGCAAGTAACAGGTGTGGGCAATATAAAAATCATACCTGAAAACAGATAAAAAGGAGAGAAGTTCACTTAGTTTTTGCATTGTGTGTCCACACTAAGCATGGACAACAGAAAGAGGAGAACTGTCTGAGGACTTGAGAACCACAATTGTGGAAAAATATCAACAATCTCAAGGTTACAAGTCCATCGCCAGCGATCTAGATTTGTCTTTGTCCACAGTGCGCAACATTATCAAGAAGTTTGCAACCCATGGCACTGTAGCTAATCTCCCTGGGCATGGACAGAAGGGAGAAATTGATGAAAGGTGTCGATGCAGGATAGTCCGGATGGTGGATAAGCAGCTCCAAACAAATTCCAAAGATATTGAAGCTGTCTTGCAGGCTCAGGGAGCATCAGTGTCAGTGCAAAATATCCATCGACATTTAAATGAAATTAACGTCTTGTGGACAGAAGAGACCACGATGGAGCTTTTTGGTAAAGCGCATCATTCTACTGTTTACCGAAAACAGAATGAGGCCTACAAAGAAAAGAACACAGTACCTACAGTGAAATATGGTGGCGGTTCAATGATGTTTTGGGGTTGTTTTGCTACCTCTGGCACTGGGTGCCTTGAATGTGTGCAAGGCATCATGAAATCTGAGGATTACCAATGGATTTTGGGTCGCACTGTGCAGCCCAGTGTCAGAAAGCTGGGTTTGCGTCCGAGATCTTGGGTCTTCCAGCAGGACAATAATCTCAAACATACGTCAAAGAGCACCCAGAAATGGATGGAGACAAAGTGCTGGAGAGTTCTGAAGAGGCCAGCAATGAGTCCAGATCTAAATCCCATTGAACACCTGTGGAGAGATCTTAAAATTGCTGTTGGGAAAAGGTGCCCTTCCAATAAGAGAGACCTGGAGCAGTTTGCAAAGGAAGAGTGGTCCAACATTCTGGCTGAGAGGTATAAGAAGCTTATTGATTGTTATAGGAAGCGGCTGATTTCAGTAATTTTTTCCAAAGGGTATGCAACCAAATATTAAGTCAAGGGTGCCTACAATTTTGTCCAGACCATTTTTGGAGTTTGGTGTCATTAATTTTTTTTCTCCCTTTTTTTGGTTTATTTCCAATACACATTGTAACGGCTGGAGATAAGGAATAAGGAAGAATGTCCCCAGTTCAGCACTGTAGCCCTAAGGCGAGTGGGCACAAAACTCTTTCCCAGGGGAACTTGCTAAAGATTGACCGGTGCTGCCAAAATCAATCAATCAGGAGGCACTATTTGACGAGGCTTAGGTTCCTGGTCTACCACATCGGAGGCTCTGGAGAGAGCATCAGCTCTGATGTTTTTGTGCGCTGGACAAAAATGGATGTGAAAATTAAATCAGGAAAATAAAAGTGACCACCTGGCCTACCGAGGGTTCAGTCGTTGTGCGGACTGTAAGTAAAGAAGATTTTTATTGTCCGTATAGATATTGATGGGAAAAATTGCTCCTTCTAACAAGTGACACCATTCTTCCAGGGCAAGCTTAATGACCAAGAGTTCCTGATCACCGATGGTGTAATTCTTCTCAGCAGAAAACATTTTTGAAAAGAAGCCACAGAGACAAAACTGCTGCGGCACCAACTGAAGAAGCATTTACTTCGAGGGAGAATGGCTTGTCTCATTAGTACAGGTGCTGAGGCAAATGCTGACTTTAAACAAGAAAAAGCCTCCTCTGCTGCAGAAGGCCAGGACTTTGGGTTGGCACCTTTCTTGGTAAGGGCCACAATCGGAGCTACCAAGGTGGAGAAGTGCGGAATGAACTGCCGATAATAGTTGGCAAACCCAAGGAAGCGTTGAATAGCCCGTAGTCCAGAAGGTCGCCGCCAGTTTAGAACCAAGGACAGCTTATCAGGATCCATCTGTAGGCTTTGGTTGAAGACAATATAGCCGAGGAAAGGAAAACTCGATTTCTAGTAAAGGCATTTCTTGACCTTGGCGTAGAGGCGGTTGCTCCGATGGGGTCGCAGAACCTAACTCACATGAATGCGATGAGCTTCTGGGCAAGAAGATCAAAATGTCATCCAGATACACCACCACGCAAGTGTAAAGGAGGTCTCAGAAAATGTCATTGACAAATTCTTGAAAAACAGCCGGGGCGTTACAGAGACCAAATGGCATCACAAGGTACTCGTAATGGCCATCCCCTTCCCAAACTCTGATTAGGTTATACGCCCCTCGCAAGTCCAATTTGGTGAAGATCTTGTCTCCCCGTAGGTTGGTCAAATAGTTCAGAGATTAGTGGGATTCTTGATGGGGATTTTATTGAGTCCTCAGTAATCAATATATGGACAAAGAGATCCTTCTTTTTTTCCACAAAGAAGAAACCGGCTCCTGCTGGAGAGGAAGACTTCCGTATAAAAACCTTCAGTAGGTTCTCTTTGATGTATTCAGACATGGCCTGCGTCTGGGGCAGACAAGGGGTATATTCTTCCCTGAGGGGGAGAAGTACTCGGCAGAAGATCAATTGGACAATCATATTGTCGATGTGGTGGAAGACTATCCGCTTGCTTCTCGCAAAACATGTCAGCGAATTCTTGATATAAGGTAGGCAGACCAAGCAGAGAGGGACAAGGAATGGGATGCTTCAGTTGAATTGTCAACAGACAGCGATTCTGGCAGTCCTGGCCCCAACGTGAGACTTCCCCGGAATGCCAATCAAGCACAGGGGTGTGGCATTGCAGCCAAGGCAGACCGAGGAGTACAGAAGAATAACAGTGAGGAAGCATGTAGAACCTGATCCATTCCTTGTGCATAGCACCCACTTGCATACTCAGAGGTTCCGTCATGAATTTCACCGCGGAACTCAAAGAGGAGGAGTGAGGATCCGGTAGAGGTGAAGAGCTGGACAGGCAAGTATAAATGAGGAGAGAAAGTATTCACACCTAGAGATGCCTCTCCTACATGCCCTAGGTGCGTGCATTTCCCAGACGCTGAGGCCGAAGAGGGCAATTATTATGAAAATGCTCCGGACTGGCACATTACAGGCAAAGTTTCTCCTCCCGGCGACGCGACCTCTCTTGTAGAGACAGGTGAGCACGATCCACCTGCATGGGCTCTTAGGCAGGAGAAAAGGAGGTAGGCTGAGGTGGCCGCTGAAACACCAGAGCCAAACAGGGAAGATGTCGAGTATGAGCAGGTCCGCGCTCTTGTCGGAGCTCCTCTTGCCTCTCGGCAAAACACACATCAGTGCGGGTTGCCAGCAGAATCAATTCACTCAAGGAAAATGGTGAGTACCGTGTGGCTAGAGCATCCTTTACCCTGCTAGAAAGTCCCTTCTTGAAGGTAGCACACAGGGCTGCATCGTTCCAATCAAACTCAGATGCTACAGTACGGAATTGGACCATGTAGTTGCCCACAGAAGAGTCCCCTTGGCGGAGGTTCCGGAGGGCTGTTTCGTCGAAGACGTCCGTGCTGGCTCCTCGAAGACACTTAGGAATTCCGAGAAGAAAGCTTGTAGATTGGATGTCACAGGATCACCTTTGTCCCAGAGAGGGGTAGCCCAGGCCAGAGCCTTGCTGGAAAGAAGGTTAACCATGAAAGCCACTTTAGCATGTTCAGACGGAAACTGATCGGCCATGAGTTCCACGTGCATGGAGCATTGGGTAACAAATGCCCTGCACAATTTAGGGTCCCCTTCATACTTGGTAGGCAAAGACGGACGAAGTTTGGGACCTAGGGGCGCCATAGAAGGAGCGGTCCCCGAGGAACACTCAGGAGCAGGTTTCCGTTGTTATTGCTGCTGCTGCTTCATGGAGAGGAGCTGCTCCATGATGGCGGATAACTGGTTCAGTTTTTGGGCCTGCTGAGCCAACTGTTGCGACTGCGGTGCCACAATTGTAGAGAGATCTGCAACACATGGCAAAGGCACCTTGGCGGGATCGTTGGCCGAATCTTACTGTAACGGCTGGAGATGGAGAAGTGGATCCGCTGGACCTATGTGGAAGATGACGTGGACCGTACCAGGCAGCATAGTCTAAGGTGCCGCTGGTTTTCACTAGAGCCTGCCGCAAAGCGGGATGGACTTGATGTGGCAAGTGGCACTCAGGTCGCTACCGCTGATACGACTTGTCCACACAGGCTGCCAAGGTGTAGCATGGCACATGAAAGATAAGGCAAGCTCGTAGTCAGGTTAGGCAAAAGGCCCGGTCTTGCAGCAAATGAGCTTGGTCAGGGACGTGGCAAGGTAGTCAGAGGCTGGTGGCACAGGAGCAAGGTCAGGAACTAGCAGGAAGGTATGGTACGCGGATAATCAGAACACACAGGAAAATGCTTCCTCTAAGGCTCTAGGAGACACAAATTTCTGACAGGGGTCAAGGAGAAGTCAGTCCCCTTTATAGGGTCAGCGCCCGGCAATTACCAACTACCAGCACACTGGCCCTTTAAATCTCAGAGAGCCAGCCCACTAGGAGCAAGAAATGAGTAGGGGCAGGGGACACGAGAGTGCCTGTGGTCCAAGGAGCGGACCGCAGCACCAGAGGGGGGCAGAAGCAAGCGCCTGCGGCCAGGACACCGGACCACAGGAGCGCCTGTAACACACACAAAGGGAATAAACATGTGTATAGCAAAACATGTGTTACTGCAATCCATTTCTGTGAGAAATACTTCATTTTCTTGAAAAATGTCAGGGGTGCCAACATTTACAGCCATGACTGTATAATACCTGGCTTGATGGTAAGCGAGGGAAAAACTAAGGATTCATGTTTGACACATAATGCTTAGCAGGGAAAGTAAGATCCTGGTGGAAACATTCACCAAGTCTAGTAGTGTGCGGATACCATAAGCATTCCATGTCCAGAAGATGGGATCAGGATGTTCAGGTTGAAAATCAGGATTTCCCACAAGCATGACACACAAAAATCTAAAGAGATTAAGGGATTTTAGTTGGCAGAGGATCTCCAAGCAGATATGCATAAGGGATTGTCTTTGACTAGCGCCAGGAGTATGGCATGTGGGGTGTGTAACATGTTGTAAAGTGACAGAGAATGCACCAGGTTTTGGTCCAAAGTCTTGTGTGTGTGGGTGGATGTGTGATGGAACCAATCTTTAAAGATTCAGGCTTAAGCAGCTTGTTGAAGAATGGAAAATTATAGTTTAGATTTTTCTTTATTCCATATGAATGAACATTACAGAAAGCCGCAACATATCCAGCAGTTTAGGGGTTTTCACCATTTTTGACCCATGAAAGGAGAGGGAAGTGAGCCTATGCTGTCACCGTGGTCTATAATGCTTAGATATATGCAGTGAAATTCGTGCAATACAAGGCAGCAGGCGATCTTGTTATCTCCACCACCTAAGTAGCAGACGGATGTAGTGTTTCAACGCAGAGGGAAAGAAGAGGAATAGAGCGGTGAACTGGGACCCTTCAGTAAGAGGGCTTCACATTTCTCTAGGTTTAAGGTATAGTGTGACAGAGAACCTATTAATTCTGAGTATAAAGGGGAATATTTGATGTGTTGAAGCAGAGGGTCAATGGATAAAAGAGAAGAGGAGACAGTGGACCTTCCTGTGAGTGCCCCTGAGCAGTTCCTTACTGTTCACTGTCGGGGTTATATGATCCTCGTTTTTCAGGTGTCATATGTAAGAGGGGAACTGGGAGCTAAAATTCCTCTCCAACAAGGTAGAAAGGGCCATGATACTTTTCTCCCCATCTAAACTAAGAAGTGTGGGTGGGGGCCTTGATTTGTCCAGAGCAGAGACCATAGCTGTCACTGCCTTCTGAATGTTTTTTAGAGTGGCAATTTTGTATTAAACCCTGTTGGATGGCTCAGAGGATGTTGAGCAAGATGGTCTGTAAGCCGGATGCTAATATAGAGAGACGCTTACAATCTTGATAAAAGAGAGCTATTGCGCAATAGGACTGGGGAAGTACAAGATCTTTGTAAGTTTAGGCAGGAGAATGGTACGGACCTCCTCAAAATTTAGCCATATTATGAAGTGTGGTGAGGTAAGGGATTAGTTCCGAGCTGAGGCTCTTATAGTATTAATCAGTACGTCCATCATGACCCTGCGACCTCAGGGCCTCCTTCTCTGCAATGTCTCGCTTCAGGATCGCTCTTTGATCACTCACGTGACTTGGGAGGAGAACAGAATCTAGAAAGTGCCGCCGCACTTGGAAAGCATGTCTGCTATTACTGCTTTGGAGTGTACTAAGGTATCTGTAGCAAGGTCACGTAATAAGAGGATACATCCAAGAAAAGCAACCACTAAATATAGAGTGCACACCACAATGATCGCAATTAATCACGTGATTTTATTATATCAAATACAAAAAAACATAGGTCACATAACAATTAAAAACATTTAAAATGCTCCCTTGAGAGCTACAACACAGCAGGGTAGGGCCATGAACCCCCACTCATGACCCAGTCCTGCGATGTGTAATTAGAAGGTCCTGTCTTAGCTCCAAATAGCTATGCTGCACAAGTAAGGAAATCACAATATATGAATAAAGATAATGGTGTCTGGTTCTATGCTAAAATGCACAATACATAAAAATAGTGTAATATATACTATAATAGTGCAAACCAGACTACCACATACAAAAATGTGCAATTGAAAGTCAATATGTGAGCATAGCAAAGCACACAGGAGCCAGTGACACAGTTACCAGGGCAAAACAGGGCCACAGAACCCCACACGTTATGTCGCGAGCGACTTCCACAGGAGTGTTGTGGGTATTGTGTACCAAACATCTCTTATATACATGTGAGGGTGGATGTATAATTATCCAAATACCTGGCAGGTGTATATGATGTTGCTGCGAGTCCCATAGTGTGATAGTTCTGGAGCATTGCCGTATAGTGCATCACATGGTCCGCACCATGCGCCAGAGCCGTCCTGTGCAAGCGTCACATGACTGGACAGCATATTGCATGTTTAATGAATTTATTAGACAGCTGCGCATGCACCATTTGCCGTCAATACTCCGGAATTGAGATGTAATTCTGTCTGTTGGCGCATGCGCTCTGTACTACTGGACATCCGCCGTATGTGTAAGCCACACCATAGAACATGTGTAGCTCATCACATACCACGGATGAATCCCTATGCAAGCAACTATAGGTGCATCGTCACCCATGGCAACTGTCTCACCCTATTATTATCTAATGTTAAATCCTAAATAATACTATATTAGGTCCCCATTTATTTGTGTTATTACAACATAAGCTCCCATCAACCATACAATGTGTCAATGTGTGTTATGTGATACTATACATCCCATCACCATAGTACTATACAAGTATCCTGTAACCATGATCACCAGTGATAAAACAAGTGACAGCCCTATTTGTCGTGTTCTTATTATATTATTTATTTGGTCTTTTTCTACTATATAGTTATTTTTGTTTATTTATCTAATATCTATTGGTTTTTACTGTTATTTATTCTTCCCTATTATTGTATTATTATACGTTATCATTTTTAATTTCCTTCTTATTGGTTTGTTGATTAGGTTTATATATTTCTTACTTTTTAATTGTTTGATTTTATTTTTAATCTTTTTATTAATTATTTATTTTGTATTTTTTATTTTCTATTTTGTTATTTTTTATTTATTTTCTGTTAGTTTTTGGTATATATTATTATTGCTTTAAATTTTTTGTTATCATTGTATTATTTAATTTTTTACTTTCTACTATATATTCTTATCTATTATTATAAAAGTCACACTGTAAGATATTATTTCAAATGAAACACATATTCCTTAATCACCTAAACATGACAGTGTATATTGCTATGTTAACGAACCATACCGCAGTTATCATAATTGTATACTGGGACGCATTTTTTTGCACCGCACCTGTATATCCCATCCACAACACCATGAACATGACCATATTTGCATTACAAAAATACATTTATATTACTATTTCAAAAATGTACAAATTTCAAAAATTACTGTTACTATAGCTTTGGCATAATGTATTGACGACCCACTAAAATTTCCTAACAACTCTTGTCATATTGGTATACGCCCAGTCTGTCCTGGGCCAAGGGTAGGAGTCCCACATCAGTACAGAAGCAAAAGTGGGAGGTCCACACTGAATCCCTGTATTCTCTAATCTCGAAATTATGTGTCAAAAGGAGGTCCCCAGAGTGCTGGGTAACCAACCTCCAAGGAGCCAATTATTGCTCCATAGTTGTATGACGGCAAAGGACGCATGCGCAGCTGTCTAATACATTCATTATACATGCGATATGCTGTCCAGTCATGTGACTCGCATGATGTGATGCGCGCCGTGTGACAGGAGCCGGCTCTGCGCTGTTACTATTGCTCTATGATTCACAAGCTCTTTACTTTAAATGTGTCCTCTGTACCATGTGAGACAGGTTATTTATACAGCGTGCTGTTAGTTTCTATGTATGTTTTTCAGGGTACCATTTGCCACTTATTTGAAAGTGTTGCTTTATTCCGCCACTATGGTCGGATGTCATGACGGCATTATGACCTTATGATATGTGGTCACCAAAAATGTAAAATATATGACGTTGGCGGTCCGGGCATGCTGGGTGTTGTAGTTTTGCAATATCTGGAGGTCCGCAGGTTGAAGACCACTGGTATTGGAGGTTATACTCACATGTCCCTGCCGCTCCGGACCGTCACCGCTCGTCCCCGCTGCCCTGGATGTCGCCTTCCATCGCTGTCGCCGCGTCCCTGAGGTGTCCCCGACGCTCCGGCAAGGCCTCTGCTTCCCCGTCATCCTCGCTCTCCGTCGCCGCCATCATGTCGCTATGCACGCCGCTCCTATTGGATGTCGGGACGGCGTGCGCAGCGACGTGATTACGTCGATGGAGAGCGCCGACTATGCAGGGGATCCCGAAGAGGACGCGCCGGAACCCCGAGGACAGGTAAGTGATCGTCAGTGGACCACATGGGGCACCGTAAACGGCTATCCGGTGGCAGCTGAAGCAGTCTGCGCTGCCGGATAGCCGTTTATGCGATGGCCCCGACATACAAAAGCATCGTATGTTGATGCTGCCTTCAACATGCGATGGCCTCTGAGAGGCCATTGCATGTTGAAATTATCGTATGTCGGGGCCATCGTACGTCGAGGGGTCACTGTATTAGTGTTTTCTCAGTTAACCTTGTTAATTTTTATTGTGAGCTGCTATATTTTTGTAATATACACCGGGCCTATCTGTCAATTACACTTCCTGGTATGAAACTTTTAACCAAAGATTACAGACAGCCCCCTCCCCCTGAGACAATAACTCCCATCTCCTTTAGATGGCACACTTTTCCCAGATATCATCCCAAGGTGCTTTTGGAAGTTAAGGGGTTACATTTTTTTTTTTCTTAGCAAAAGCATATGAAAAATAAGGAGGAATGTGGCCTCCATAGAAAACTGTCAACACATATTGTTTAGAGCTACTGTCTGACTATGAAGGACATTACTAGCTAGAGCCTATGGAAACAAAACAAACATAGCTAATATAATTGTACTCTTCTGCAGAACAACAACTTGTTATTGTGTTACCGTTACATTCAACCTACTAAGTAGGTGGAAATATTTGAGAATGTATGCTCTTATGTATACTGAAGAATAGAGACTGCTAGGCTTATATGGTGTGATGCAAGGAGTATTTATGAGGAACAACAGAATAACAACACTGGGCTATTTTGAAACTCCATTGAATGTTAGAATAACATGTCTTAACCCCTTAAAGGGGTACTCCAGCGCTAAGACATCTTATCCCCTATCCAAAGGATAGGGGATAAGATGCCCGATCGCGGGGGTCCAGACGCTGGGGACCCCCGTGATCTTCCACGCCGAACCCCGTTAGAATCAGCCCCCAGAGCGTGCTCGCTCCGGGTCTGATTACTGGCGATCACGGGGACGGAGCATAGTGATGTCATGGCTCCGCCCCCATGTGACGTCACGCTCAATGCATGTCTATGGAGGGGGCGTGTCATAGACAATGTCTAGCTATCCTGGGCTATCCCATTGAAATCCCCTCCCCCTTTTAACCCACCACCCAACCTAAACTCAAACCCCAGGTGGCATCACGCAATATATACAGTACATAAAATATACACAGACTAACAATATATACAGTACATAAGTATACATTACAACAATAAATACCATAACAAATACATATAACATTAAAAACTAAACAACAAAGAGGCTTTTCAGCCACACAAACCCCTAAAGCTCAAGTTCAGTGCCTGCAAGCCCTGTATTACCATATACCTACAGCACACCACCACCCCCAACAAGAGCAACACCACCACCTCCTCCAAAAACACTTTCCCTGGTAACATCAACTTCCATCCTCTCCCCAGTCATACACCCTGCACCCCCATTTACCTTCTCATTCACACTGGCTAGACCAGAAACATATGAACTGGCAGCAGCAGATGATGATGATGATGAATTTTCAGTCCGTTTTGCCTCGGCATCACGGGGCACTAGGGCTGGGGCAACCTCCGCTGGCCCTTTAAGGGACCGGGAAGCATGCTTACCCAGTCTAGAGGAGGCTTCAGCCCTGTTCTTATTAGTGCCATCTGCCTCATCAGCAATTTCTCCAATGGGATCAGCGACGCCAATACAAAACAATATTTTTCCCTCACTGTCCGGCCTTTCGGACGATGCCTTCTCTGCTCCATCCCTGCTACTGCAAACAGGCATGGAGCTCTGCACCCTTTTAGTACCTGTACTCTCCCCGCACCTTTGCACCGAGTCCACCACAGAACACGGTCTGGGCTGGGTAACGGGGCTCGCACAATGAGCTGACTCTGCAGCTGACTCAGTGTTTACAGGAAAGGGGGTGTAGATGTAACTCACCACTTCTTGCTGCTTTGGCTTGGTCTTCTTCTTTTTCTTCTTACCCCCAGGTGCCTCATCTGGAAGCTCATCTCCGAATACCAGGTTCTGAGGACACACTGGGGATTTCAGCATACTGATCTGGGCCATCAGCGCCCTCCCTGGCCACTGCTGTCACTGTCCTCCCCTGAGTCGGCAGGTGACACTGCTGGCTGCTGTGCAGGGGGCCCACTGTACAGGGCCTGCTGGTCTTGCTGCAGGCTACCAGGTGGATCTGGCTGTCGGTCTCCATCCATCTCCTCCGCATCATCCACCTGGCTCTCAGGTTGCAGCCCCATCAACCTTCTCTCTTTGTTGTCAGCCATTTCCCTGAAGCGGTCTTCATTTTCCATTTTCTCTTTAAATGGTCCAGTCATCTCCCTTAACTCTGCTTTCCTCTCCTCCAAGGCATTGATTTCAGCCATAAGTCTTTTTATTTGTTCCTGAATTTCTGGCTTCCTCTTCTTTGGAATAACATTAGCCCTGGCACAGGCACACCTTAGTTCCTCCTGAAGCCTCCTGGCAGCTTTGCTGGCGTCTTCATACTCACGGAGGTGACTTATTACCCGGGTGCCATAGGTGGAAATAGACTCCCAGGTCCTCCACACTCCCCAGCTTTCCTTGCTGAGGTCAGCTTCACCTCCATGAGTACTCTGCCTTCCTCCAGATGCACTTGGCTTTCTGCTGGCAGCACCCAGCATTCCTGAGTTGGGATCTTCATTTCCAGAAACCTTTCGGCTTCTATCCTCTGTGGGGGGAGTTGGAGCCGCATTGCTGCGACTCTGGGTGGAACGCCTCACCCCCACATCCTCCAATGTACAGGCCGCTTGCTGGCCTCTCCTGCACCCCTGCGACCTATTATGGGGAGCAGAAGCCTAAGCCTCGCCTTCCTCACTCATCCATGGAAACCCACTCCCTCCCTGGGGAGGAGGAAGCAGGCTCCAGGTGGAACAGATGGAAATCCCTGGAGCTCAGGAGGCACAGCAGACACACAGCTGAAGCACGACCACACCCACAACTAATTGGTCAGAACTCCAGAGCTGTACTCACTATTCTGCTGGTGGGGGTCACTGTGTACATACTTTACATTACTTATCATGTACTGGTCCTGATTTATATCCTGTAACTCTTTTATTGTAATTTTAACCCCTTAAGGACCAAGGGCGTACAGGTACGCCCTTGGTCCTGCTCTCCTGATAAAACGCGGGGTTACACAGTAACCCTGCGTTATATCACAGCGGGCCCGGCGTCATAGTGAAGCCGGGACCCGCCTCTAATAGCACGCAGCGCCGTTCACGGCGCCGCGCGCTATTAACCCTTTAGCCGCACGCTCAGAGCTGAGCCACGCGACTAAAAGCAAAACCGAAAGGGCCAGCTAGCTCAGTCGGGCTGTTCGGGATAGCCGCGGCTAATCGCGGCATCCCGAACAGCTGACAGGACAGCGGGAGGGCCCCTACCTGCCTCCTTGCGGTCCGATCGCCGAATGACTGCTCAGTGCCTGAGATCCAGGCATGAGCAGTCATGCGGCAGAATCGTTGATCACTGGTTTCTTATGAGAAACCAGTGATCAATGATGAAGATCAGTGTGTGCAGTGTTATAGGTCCCTATGGGATAACAATGATCAGTATAAGAGATCACTGTGTGCAGTGTTATAGGTCCCTATGGGACCTATAACACTGCAAAAAAAAAGTGAAAAAAAAAGTGAATAAAGATCATTTAACTCCTCCCCTATTAAAAGTTTGAATCACCCCCCTTTTCCAATAAAAAAAAAACACAGTGTAAATAAAAATAAACATATATGGTATCACCGCATGCGGAAATGTCCGAATTATAAAAATATATCATTAATTAAACCGCTCGGTCAATGGCGTGCGAGCAAAAAAATTCCAAAGTCCAAAATAGTGCATTTTTGGTCACTTTTTATATAATTTCAAAATGAATAAAAAGCGATCAATAAGTCCTATCAATGCAAAAATGGTACCGTTAAAAACTTCAGATCACGGCGCAAAAAATTAGCCCTCATACCGCCTCATACGCGGAAAAATAAAAAAGTTATAGGGGTCAGAAGATGACAATTTTAAACGTATTAATTTTCCTGCATGTATAGTTACATAGTTACATAGTTAGTATGGTTGAAAAAAGACATACGTCCATCAAGTCCAACCAGGGAATTGAAGGGAAGGGTGTATGGGGATAAGGGAAAGGGATGTAGTTTTATAATTCTGCATAAGCATTAATGTTATTTTGTTCCAGGAATGTATCTAACCCTGTTTTAAAGCTGTTAATTGTTCCTGCTGTGACCAGTTCCTGAGGTAGACCGTTCCATTAATTCACAGTCCTCACGGTAAAGAAGGCGTGTCGCCCCTTTAGACTAAACCTTTTCTTCTCCAGACGGAGGGAGTGCCCCCTCGTCCTTTGGGGGGGTTTAACCTGGAACAGTTTTTCTCCATATTTTTTGCATGGGCCATTTATATACTTATATACGTTTATCATATCCCCCCTTAAACGTCTCTTCTCAAGACTAAACAATTGTAACTCCTTTAATCGCTCCTCATAGCTAAGATGTTCCATGCCCCATATTAGTTTAGTCGCGCGTCTCTGCACCCTTTCCAACTCCGCAGTGTCCCTTTTATGAACAGGCGACCAAAACTGAACAGCATATTCCAGGTGAGGCCGTACCAATGCTTTATAAAGGGGGAGTATTATGTCCCTGTCCCTTGAGTCCATGCCTCTTTTGATACATGACAATATCCTGCCGGCTATCACTTATAATACTATTATCCCCTATGTATTCCTGTATGTAATCCCTTATAAGTCCTTCAAACAATTTACCCACAATGCACGTTAGACTTACCGGTCTATAGTTTCCTGGGGAAGACCTAGAGCCCTTCTTGAAGATTGGCACCACATTCGCCTTGCGCCAGTCCCTTGGCACAATACCAGACACCAGAGAATCTCTAAATATCATGAACAAGGGTACAGATATTACTGAACTTACCTCTCTAAGAACTCTTGGGTGAAGTCCATCCGGCCCTGGAGATTTGCTTACATTTACTTTACTTAACTTACCTTGTACCATCTCTACATTAAGCCAGTTCAGTACATTACATGATGTGTTACCAGCAATGACCTGGCCAATGTCAGCTCCTTCTTCCATAGTATATACAGAACTAAAGAACCCATTCAGTAGCTCCGCCTTCTCTTGATCGCCTGTGACAACCTCCCCATTAACATTATTAAGGGGTCCTACATGCTCTGTCCTTGTTTTTTTTGTATTTATATATCTAAAAAAATATTTAGGATTAGTTTTGCTTTCTTTGGCCACCTGTCTCTCATTTTGAATTTTTGCTGTTTTTATTACATTTTTACAGATTTTATTAAGCTCTTTGTACTGTTTAAATGTTATAGCTGACCCATCAGATTTGTATTTTTTGAAGGCTATTTTTTTGTTGTTTATTGCTCTTTTAACATCATTTGTCAGCCATGTAGGATTTAGTTTTAATCGTTTATATTTGTTCCCCTTTGGTATATATTTAGATGTATAGTTATTTAGAGTTGATTTAAAGATATCCCATTTACCTTCTGTATCAGTATTTGACAACACCTCCCCGCAGTCTATGTTCTGTAGTGCAGCCCTCAGCCCAGGGAAGTTTGCCTTTTTAAAGTTATATGTTTTTGTCTTCCCCGTCTGTCTTTGTTTTCTACATTTTAAGTCAAAAGTAACTATATTGTGGTCGCTATTACCAAGGTTTTCCCGCACAGTTACATTACCAACCAGCTCTGCATAGTTGGAAATGATCAGATCCAACAAGGCATCACTTCTTGTTGGGTCCTCCACAAACTGGCCCATAAAATTATCCTGCAATAAATTTAGGAATTTTCTCCCCTTTGTAGTTTTAGCCAACCCCCGGCCCCAATCTATATCTGGATAGTTAAAATCTCCCATTATTACCACTGTACCTGCCCGGGCGGCCCTCTCTATTTGTTTATACAGCCGACCTTCTATCTCCTCAGTGATATTAGGGGGTCTGTAGATTACACCAAATATTATTTTTTCAGTATTTCCCTCCTTTTGTAATTCTACCCACAATGATTCCACCTCCTCAGAATCATCACACACTATGGCATCGTTCACACTGACTTTCATACCACTTCTTACATACAGACAGACTCCACCACCTTTTCTGTTCATTCTATCCTTGCGAAACAATGTAAACCCCTGCAGATTGACAGCCCAGTCATGCGAGGAGTCCAGCCATGTCTCAGTGACCCCAACTATATCAATATGTTCCTCCAGTATCCTGGCCTCAAGCTCCCCCATTTTATTTGCTAGGCTTCTGGCATTTGTGAACATACACTTTACATTTCCATTAAGTTTTACACACATAGTCTCACTAATGGGATTTTCAGAGTTATTGGGGTTAATGTTATTATTTGAGTTATAAGGGCTAATTGTACTATTTAAGTTATTGGGGCTAACGGTATTTTTTGAGTTAATGGGGCTTATTGTAGTTATTGAGTTATTGGGGCTAATGGAATTTTTTGAATTATTGGGATTACAATTTTTCGGGCTACATTTATTTTTACAGCTGGTTTGTAACGCATGAATCTCCTTATCCACTGCTCTTAACCTCCCCCCACAGGACTCCTCTCCACCCACCATTATGTCCTGACCCCTCTCTAACCTATCCATCCCACTGTCTGCTTTCTTTGCTTTATTATCCTCCCCCCACTCACCTAGTTTAAATACTCAGCCACCCCTTCCAGGATTCTCTCCCCCAGCACAGCAGACCCCCTTCCATTCAGGTGCAAATTATCCGTAGAATAGAGTTTGTACCCCAATGAAAAGTCAGCCCAGTGCTCTAAAAACCCAAACCCTTCCCCCTCACACCACGACTTAAGCCATGCATTTAACTCCCTAAGCTCCCGCTGTTTTTCCTGCGATGCGCATGGCACAGGAAGTATTCCAGAGAACACAACCTTAGAGGTCCTTCCCTTCAGCTTGGCACCTAGTTCCTTGTAATTATTCTTCAAGGACCTCCACCTACCATGTATTCTGTCGTTGGTTCCCACTTGGACCACGACAGCTGGGTCATCCCCAGCCCCCCCTAGTAATTTGTCCACCCTTTCCACCACATGCCGAACCCTGGCACCAGGTAGACAGCAAACCATTCGGTTGAGGTGGTCTTGGCAACAAATTATTCTATCCGTCTTCCTGATTATAGAATCCCCTACCACAACTAACTGTCTTGGCCTACCTGCGTTACCATCCCCCACACTACTAGTTGAGCTGTTCCCCCGGCTGTTAGGGAGACCAGTATCCACTAGGGTTGCCATCTCTGATACTGAGGCCCTCGCATCATCGCCCAACTTGGCAATTTTACCTGGGAGATCAGAAGCAGAAGTGACCTTCCTTTTCCTTGCCCCCTTTCCAGTCCCTCTAACTACATTAACCCAGCTCCCTACTTGGGCCTCCTGGCTAGTTTCTCCAACCTCCATTTCTACCCCACTAACTGCTTGCTCTGTAAGATTGTCAATCGCCCTCAATGTTGCATTTTGCTCCTCTAGATCTCTAATACTAGCTTCCAGGTGGCCAACATGCTCACATTTGTCACAGCGGTATTCACCCTGAAGCTGCTGCTCCAGAGATGTATACATGTGGCACAATGTGCACTGAAGAAAACCTCCAATCCTGCTGTCCATATCCTTGGTGACAAACAGCTGTTATTAACTATTAAGAAAAACTACTTTTATCAAGGGAGTGTAATACTTACAGTTACAGTGGGTCCTCCTTACAACTACAGCTTTTTAAACTTCTGCTTATAAAACTTCTCAAATGTAACACTTAATAATACAACACTTTAGAATACAGACCCAGCTTCAGCTAGACTCAGTCAGAGTTATGTAGTTATGATTTTTTCCAGAAGTCCGACAAAATCAAATCTATATAAGTAGGGTATCATTTTAACCGTATGGACCTACAGAATAAAGAGAAGGTGTCATTGTTACCGAAAAATGTACTACGTAGAAACGGAAGCCCCCAAAATTTACAAAACAGCGGGTTTTTTTTCAATTTTGTCGCACAATGATTTTTTTTTCCGTTTCACCGTAGATATTTGGGCAAAATGACTGACATCATTACAAAGTAGAATTGGTGGCGCAAAAAAGAAGCCGTCATATGGATTTTTAGGTGCAAATTTGAAAGAGTTATGATTTTTTAAAGGCAAGGAGCAAAAAACGAAAATGCAAAAACAGAAAAACCCCCGGTCCTTAAGGGTTTAAACATAACAGAAAAAATTATTACAGAAATAAACATACCATATGTTACCAGAGCATAACAAAATAATGAATCATAATATAAGACCAATCATAAAACCATTGACACTATAGCAAAAAATAAAACACTGGTCCATTCTCTCATTCAATTTTCCACACAAGCAAAACAATATACAACATTTTTTTTCTTTTTTTTTTTCCCTTTTTCTCCTCTTATAATAACCATAACATGTTCATAAACTATATACACTTTACACACTATATACAATAGGCAACAGGCTTAAACTTGCTTTATCCCTTACATTTACGTCCTATACATAATGCGAGCACCAGAACGGTGCTCGCAACATGCATGGCAGGTGCTGATAGCAGTAATGGCGGACATCCGCGATCGCGCTGATGTCTGTCCTTAACCTCTCAGAGGCTGTGAGCATCTGCGGCAATGCAAATGTTAAATTGGATGATTGGATCACCTGCGGCGCTGTCGCGGGGATCCGATCATCTAAAATGGTGGACAGAGGTCCCCTCACCTGCCTCTGTCCATCTCTTGGGGCCTTCTGCTCTGGTCTAAGATCCACAGACCAGAGCAGAAGATCGCCGATAACACTGATAAGTGCTATGCATATGCATAACACTGAACAGTATTAACAGTATCAAATGATCGCTATAAATAGTCTCCTATGGGGACATAAAAAGTAAAAAAAAACTTTAAAACAAAAGTTAAAAAATTTGAAAAATACCCTCCCCCAATAAAAATGTAAATAATCCCTTTTTCCCATTACTCCCCCTCCCCAAAAGAGTAAAAAGAAAATTAATAAACATATTTGGTATCGTCACGTGAGTAAATGTTCAAACTATCAAAATACAATGACAATGATCCCGACCGGTGAACGGCATAAGTGTAAAAAAAAAAAAAGTCCAAAATTGCTGCTTTTTTAGCTTTTTTGTCACATAATATTCCAAAAAACACTAATATTATATCACATATTAGCAATCGTGGTACCAATAAAAAATTACAGATCATACATCCCCGTATACAAAAAAAATTTGAAAGTTATAGATGGTCAAAATGGGGCAGTTTTAAACATACCTTTGGTAAAAAAAAAAAAAAAAATTTTAAACAGTACAATATAAGAAAAGTATGTTATCCTGGCTATCATTTTAATTGTTTTGACCCACGGAATAAAGAAAACATGTAATTTTAACCGGAAAGTGTATAGCGTAAAAACGAAACCCTACAAAATGTGCAGTTTTCATTTCAATTTCCCTACACAAATAATATTGTTTTTTGTTTTGCTATACCTTTTATGGTAAAACAAAAGTTGTCATTACTAAGCACAATTGGTCATGCAAAAAAAAAAGGGCACATATGGGTCTGTGGATAGAAATGTAAAAGAGTTATGATTTTTAGAATGCAAGGAGGAAAAAACGAAAATGCAAAACTAAAATTTCCTGTGTCCTTAAAGGGGTACTCCGGCCCTAAGACATTTTATCCCCTATCCAAAGGGTAGGGGATAAGATGTCTGATCGCGGGGGTCCCGCCGCTGTGGACCGCCGCAATCCCTCATTATGCACCCACCTTTTTGAGCTCTACGCAACGCTGGAGGCTCCGAGTGTGAAGCGTTACGACGACGGGGCCGGAGTATGGTGATGTCACGGCTCTGTGACATCACGCCCCGCCCCCTCAATGCACGTCTATGGGTGGGGGTTGATTTATTCCCTATCCTTTGGATAGAGGATAAGATGTCTTAGGACCGGAGTACATCTTTAAGGCCAAAATGGGCTGTGTCCTTAAGGGGTTAAAGATAGGACAAGTGGCTTTGTGGCCTGTTTATTGGATTGTATGCCTCACAGAAATAAGTCTCCTCAGTAATGGTAATTGTGACAGAGCAGAGAAGCTGACATGCTATTGGCTAGGCCAAAGCTAGAGTAACTAAAAATAAAAAAAATTGCTGCCTCATTTCCCAAGCTAAAGGGTTGGTGTTGGAACCACCACTGCTTCTATTGGCTAGAAGATTTGCTTGTGACTAGATTCTTACTTTTGCTGTACAGAGAATGCTTTGCAAATATAATGAAAAATTTAGCAATATTTAATCCACTGCACGATGTAGAATTCAGTGTATGCATGTTACTACAGAAAAACCCAGAAGGACACATATAAAGTAAACACAGTTACTTAGGCCTTCAGCACCTGAACCACTTTACTGTCCAGCAAACCTTTTAATACGTCAACCACCCAACTAAGTTTTGTGTAGCAGCTGGTACAACTCACACTGGGCCACCACAATGACATAGTGTTGGAGAAAGTACACTGGACTGAACAGGCTGGGGGAAGACTTACACAGTACCGTACTATAGATGGCATGTGGAAGCGAGAAGGGGTTACGGATGCACTGGGATTGCATAGGAGAGATGACATCGCAGCACTGTAGGTACGCTGGTATTTACAGCACACAGCCCAGGTCTTATCTTGCCTGGCCTTTCTGACACACAGCACATGCTAACACCCCCCCCCCCCCCCCAACACACACACACACACTTATAATTTGTATTTGTGTAGATGTCACTTCAGAACAGATTTTCCTTGACAACAGACAGTGGACAGCAGATTATAGAGAAGTGAGACACCTAGTGGCCAAGACTTTCTTTTTCCGGGGTTAGGAGTCATTCTTGGTAAATAAAGTAATTTACAAATATGTTACAGATCACATAGGTGATCACAGGGGGGGGGGGGGGGGGGTTACCTTGAGGTCCTGCTTTACGCTTCTATGAAATTCCATGGAAGCTTCATGACACATCCCAATATGTCGACTACAGTTTGGGGAGAACCGCAGCACAGCAAACATGAAAGGTTTCCAACTCAGTGCACTAGGCCTACGGCGTGTGTATATGCCCATGCCTGAACCATTGGAAATTTAAAGGGGAAGTCCAGGGAATTTCATTATTTTTTTTCTTTAAGTGTGTTCATGCAGCTTCCACAAACTGCTTTCTCTGTACTTTATCCTCCATACAATCCGTGGGAATCATGAAATATTTACCTGTTCTTCTGTCAGATCGGGAGCCCAGGTATGCTATTGCATGTTATACACCACATGCTCCCTCTAGTGGTCTCCTCTTAGTACAGCACAGACTTAAGGTAAAAATATTCTTGGGTTACATAGAAGGATAACTTATACACCACATGCTCCCTCTAGTGGTCTCCTCTTAGTACAGCACAGACTTAAGGTAAAAATATTCTTGGTTACATAGAAGGATAACTACATCTAGTAGGTAGATAGGGCAATGCATGGGAAGTCCAATGTATTTCTAATAGGAATGCAGCAACCAAATGTTGGTCTGAATAGAAAAAAAAAAAGAAATTGCGAGTCATACAAATCAGATTATTTTGTGTGATTCACATCTTGTGAATCTGTACAGGAGTTTCTATTCCTGGACTTACTGAGCAGCAAGACGTATAACATGCTGTATACAACGCTGCTCGGTTAACACTTTCTGGGCTTTGCACAGAGCATCAAGCACAGTGAAGCATCATTTACTTACAGTACATACTTACACTCCTATGTCCCCCTCTTCTCACACAGCCTGCTCTGCTATGTCCCCCTATGTCTCACACAGCCTGCTCTGCTATGTCCCCCTCTTCTCACACAGCCTGCTCTCGCTATGTCCCCCTCTTCTCACACAGCCTGCTCTCCTATGTCCCCCCTCTTCTCACACAGCCTGCTCTCCTATGTCCCCCTCTTCTCACACAGCCTGCTCTCCTATGTCCCCTCTTTCTCACACAGCCTGCTCTCCTATGTCCCCCTCTTCTCACACAGCCTGCTCTATGTCCCCCTCTTCTCACACAGCCTGCTCTCCTATGTCCCCCTCTTCTCACACAGCCTGCTCTCCTATGTCCCCCTCTCTCACACATCCTGCTCTCCTATGTCCCCCTCTTCTCACACAGCCTGCTCTCCTATGTCCCCCTCTTCTCACACAGCCCTGCTCTCCTATGTCCCCCTCTTCTCACACATCCTGCTCTCCTATGTCCCCCTCTTCTCATACAGCATGCTCTCCTATGTCCCCCTCTTCTCACACAGCCTGCTCTCCTATGTCCCCTCCTTCTCACACAGCCTGCTCTCCTATGTCCCCCTCTTCTCACACAGCCGCTCTCCTATGTCCCCTCCTTCTCACACATCCCTGCTCTCCTATGTCCCCCTCTTCTCACACATCCTGCTCTCCTATGTCCCCCTCTTCTCACACAGCCTGCTCTCCTATGTCCCCCTCTTCTCATACAGCATGCTCTCCTATGTCCCCCTCTTCTCACACAGCCTGCTCTCCTATGTCCCCTCCTTCTCACACAGCCTGCTCTCCTATGTCCCCCTTTTCTCACACAGCCTGCTCTCCTATGTCCCCTCCTTCTCACACAGCCCTGCTCTCCTATGTCCCCTCCTTCTCACACAGCCTGCTCTCCTATGTCCCCCTCTTCTCACACATCCTGCTCTCCTATGTCCCCCTCTTCTCACACAGCCTGCTCTCCTATGTCCCCCTCTTCTCACACAGCCTGCTCTCCTATGTCCCCCTCTTCTCACAAAGCCTGTTCTCCTATGTCCCTCTCTTCTCACACATCCTGCTCTCCTATGTCCCCCTCTTCTCACACATCCTGCTCTCCTATGTCCCCCTCTTCTCACACAGTCTGCTCTCCTATGTCCCCCTCTTCTCACACAGCCTGCTCTCCTATGTCCCCCTCTTCTCACACAGCCTGCTCTCCTATGTCCCCCTCTTCTCACACAGCCTGCTCTCCTATGTCCCCCTCTTCTCACACAGCCTGCTCTCCTATGTCCCCTACTTCTCACACAGCCTGCTCTCCTATGCCCCCCTCTTCTCACACAGTCTGCTCTCCTATGTCCCCCTCTTCTCACACAGCCTGCTCTCCTATGTCCCCCTCTTCTCACACAGCCTGCTCTCCTATGTCCCCTACTTCTCACAAAGCCTGCTCTCCTATGTCCCCCTCTTCTCACACAGTCTGCTCTCCTATGTCCCCCTCTTCTCACACATCCTGCTCTCCTATGCCCCCCTCTTCTCACACAGTCTGCTCTCCTATGTCCCCCTCTTCTCACACAGCCTGCTCTCCTATGTCCCCCTCTTCTCACACAGCCTGCTCTCCTGTGTCCCCCTCTTCTCACACAGCCTGCTCTCCTATGTCCCCTACTTCTCACACAGCCTGCTCTCCTATGTCCCCTACTTCTCACACAGCCTGCTCTCCTATGTCCCCCTCTTCTCACACAGTCTGCTCTCCTATGTCCCCCTCTTCTCACACAGCCTGCTCTCCTATGTCCCCCTCTTCTCACACAGCCTGCTCTCCTATGTCCCCCTCTTCTCACACAGCCTGCTCTCCTATGTCCCCCTCTTCTCACACAGCCTGCTCTCCTATGTCCCCCTCTTCTCACACAGCCTGCTCTCCTATGTCTCCCTCTTCTCACACAGCCTGCTCTCCTATGTCTACCTCTTCTCACACAGCCTGCTGTGGTCAGGTGAAGAAAAATACGCAAGTTGTGTAACTCCTATTAATGTTAATGGGATTTGCAGCTTAATCTTATACACTACATAAGTTCCAGGTTAGCACCAAATGCACATATCCTATTAATGCCAATGGTAGTTACACAAATTGTGTAACACATCCGATATGGGTGTTTTCTCCGCCCAATCATGAACAGGCTGAAGATGGCCGGACGGCCACATCTTTTCTTTGTTTAATAAAGTCTTAAAATATGTTAAAGGCACATAACCATAGAAAAACTTAGGTGCATTAGTGAAGATACATCCCCTCCTACATATATACAGTGGTCCCTCAACATACGATTGTAATCCGTTCCAAACAGACCATCATTTGTTGAAACCATCGCATGTTGAGGGATCCGTGCAATGTAAAGTATAGAACAGTGGTCTACAACCTGACGACTTCCAGATGGTGCAAAACTACAACACCCAGCATGCCAGGACAGCCAACGGCTGTCCGGGCATGCTGGGAGTTGTAGTTTTGCAACATCTGGAGGTCCGCAGGTTGAAGACCACTGTTAGAGGAAGTTGTACTCACGTGTCCCCGCCGCTCCGGACCGTCACCGCTCGTCACCGCTGCCCTGGATGTCGCCGTCCATCTCTGTCGCCGCATCCCCGAGGTGTCCCCGAAGCTCCGGCAAGGCCTCTGCTTCCCCGGCATCCTCGCTCTCCGTCGTCGCCATCACGTCGCTACGCACGCCGCTCCTATTGGATGACGGGACGGCGTGCACAGCAACGTGATGACGACGATGGAGAGTGCCAACGATGCAGGGGATCCTGAAGAGGACACGCCGGAGCCCCGAGGACAGGTAAGTGATCGTCAGCGGACCACACGGGGCACGTAAACGGCTATCCGGTGGCAGCTGAAGCAGTCTGAACTGCCGGATAGCCGTTTAGGCGATGGCCCCGACATAAAAAAGCATTGTATGTTGATGCTGCCTTCAACATGCGATGGCCTCTGAGAGGCCTCTGACATTATCGTATATCGGGGCCATCGTAGGTCGAGGGGTCACTGTATATATATATTTGCATAGGACAGGTGACTCTATGGTGAAATTTTGTAAAATCATCAGCGTTAAGTCACATGTGGGAAAATGACCAAAAAGTTACTGCAATATCCTGAGACACGAAGAATTTCACATCATCCAGGAATATGAAGAAATAGAGGCATGATAAAAGAGCTGAGCAGAGCGAGGAGCGGACATTGTCCTCAGACAAGATGCTGGGCTGGAGGCTGTCTCTGCTCCTCGCTGCGGTCACATTACATGGCTGTCTCTCTGCCGAGACTGAGGTCCAGGATGAAAAATCTACATCTTTAAGAGATATCGTCCAACTCTATAATGAGAGGGAAGAGGTCACATACTTATATAAAGCCCTGGACCAGCTCCCCACTGCTCCATTACAGGTAAGGCCATAGCATGGGCAGCTACCCAGAATGCATCTCATTTAAGGCTTGTCATTTTTAATAGATTATTGTATATGCAGCCCCATTTGCATTTAATGGGAAACAGGTGGTTCATTGTCAAACACTGTAATGTCCAGGAAAGTTGGCGCAGTCCTCACAGATTTATAGCGCGCCCCCTGTGCACAATATGGAAGGATCTATCGACATGAAGGGAGGAGACACCAGGACCCACCCAGTGACTCACGAATGATTCTCCTCCAGCTTTATAGTTATTATTCCCCGAATGTCCAGGGTTGTGCTACACAGTGCACATCCACTGATTTATTTTGTCTGTTTTTCTCAATGTGCCATGTTGTGTCTTTACTTTTTTTGCTAAGATTGTCAGGGTACAGGTTAATTATCACCTGAGCTCCCACAATGCACTGCTCTCCGGAAAGAGGAAACCAGAAGAAATGGGAACACAGCTTTGAATGTGATTGGAAAATAAGACACAATATAAATCAGGATCAGCAAAGACAAGGGTTCCCAAAATTACATGAAATAATAGAATCTATCTCATAATATATCTGTATATTACTAAGGAGGAGATAATGCATCTATATATAAGGATATAATGGACACCTAAAAAAAATAAAGGGAACACTAAGATATTACATCCTATATCTGAATAATTGAACTAATCGTATGAAATACTTTCGTCTTTACATAGTTGAATGTGGTGAAAACTAAATCACACAAAAATGATAAATGGAAATCAAATTTATCAACCCATGGAGGTCTGGATATGGAGTAACACTCAAAATCACAGTGGAAAACCACACTACAGGCTGATCCAACTTTATGTAATGTCCTTAAAACAAGTCACAATGAGGCTCAGTAGTGTGTGTGTGGCCTCCACGTTCCCGTATGACCTCCCTACAACACCTGGGCATGCTCCTGATGAGGTGTCAGATGGTCTCCTGAGGGATGTCCTCCCAGACCTGGACTAAAGCATCTGCCAACTCCTGGACAGTCTGTGGTGCAATGTGGCGTTGGTGAATGGAACGAGACATGATGTCCCAGATGTGCTCAAATCGGATTCAGGTCTGGGGAACAGACGGGCCAGTCCATAGCATCAATGCCTTCCTCTTGCAGGAACTGCTGACACACTCCAGCCACATGAGGTCTAGCATTGTCTTGCATTAGGAGGAACCCAGGGCCAACCGCACCAGCATATGGTCTCACAAGGGGTCTGAGGATCTCATCTCTGTACCTAATGGCAGTCAGGCTACCTCTGGCAACCACATGGAGGGCTGTGCAGCCCCCGAAAGAAATGCCACCCCACACCATTACTGACCCACCAACAAACCGGTCATGCTGGAGGATGTTGCAGGCAGCAGAACATTCTCCACGGCATCTCCAGACTCTGTCACGTCTGTCACATGTGCTCAGTGTGAACCTTCTTTCATCTGTGAAGAGCACAGGGCGCCAGTGGCGAATTTGCCAATCTTGGTGTTCTCTGACAAATGCTAAAAGTCCCGCACGATGTTGGGCTGTACGCACAACCCCCACCTTTGGACGTCGGGCCCTCATACCACTCTCATGGAGTCTGTTTCTGACCGTTAGAGTGGATACATGCACATTTGTGGCCTGATGGAGGTCATTTTGCAGGGCTCTGGCAGTGCTCCTCCTGCTCCTCCTTGCACAAAGGTAGAGGTAGCGGCCCTACTGCTGGGTTGTTGCCCTCCTACAACCTCCTCCACGTCTCCTCATGTACTGGCCTGTCTCCTGGTAGCGCCTCCATGCTCTGGACACAATGCTGACAGACACAGCAAACCTTCTTGCACAGCTCGCATTGATGTGCCATCCTGGATGAACTGCACTACCTGAGCCATTTGGGTGGGCTGTAGACTCTGTCTCATGCTACCACTAGAGTGAAAGCACCGCCAGCATTCAAAAGTAACCAAAAAACCAGCCAGGAAGCATAGGAACTGAGAAGTGGTCTGCGGTCACCACCTGCAGAACCACTCCTTTATTGGGGGTGTCTTGCTAATTGCCTATAATTTCCACCTGTTGTCTGTTCCATTTGCACAACAGCATGTGAAATTGATTGTCAATCAGTGTTCTTCCTGAGTGGACAGTGGGATTTCACAGAAGTGTCATTGACTTGGAGTTACATTGTGGTGTTTAAGTACTAAAAGGAGAGGTAGCTCAAACCACAAAAGTAAGTTGAAAACCTCTATTGTGCCAGATGAGTACTAATGTATAAGGTCGCGTACACTATGCGACCTGGAAAGCAAATATAGAAAAATGGGGGGGGGGGGGGGGGAGCACTTTCCTCGAATCTGGTCTTTTATATGCTCATGGATGTTTATAAATTGTATGTTCACAGTTGGGTATATGAAAATGTATATATAATGTCTATGACAACTGCCTGCAGGGCCCTTGCAGCAGTGCCAGGAGATATATGGTGGATAAAAGTTGTTAAAATACAATAAAACTTTTGTAAAACTTGTATTAAAGTCCGTATTATGCAATCTTAATTTTAGGCAGCCGTTGTGAGTGCAAATATATACACTCTATAGTCCAGTGGGTATGGTCCGTGAATTATGCAACCCGGGGGGCTCAGAAAGATTTGTCCATTTTAAACAGTCCTTGCTGGGAAAATGTACATAGATTGGTGGTTTCAGGACAGTGTAGCTCACCCGTCCTGACGTGGTCCCATGGAGCTCACCCGCCTTACCTGCTGTGGCTTCCGAACCGAACGTCTGGTCACTTCCTGGGATGGCAAGTAGTCAGCGCCGGTGAGCCAGGGGTGTGAGAGACAGTGGTGTGATGCTTCATGAACTGTGCGCACCAGGAAGGTCGGCGTGTCTAGTCTGGTTCGTGCGCTATACGCACCGAGAGGCTGTGAAGTGCTGCGGCTGACTGTAGATTGCTATATACAGTGGGTATTGTGGCTAGACGCGCTTTGAGATCAGCTGGATCTCTTTTTCTATAGCAGTGTGAAAAAGAGTGCCAGCTGATCTCGAAACGCGTCTAGCCACAATACCCACTGTATATAGCAATCTACAGTCAGCCGCAGCACTTCACAGCCTCTCGGTGCGTATAGCGCATGAACTGGACTACAAGACATGCCGACTTTCCTGGTGCGCACAGTTCATGAAGCATCACACCACTACGCCAGTAAGCAGACCTCTCTCTCCCCTGGTCCCTGGTTCACCGGCGCTGACAACTTGCCATCCCAGGAAGTGACCAGGCGTTTGGTTCAGAAGCCACAGCGCGGAAGTAGCGAGAGCTCCGTGGGACCACGTCAGGACGGGTGAGCTACACTGTCCTGCAACCACCAATCTATGTACAGTGTTGCACTGTTTAAAACCGCCAAATATTTCTGAGCCCCCCGGGTTGCATAATTCACGGACCATACCCACTGGACTATAGAGTGTATATATTTGCACTCACAAGGGCTGCCTAAAATTAGGATTGCATAATACGGACTTTGATACAAGTTATATAAGCTATCTCTACAAGTTTTACATACGTTTTATTGTATTTTAACAACTTTAACCATATATCTACTGGCATTGCTGCAAGGGCCCTGCCATAGACATTATATAAATAAATCTATCATATTTCTATATTGTATCCTACAATTTATATTTACCCAAATGTGAACATACAATTTATATACATCCATGAGCATATAAAAGTCCATATTCGAGAAAAGTGCCCCCCCCCTTTTCTATATTTGTGTTGCTTAAGTGTTCCCTTTATTTTTTTGAGCAGTGTATTTGTATATAACTGAGGATGATATAATGTACCTGTATATAAGAAGATAATGTATCTGTATATAACTAAGGAGGAGATAATGTATCTGTATATAAGGAGAAGATAATGTATCAAATATAAGGAGAAGATAATGTATCTGTATATAAGGAGGAGATAATGTATCTGTATATAAGGAGGAGATAATGTATCTGTATATAAGGAGGAGATAATGTATCTGTCTATAAGGAGGAGATAATGTATCTGTACATAAGGAGAAGATAATGTATCAAATATAAGGAGAAGATAATGTATCTGTATATAAGGAGGAGATAATGTATCTGTATATAACTAAGGATGAGATACTGTATCTGTATATAAGGTGGAGATAATGTATCTGTATATAACTAAGGATGAGATAATGTATCTGTATATAACTAAGGATGAGATAATGTATCTGTATATAAGGAGGAGATAATGTATCTGTATATAAGGAGGAGATAATGTATCTGTATATAAGGAGGAGATAATGTATCTGTATATAAGGAGGAGATAATGTATCTGTATATAACTAAGGATGAGATAATGTATCTGTATATAAGGAGGAGATAATGTATCTGTATATAAGGAGGAGATAATGTATCTGTATATAAGGAGGAGATAATGTATCTGTATATAAGGAGGAGATAATGTATCTATATATAAGGAGGAGATAATGTATGTGTATATAACTAAGGAGGAGATAATGTATCTGTATATAACTAAGGATCAGATACTGTATCTGTATATAACTAAGGAGGAGATCATGTACCTGTATATAAGGATGAGATAATGTATCTGTATATAACTAAGGATAGAATACAAGAAAGAGAACGGTGCGCACCTCGTGCAGGTAACCAAGATAACTTCGTGTGTAAATGGTTAGATAAATGGGCCAGCAGGGTGGTCCCTTACCTTACGGTGTTATGCTCAGAGCATAACACCTGCAGTCACTTAGAAATTAGAGAGGGGTCGCAGCATCCAGGTTCCTCTGGGCTCTGGGTAGCAGGGTCCAGCACATCAATAGAAAGGTGGAGCGGATGATCCGATCACAGAAAAGTGGAACATCTGAAGGAGCGCAGACCTCTCTGTGTTCCAGACATTGTCTTTCATGTACCTGTATATAACTAAGGAGGAGATAATGTACCTGTATATAAGGAGGAGATAATGTATCTGTATATAACTAAGGATGAGATAATGTATCTGTATATAAGGAGGAGATAATGTCTCTGTATATATCTATGGAGGAGATAATGTACCTGTATATAAGGAGAAGATAATGTATCAGTATATAACTAAGGATGAGATAATATATCTTTATATAAGGAGGAGATAATATACGGTATCTATCTGTATACAAGGAGAAGATAATGTATCTGTACATAAGGAGAAGATAATGTATATGTATATAAGGAGAAGATAATGTATCTGTCTATAAGGAGAAGATAATGTATATGTATATAAGGAGAAGATAATGTATATAAGGAGGAGATAATGTATCTGTACATAAGGAGAAGATAATGTATATGTATATAAGGAGAAGATAATGTATATAAGGAGGAGATAATGTATCTGTACATAAGGAGAAGATAATGTATCTGTATATAAGGAGAAGATAATGTATCTGTATATAAGGAGAAGATAATGTATCTGTATATAAGGAGAAGATAATGTATATGTATATAAGGAGAAGATAATGTATATAAGGAGGAGATAATGTATCTGTATATAAGGAGAAGATAATGTATCTGTATATAAGGAGAAGATAATGTATATGTATATAAGGAGAAGATAATGTATACAAGGAGAAGATAATGTATCTGTATCAGTGGCGTTGCGACCCGGGTGCGGGGGGTGCGGCCCGCACCGGGTGACACCAACCTAATGGGGTGACACCAAGACGCTCCGCAGCACCCACACCCCGTCCCCAGCTACACTGACACCCCCCTATGTGCCCGACCGGCCTCCCATCCGTCAGCACACCCCCCTGTGCTGTGTGTGCGGTGCGCCCGTCCGTTAGCGACCCCCCCCCCCCCTTTCAGTGCGCCCGTCTGTCATCACACCCCCCCCCTCTCACATTCACCAGTACTGTGCCCGGCCTCCGCTCCCACGTCTGCGCCGGCCTGACGTCACACCGCATGGCCGCGCAGGGAGACGTCAGTTACGTCACTCGCATTGCGCCCGGTGAGAAGGATCGCTGCGCTGGATGGGTGAGTGTGTATGTCTGTCTCTATCTATGTTTGTGTGTGTGACTCTGTGTGTGTGTGTGTGTGTGTGTGTGTGTGACTGTGTGTGTGTGTGTGTGTGTGTGTGTGTGACTGTGTGTGTGTGTGTGTGTGTGACTGTGTGTGTGTGTGTGTGTGTGTGTGTGTGTGTGTGTGTGACTGTGTGTGTGTGTGTGTGTGTGTGTGACTGTGTGTTTGTGTGACTCTCTGAGTGTGTGTGTGTGACTCTGTGTATTTGTGTGACTGTGTGTTTGTGTGACTCTGTGTGTGTGTGTGACTCTGTGTGTGTGTGACTGTGTGACTCTGTGTGTCTGTCTGTGAGTGTGTCTCTCTGACTGTGTGTGTTTGTGTGTGTGTCTCTCTGTGTTGTATGTTGTTTTTTGTGTGTGTGCATGTGTGTGTGTGTGGGGAGACTTTGACGCATTGTGGGGAACCTGCAAGGGAACCTGCGGCCTAATGTGGGGAGTCTATGCTACCTAATGTGGGGAGTCTATGCTACCTAATGTGCGGAGTCTATGCTACCTAATGTGCGGAGTATATGCTACCTAATGTGCGGAGTCTATGCTACCTAATGTGCGGAGTATATGCTACCTAATGTGGGGAGTCTATGCTACCTAATGTGCGGAGTCTATGCTACCTAATGTGCGGAGTCTATGATACCTAATGTGCGGAGTCTATGCTACCTAATGTGGGGAGTCTATGCTAGCTAATGTGGGGAATCTGTGCTACCGAATGTGGGGAAACTGCTACCTAATGTGGGGAATCTGTGCTAACTAATATGGGGAAATTGCTACCTAATGTGGGGTAACTGGTACCTACCTAATGTGGGGAAACTGGTACCAAATGTGGGGAATCTATGCTGCCTAATGTGGGGAAAAGATGCTACCTAATGTGGGGAAAAGATGCTACCTAATGTGGGGAAACTGCTACCTACCTAATGTGGGGGAACTGCTGCCTACCTTATGCGCACCCCCCCTGGCAGTAGCACCCTCATCATCCGCCAGCAACTACACCCCCCCCCCCAGCAGCACCTCCATCAGCAGATCCTGATGGTGGATGATGGCGGTGCTCCTGCCAGGAGGATGATCCTGCCGATGGATGATGGGGGTGATACTGCCAGGGGGGATGGCCAGTAGCACCCTCATCATCCTTCAGCAACACCCCCCCCCAGTAGTAGCACCCCGATCATCCACTAGCAACACCACCAATACCCCCCTCCCGTGGTAATAGCATCAGCTAACGGATGTTGAGGGGTGTAACTGCGGTTGTGGTATTATATTCAGAGGGTGCACTGTATGGCAACGTTATATTCAGAGGGCGCAGTTTGTGGTAGTATTATATTCAGAGGGCACAGTGGGTGGTAGTATTATATTCAGAGGGCGCAGTTTGTGGTAGTATTATTAGAGATGAGCGAACTTACAGTAAATTCGATTCGTCACGAACTTGTCAGCTCAGCAGTTGATGACTTATCCTGCGTAAATTAGTTCAGCCTTCAGGTGCTCCGGTGGGCTGGAAAAGGTGGATACATTCATAGGAAAGATACTCCTAGGACAATATCCACCTTTTCCAGCCCACGGGAGCACCTGAAAGCTGAACTAATTTATGCAGGAAAATTCATCAACTGCTGAGCCGAGAAGTTTGTGACGAGTTGAATTTACTGTAGTTTGCTCATCTCTAAGTATTATATTCAGAGGGCGCAGTGGGTGGTAGTAATATATTCAGAGTGTACAGTATGTGTTGGTATTATATTCAGAGTGTACAGTATGTGTTGGTATTATATTCAGGGGTACAGTATGTGTTGGTATTATATTCAGAGTGTACAGTATGTGTTGGTATTATATTCAGAGTGTACAGTATGTGTTGGTATTATATTCAGAGTGTACAGTATGTGTTGGTATTATATTCAGGGGTACAGTATGTGATAGTATTATATTCAGGGGTACAGTATGTGGCAGAGTTATATTCAGAGGGTACAGTATATGGTAGTATTATATTCAGAGGGTACAGTATGTGATAGTATTATATTCAGGGGTACAGTATGTGGCAGATTTATATTCAGAGGGTACAGTATGTGATGGTATTATATTCAGAATGTACAGTGTGTGGTAGTATTATATTCAGTGGGTATGGTGTATGGAAGGTTTATAATCAAAGAGTATAGTGTATAGTAGTATTATATTTAGAGGATACAGTGTCTGGCAGGTTTATAATAATAATTGTTTTCATATAGAGGATGAGAATGCGCTGACATAGTGAGGAGACGTCTGGGCGTCACATTCTACAGAGAGAAGTTTTAGCTGTACCATCTGAATTAGATAAGGGAAGACTATAGAGAAGACGTCACTGATATCATTGTGTATTCTCCTCTCTATGTCCTATCAGAGCTGTAGTCGCTTGTCAGTTCTACAGTTATGGTCAGTGAAACTACAACTCCCAGCATAACCTCACCACTGCATAAAGGGGTACTCTACTGGAAAAAAATTTTTTTAAATCAACTGGTGCTACAAAGTTAAACAGATTTGTAAATTACTTCTATTTAAAAATCTTAATCCTTCCAGTACTTATTAGCTGCTGTATAAGCGATTCACAGGAAGTTATTTTCTTTTTTAATTTATTTTCTGTCTGACCACAGTGCTCTGTGCTGACACCTCTGTCCATGTCAAGAACTGTCCATAGTAGGAGCAAATCCCCATAGCAAACCTATCCTGCTCTGGACAGTTCCTGACATGGACAGAGGTGTCAGCAAATAGCACTGTGGTCAGATTGGAAAGAACTACGCAACTTCCTGTGGAGCATACACCAGCTTATAAGTACTGTAAGTATTAAGATTTTAAATAGAAGTAATTTAAAAATCTGTTTAACTTTCTGGCACCAGTTGATATAAAAGTAAATGTTTTCCAGTGGAGTACCCCTTTAAGTAATTCTGGGAGCTGTATATTTAAATGGTGAAAACTTCTTTAACACTTTCCCATTCTGTGGCAACTGGTATATCTGATTATTATACTGGAATTTCTCACAATGCGCTACAACAGTGGTGTCTGTCACAACAGGCTAAAAACTTACTGGGGGGAGGGGGGAGGTATGGGGGTGACACCATTTTCTACCGCACCGGGTGACACCAACCCTAGCAACGCCACTGATCTGTATATAAGGAGAAGATAATGTATCTGTACATAAGGAGAAGATAATGTATTGGTATATAACTAAGGATGAGATCATGTATCTTTATATAAGGAGGAGATAATATACGGTATCTATCTGTATACAAGGAGAAGATTATGTATATAAGGAGGAGATAATGGGGGAGATTTATCAAAACCTGTGTAAAGGAAGAGCGGTTTAGTATCTATTAGAGAGACCTGAAAATGAAAGAAGTAATCTGATTGGTTGCTATGGGCAACTGCACCCCTCTTCCTCTACACAGGTTTTAATAAATCCCCCAATGTACCTGTCATTCTTCTTCTGACAGGAGGATGAAAACCCCAAAAGAAGAATCTGCATCATGCGGGAGACGGAGTGCCTCAAATCTGCGAATCCTGATTTATCCCAATGTGATTTCAAGCCAGACGGAGTAAGTGATAATATACTAAAGGACATGTCCACAATAACGTATTATATCCTATACTGCAGTGGTCTTCAACCTGCGGACCTCCAGATGCTGCAAAACTACAACTCCCAGTATGCCCGGACAGCCGTTGGCTGTCCGGGCATGCTGGGAGTAGTAGTTTTGCAACGTCTGGAGGTCCGCAGGTTGGAGACCACTGCCATACTGACTCCTTGCTCAGGGGGCGTTCACTCAGGGGGCGTTCACTCTGCCGTCTGTCCCCGTTTTTTTTTATCCCCGTTTTGTTTCCTTTTTTGCAGGCTGTAAACGGATTCAAAAATGTTTTTAAAAAAAATCCCATTCATGTCACTGGGATTCTTTTACAATCTGTTTGCACCCGTTTGCACCTGTCTGCACTCATTTCCATTTTTTTTTTTTCAGCAGAAAAAATGTAACAAGCAGTATTTTTTCTTTCAACCAAAAAACGGAAGAAAAAATGGATACAGTAAATTTAACATTGAAGTCTATGGAAAATGGATGAGCCTTTAATGTCATCCGTTTGCATCTGTTTTTTCAATCCGTTTTTTGTGGTCCGTTTTTACTTCTGAGCATGCTCAGAACAAAAAAAAAATTTTTTTTGGTTTATTAACTGAACAAAAACGGATCCAAAGGGATCCAAAAGGATAACATCCGTTTGCATATGTTATTGTCCGTTTAAAATTTTTACGGGAGAAGAAGAGTATGTTCACACTGAGGAATTGGGGCGGAAATCAAGCTGAAATTTTCTGCCTCAAAATATTGTTACTTTTCCACAAGAACTCACAGAGATTCCACGCGGAATTTCACGCAGAATTGGCGCCGAATTGGTGCGGAATTCCGCACGGAAATGCAGGTTTCATGCGGAGGAGGAGTATCAAGTATTTCTATTCATAAAATGTTGGGTTTTTTTTCATGCGGAAATTCCGCGCGATTTCCGTGCGAATTCCGCGTGGAAATGCTTCTGACTCAAAAAAACCCCAACATTGATCTCTATGGGAGAACGACGCTGATTCCGCCTGAAAGAAATAACATGTTCTTTCTTCAAGCCGAACAGACTTCCTCGTCAGAATTCTGCTTGAGGAAATTCCTCAGTGTGAACTGAGGGGCAGAAATTCTGTACAGGTCTATGGGGGATTTCACTGCTGAATGATTTGGAGAGGAAAAGCGAGCAGAATTACTCGTGGAAATTCCTCTCCAATTCCTCAGTGTGAACATACCCTAACGGGAAGTGTCTACACGGCCGTGTGAACGCAGCCTTAGTAATAATCTATTTATATTACTACAGTAACCCCCCAACCTACGATGGCCCCGACATATGATAAAATCGACATACGATGGCCTCTCAGAGGCCATCGCATGTCGATGTCAGCATCGACATACGATGCTTTTATATGTCGGGGCCATCGCATTAACTGCTATCCGACAGCGCAAAATGCTTAAGCTGCTGTCGAATAGCAGTTTAAGCATCCCTGGCAGGTTCGCTCACCTATTCCCGCTGCTCCGGGTCCACTTCGCGATCCTCCAGTGTCTTGCGCATCTTCTCCAGGGTCCGGGCCTTGGTTTCCGGCATCGGTATTACGTCACTACGCACGCCGCGCCGGCGCAGCAGCGTAATAACGTCACCAGAAAGCGAGGCCCAGACCCTGCAGAAGAAGCGCAAGACACCGGAGGATCGCGAAGAAGACACCAGAGCAGCGGGACAGCATCAGGAGCCCCTGGAACAGCAGCGGGAGCGGTGAGGACCTGGTGCGGATCGGCGGGGACAGGTGAGTACAGATGCCTATACTTTACATTGCACGGATCCCTCAACATACAATGGATTCGACAAACGATGGGTCATTTGGAACGAATTACCATCGTTTGTTGAGGGATCACTGTATACAGAAGGTAAAGCCCTAGACATAATAATTACAGATGTGATGACATTATTGATCAGTAATTATCAGTTCCTCATTTCGGTTTCTATGTTTTGAAGGATGTGAAGATTTGTTCTGTGGATCTGGGGGATGAAGATCCTGAGGACATTGTGTGCACCAGCCTGACCAAGGTACCATAACCATGAAGGGAGAATGCCTCTCTTTCCAGTATTATTCTTTAGGATTATCTATTTTAAATGATGGTCTCATTTTTCTTCTGTTCCTCCAGGATGTCCGGGTGAAGAGGTCCAGTCGAAAACCCTGCAGGGGGAGGAACTGCCGGCCCAGACTGTCTGGAGGTTACACACTTATCGGCCGACCCGCAAAGACCAACAATAAACCTCGGGTCATCTGGGTGTGAAGATCCCGGTCACCTGAAGTGACGGCTTCTGATGATCCTTCAGCATAGGATGTCTCTGAGATGACAGAGGTTCTGTCTGTGGAATATTGTGATTTCCTTCTGTTGAGGTCAATAGATAAAATTATATAAATAAACTGAGCAACAAATGAAGTGTTCCTATAATATCTCCTGCCTGCTAAAGAGTGAAGTTATTGGTTGGACGAGAAGTTATCTAAGGGTTAATTGTCTATACTTCTCAACTGAGAGCAGGACTGGCTATGTATCTGTCTGGAGTCCAGGGTGTTTAGCTCACAGAGCATTGTCTAGCCTGAATACAATTGTATCACTTCTCAGCTTAGAGCAGGACTAGATATGTACAATGTATCAGTCTGAATGGCAGGCTGTTTAGCTCCCTCTCTACATCCGAATTGTAGCGTGGAATTGGCGCCTGCACTCTGCTGACCACAGTGCTCTCTGCTGACACCTCTGTCCATGTCAGGAACTGTTCAGAGCAGGATAAGTTTGCTATGGGGATTTGTTCCATCTCTGGACAGTTCCTGACCAGTATCAGCGTAAGGGCGGGGCAATTCAGGCAATTGTCCAGGGCCCCCTGCGGGCTGCTATGTGGCGGATCCCAGGGGGGGGGGGGGTAGGGGTATCCACCAGATCTTCTCGGTTACCTTTCTGCGGCCCCGCAGTAACTTTAAAAACGCAGGGGCTGCCAGGAGGCAGCACATGCAGGGACATCACTGATGTCCCGTGCGCCCAAAGGAACGGAGGAGCAAAGCATCGGAGCATCGAGGAGGAGGATGCGCGCATGGTGAGTAACTTGCATATCAGCTTTGGTGCTCTGAAGTGGGGCAGTACACAGGCATAAAGCCTCCAGCCATACACTGTATATGTCTGAAAGCTGTACGTCTGTGGGGGGGGGCACTGCCTACCTTATGTGGGGGAATACTGCACCTAATGTGGGGGAACTATACTGCACCTAAAGTGAGGGAACTATACTGCACCTAATGTGGGGGAACTATACAGCACCTAATGTGGGGGAACTATACTGCCAGCCTAATGTGGGGGAACTACAACCTAATGTGGGGTAACTATACTGCACCTAATGTGGGGAGAACTATACTGCACCTAATGTGGGGGACCTATACTGTCAACCTAATGTGGGGGAACTACACTCCAACCGAATGTGGGGGAACTGTGCTGCCAATCTAATGTGGGAGAACTACAGCCTAATGTGGGGGGAACTATACTGACAACCTAATGTGGGGGAACTACCACCTAATGTGGGGGAACTATACTGCCAGCCTAATGTGGGGGAACTACAACCTAATGTGGGGGAACTACAGTCTAATGTGGGGGAACTATACTGACAACCTAATGTGGGGGAACTATACCGACAACCTAATGTGGGGGGAACTATACTGCAAACCTAATGTGGGGGGAACAATACTGCCAACCTAATGTGGGGAGAACTATGCTGACAACCTAATGTGGGAGCAACTATGCTGACAACCTAATGTGGGGGAACTATACTGACAACCTTATGTAGGGGGACCTATACTGCCAACCTAATGTGGGGGAACTACAACCTAATGTGGCGGAACTATGCTGCCAACCTAATGTGGGGGGACCTATACTATCAACCTAATGTGGGGGAACTACAGCCTAATGTGGCGGAACTATGCTGCCAACCTAATGTGGGGGACCTATACTATCAACCTAATGTGGGGGAACTACAGCCTAATGTGGGGGAACTATACTGCCAACCTAATGTGGAGGAACTATGCTGCCAACCTAATGTGGGGTAACAATACTGCCAACCTAATGTGGGGGAACTATGCTGCCAACCTAATGTGGGGGAACTATACTAAAATGTAAAATTGTACTATTCCGATCCCTATAACACTTTTATTTTTCTGTATATGGGGATGTATGAAGGCTCATTGTTTGCGCTGTGATTTGTAGTTTTTATCAGTACCATTTTTGTTTTGATGGGACTTTTCAATTGCTTTTTAGATATTATTTTTATGGTATTTGAAGTGACCAAAAATGTGCAAGCCTGGTTAGTGCACTAGTACGACTTTTGTGCCTAAAACCGGCACTGTTCTTGACACAGACAAAGGTGTCAGCAGAGAGCACTGTGGTCAGACTGGAAAGAACTACACAACTTTCTCTGGAGCAAACAGCAGCTGATAAGTACTGGAAGGATTATGATTTTTATATAGAAGTTATTTACAAATCTGTTTAACTTTCTGGCACCAGTTGATTTGAAAACATTATTTCCTCCAGAGTACCCCTTTATGAAAAAATTCCTTCTAGGATTCTATTTACAGGAGTCAGTGACCGAGCTGAGCAGATAAAGGAAACATACATCCAGCTGCCATGCAGTAAACACATTGCTTTACCCCTGTCCTCTCCCCTATATACAGTTATTATCCTTATATACAGTTATTACCCCTACATATTAATATTACCCCTATTTATAGTTATTACCACGATATACAGTTTTTTTTTCTCTTGTATCCACCTCCTCTTTTTAGTTCCTTATTACTTATAGGTGATATATTGGGGATGGAAGTTTTCTACTCAGAATCATTTCCACAGAGGAAACAGAAGTTGCATCATCGGATTCTGCAATTTCTGTAAAATGTTCTTCATCAAAATAGGACAAAAAAAAAGCGGAAGTTTTAGGACAATAATCAGCAATGACCTAAGATTAAAGGGGAGCCCTCCACTTCCTGCTAAAGAGATTAACCCCTGAATGGGGTACTCCGGTGAAAAACTTTTTTTTTTTTAAATCAATTGGTGCCAGAAAGTTAAACAGATTTGTAAATTACTTCTATTAGAAAATCTTAATCCTTCCTGTACTTATTAGCTGCTGAATACTACAGTGGAAATTATTTTCCGCTTGAAACACAGAGCTGTCTGCTGACATCATGAGCACAGTGCTCTCTGCTGACATCTCTGTCCATTATAGGAACTGCCAGAGTAAAAGGAAATCCCCATAGCAAACATATGCTGTTCTGCGCAGTTCCTAAAATGGACAGAGATGTCAGCAGAGAGCACTGTGCTCATGATGTCAGCAGACAGCTCTGTGTTTCAAAAAGAAAAGAATTTCCGCTGTAGTATTCAGCAGCTAATAAGTACAGGAAGGATTAAGATTTTTTAATAGAAGTAATTTACAAATCTGTTTAACTTTCTGGCACCAGTTGATTTAAAAAAAAAAGTTTTTCACCGGAGTACCCCTTTAAGGACACAGCCCATTATGACCTTAAAGTGTACCCGTCAGATCGAACAAAAAACTTTATTTTTTTAATACATCACTCAGTACCTAGTCCTGACCATGTACATCTAATTTTTATGTGAACTTCATTAATTTTTTTATTACAGTTATAATTTAGCTTACTAGTCTGAATTCCTCTCAAAGGGAGGGGGTGTGGCCTCACTGTGCAGGTCTCCGCCCCCTCCCTCAATATACTGTCTGCTCACATCTCCCCTAGCATTAGAAAAACTACAACTCCCAGCTTGTCCTCACTGACAGTAGTGGGACACAAGCTGACAGTGGGAGGATTTTTCCTCCAGCTCTGAGCCCTGCACTCACAGCTGTCAATCAAGGAAGTGTGTCCATGACATAGGTGATGATGCATGGACACAGCAGGACTAGTATGTGTCCAAGCAGGCGGGGGGGCAGTTGTTTGACTGGCTTTTTCAGTATGAAATACTGAAAATTTTCTAATGAAAGCAATTGCAAAACCTATTGGTTATACATGCTTTACAACATATCAAAAGTTTTTGTATCTGACAGTGCCCATTTAAGGATCAGAGCATTTTTGAACATCTGACCACTGTCACTTTAAGCATTAATAACTCTGGGATGCTTTTCCTAATCATTCTGATTCTGAGTTAGTTTTTTTTCATGACATATTCTACTTTATGTTAGTGGTAAATTTTCGTCGATACTTGCATCCTTTCTTGGTGAAAAATTCAAAAATTTCATGAAAAATGAGAACATTTTGCATTTTTCTAACTTTAAAGCTTTCTGCTAGTAAGGAAAATAGATATTCCAAATAACATTTTTATTGATTCACATATACAATATGTCTACTTTATGTTGGCATTATAAAGTTGACATGTTTTTACTTTTGGAAGATATCAGAGGGTATAGTTCAGCAGCAATTTTCAAATTTTTCACAAAATTTTCAAAATCAAAATTTTTCGGGGACCAGTTCAGTTTTGAAGTGGATTTGAAGGGCCTTCATATTAGAAATACCCCATAAATTACCCCATTATAGAAACTGCACCACTCAAAGTATTCAAAATGACATTCAGAAAGTTTGTTAACCCTTTAGGAGTTTCACAGGAATAGCAGCAAAGTGAAGGAGAAAATTCAAAAACGTCATTTTTTTTTACACTCGCATGTTCTTGTAGACCCAGTTTTTGAATTTTTAAAAGGGGTAATCGGAGAAAAAGCCCCCCAAAATTGGTAACCCAATTTCTCTCGAGTATGGAAATACCTCATATGTGAACATAAAGTGCTCTATGGAGCAGAGCAGAAGGGAAGGAGCGTCAATGGGATTTTGGAGAGCAAACTAACAGCAAAAAAAAAAAAAAAAAAAACACATGGCATACTATTTTGGAAACTACACCCCTTAAGGCACAGTGAGCCTTAAAGGGGTACTCCCGTGGAAAACTTTTTGTTTTAAATCAACTGGTGCCAGAAAGTTAAACAGATTTGTAAATCACTTCTATTAAAAAATCTTAATCCTTCCAGTACTTTTTAGGGGCTGTATACTAAAGAGAAATCCAAAAAAAGAAATGCATTTCTTTTGATGTCATGATCACAGTGCTCTCTGCTGACCTCTGCTGTCCATTTTAGGAACTGCCCAGAGCAGCATATGTTTGCTATGGGGATTTTCCAGTTCCTAAAATGGACAGCAGAGGTCAGCAGAGAGCACTGTGGTCATGACATCAGAGGAAATGCATTTCTTTTTTGGATTTCTCTTTAGTATACAGCCCCTAAAAAGTACTGGAAGGATTAAGATTTTTTAATAGAAGTGATTTACAAATCTGTTTAACTTTCTGGCACCAGTTGATTTAAAAAAAAAAAAAAAAAGTTTTCCATGGGAGTAGCCCTTTAACACCCCACAGGTGTTTGACGACTTTTTGTTAAATTCGGATGTGTAAATGAAAATTATTTTTTTCACTAAAGTTCCATTTTTTCCCCCAAATGTACAATTTTTACAAAGGGTAATTGAAGAAAATGCCCCCCAAAATTTGTGACCGCATTTCTTCTGAGTATGGAAATGCCCCATGTGTGGTCGTCAAGTGCTCTGCTGGCACACTACAATGCTCAGAAGGGAAGAAGTCACATTTGGCTTTTGGAAAGTATGGAAATACCCCATGTGTGGTCGTCAAGTGCTCTGCTGGCGCACTACAATGCTCAGAAGGGAAGAAGTCACATTTGGCTTTTGGAAAGTATGGAAATACTCCATGTGTGGTCGTCAAGTGCTCTGCTGGCACACTACAATGCACAGAAGAGAAGGAGTCCCATTTGGCTTTTGGAAAGCATATGTTGCTGAAATGGTTTTTGGGGGGCATGTCGCATTTAGGAAGCCCCTATGGTGCCAGAACAACAAAAAAATTTAAATAAATGGCATACTATTTTGGAAACTACACCCCTCAAGGAACATAACAAGGGGTATAGTGAGCCTTAACAGGTGTTTGAGGGATTTTCGTTAAATTTGGATGTGTAAATGAAATATTTTTTTCACAAAAATGCTGGTTTTTCCCAAAAAATTTCATTTTTACAAGGGGTAATAGGAGAAAATGCCCCCCCAAATTTTTAACCCCATTTCTTCTGAGTATAGAAATGCCCCATGTGTGGATGTCAAGTGCTCTGCTGGCGCACTACAATGCTCAGAAGAGAAGGAGCGCCATTGAGCTTTTAGAGAGAGAATTTGTTTGGAATGGAAGTCAGGGGCCATGTGTGTATACAAAGCCCCCCGTGGTGCCAGAACAGTGGACACCCCACATGTTACCCCATTATGAAAACTACACCCCTCACAGAAAGTAAAGTGGTTCAGTTAGCATTTACACCCCACTGGCATTTAGCAGATCTTTGGAACAGTGGGCTGTGCAAATGAAAAATGTAATTTTTCATTTTCACGGACCAATGTTCCAAAAATCTGTCAGACACCTGTGGGGCGTAAATGTCACTGTACCTCTTATTACATTACGTGAGAGGTTTAGTTTTCAAAATGGGGTCACAAGTGGGGGGTGCCCTCTGTTCTGGCACCATGGGGGCTTTGTAAACACACATGGCCTTCAATTTCAGACAAATTTTCTCTCCAAAATCCCAATGGTGCTCCTTCTCTTCTGAGCATTGTAGTTCACCCGCAGAGCACTTTACATCCACATTTGGGGTATGTTCTTACTCAAAAGAAATGGGGTTACAAATTTTAGGGGGCTTTTTTCCTATTTTCCCTTGTGAAAATTAACACCTGTGGGGTATTAAGGCTCACTATACCCCTTGTTACATTCCGTGAGGGGTGTAGTTTCCAAAATGTGGTCACACGTGTATATATATATTTTTTTTTGCATTTATTTCAGAACCGCTGTAAAATCAGCCACCCCTGTGCAATTCACCAATTTGGGCCTCAAATGTACATGGTACGCTCTCACTCCTGAGCCTTGTTGTGCATCCGCAGGGCATTTTATGCCCACATATGGGGTATTTCCATACTCAGGAGAAATTGCGTTACAAATTTTGGGGGTCTTTTTTTCATTTTACCTCTTGTGAAAATGAAAAGTATGGGATAACACCAGCCTATTATTTTTTTACACTAACAGGCTGGTGTAGAACCCAACTTTTCTTTTTCATAGGGGGTAAAAGGAGAAAAATTCCCCCAAAATTTGCAACGCAATTGCGACCGAGTATGGAAATACCCCATATGTGGCCCTAAACTGTTTCCTTGAAATATGACAGGGCCCTGAAGTGAGAGAGTGCCATGCGTCTTTGAGGCCTAAATGAGGGATTTGCATAGGGGTGGACTCGGATGCAAGTATTACAATTGCCTCCGCTACCAAAAATATTCTGCGCCAGTGATCCCAAAACAGGGTGCCTCCAGCTGTTGCTACTCCCAGAATGCCTGGACAGTCAGTGGCTGTCCGGAAATGTTGGGAGTTGTCGTTTTGCAACAGCTGGAGGCTCCGTTTTGGAAGCACTGCTGTACGAGACATTTTTCATTTTTATTGGGGGAGGGGGAAGGGGGAGACAGTGTAAGGGTGTGTATATGTAGTGTTTTACCCTTTATTTTGTGTTACTGTAGTGTAGTGTTTTTAGGGTACATTTGCACTGGTGGGGGTTTACGGTGAGTTTCCCGCTAGGAGTTTGAGCTGCAGCAGAAAATTTGCTGCATCTCAAACTTGAAGCAGAAAACTCACTTTAAAACCCCCGCCTGTGTGAATGTACCCTGTACATTTACATGGGGGGGGCTCAAACCTCCAGCTGTTGCATGACTACAACTCCCAGCATGCACTGACAGACCGTGCATGATAAGAGTTGTACTTTTGCAACAGCTGGAGGCACACTGGTTGGAAAATCTTGAGTTAGGTTCTGTTACCTAACTCAGAATTTTTCAACCAGTGTGCCTCCAGCTGTTGCTAAATACAACTCCCAGCATTTACTGATCGCTGAAGGGCATGCTGGGAGATGTAGTTATGCAAGAGCTGGAGGCACACAACTACAACTCCCAGCATGCCCAGACAGCAAACTGCTGTGTAGTCTGCTGGGAGTTGTTGTTTTGCAAGATCTAGAGGGCCACAGTTTAGGGAACACTGGACAGTGATCTCCAAATGGTAGCACTCCAAATATTGCAAAACTACAAATCCCAGCAAGCCCAAACAGCAAACAGCTGTTGATCGGCAATTCGCCGACATGGGGGGGGGGGGGGAGCATCCCGGCCCAGTCCCCGCGAGTGGCAGGGCCCGGAATTCCCAGGTACAGATACGCCCTGGGTCCTTAAGTTAAAGGGGCTTCCCTTTTGTATTCACAGACTGTAAACCAGAGGTGAAACGTTCTGCAGGTGGTTTTGGTCTAGATGTTCCCGTTTTATATCAAGTTGTTTTTTCCTGTTTTTATTGCTCTCAGGTTTGGTAATAATCTCTCACTTCTTCTTTCGGATATTACAGAAGTTTATGCTTCTCTTATTTTAAGTAGAGGATTTTACCTGGTAAAATGTGTTCAAGAGGGTCTGAGGCAGCGATTATTGGGGAACTGTCCATATGTGGAGCTGTAGACAGAGCTTTATACATTTTAGTTCAAGATGAGCTTACTGGCAATGAAATAAGCCTCCAAACAATCAGAGCCGTAAACCCCGCTGCCTCAGTTTCTCTCTGCCTGGTTTCCTGCATCTGGTAACATAGCAAAGAATTTCCACATGGCAAAATACCATTTATCACCACCCGACTGTGCCCCTGTCCTGTTAGATCCAGCACTTGCTCCTGAGCTGCTCAGACCTAATGGCCTGCTGACATCCTCCTCTGTAAACTACTCTTTATCATCCCCACCACTCCTCTTGGTGTGATCGTGGCCTCATTGTTCCTCGTCAGTAGTGTTGAGCGGCATAGGCCATATTCGAATTTGCGATATTTCGCGAATATATGGACGAATATTCATCATATATTCGCTAAATTCGCATATTCGTAATATTCGCGTTTTATTTTTGCATATGCGAAAATTAGCATTTGCGAAAATTAGCATATAAAAAAATTAGCATATGCGAAAATTTGCACGCCAGTCTCACACAGTAGTATTAGAGCCTTCTTTACACCACACAAGCTGGAAGCAGAGAGGGGTGATCACTGTAATGTGTACTGTGAAAAAAAAAATTACAAATTAATTACGAATATATAGTGCTATATTCGCAAATTCCCGAATATGCGATATTCGCAAATAAAATTAGCATTGCGAATATTCGCGAGCAACACTACTTGTCAGCACATCCACTATGATTCCTTACAGTATCCCCACCCAGGGCCGGCCTTTGGGGTGTGCGAGCTGTGCGGCCGCACAGGGCGCAATAGCAACAGGGGCACCTGGCGGCCGACACATCTCCCTTTTTTTTTTTACCTATTTCTAGGATGCGGGACCCTTAGGAATCATTGCAGGGCCGGTCCATTACACATAGCAGTCATTATGGAGATGAGGAGCTGTGCATGTATGTTCTCTCTCCCCTGCTGTGGCTTATTGTGACCGTGCACCTATGTCCCCTCACCCCGCTCTGTGTTTTCCTTTCCCCGTGCAAACTTGAAAGCTCCCGTGGTAGATGATGTCCTGTGGAGACACAGCAGGGGGGAGGCTGTGTACATCCCCGCTCTCCCCTTGCTGTGTCTGACTGTGTAATGCAGAGCTGCGTCCTCCATGGTGTGAGGTGAGATTTCCGAACCCATGCAGTGACAGGAGTAGATGCAGCCTCACTGCACCGATCCCCGGCAGGGTAAGGGAACTTGCAGTCGGTTGTGGAGGTGATATGGGGGGGGTGTTATGGGGGTGATGAGAGGTGCAGGGGGGTGTTATAGGGGCAATGAGAGGTGCAGGGGGGGTGTTATGGGGGCGATGAGAGGTGCAGGGGGGGGTGATGGGGATGATGAGAGGTGCAGGGGGGGTGATGGGGATGATGAGAGGTGCAGGGGGGGTGATGGGGATGATGAGAGGTGCAGGGGGGTGATGGGGATGATTAGAGGTGCAGGGAGGGGTGATGGGGATGATGAGAGGTGCAGGGGGGTAAAGAAAGGTGCAGGGGGGGTTATGGGGGTGATGAGGAGAGGGGGGGTTATAGTAGTGAAGGGGAGGGGTTTGGAGGGGGATTTGTGGGTGATGAGGACACAGAGGATAAGAGGGGGTGTATATGTATATATGATGTGTATGCATGTATGTCAGAATTATATTCAGGGTACAGTGTGTGGCAGTATTATATTCAGGGGGTACAGTGTGTGGCAGGATTATATTTAGTGGGTACAGTGTGGGGCAGGATTATATTAAAGGTACAGTGTATGGCAGTATTCTATTCATGGTACAGTGTATAGCAGTATTATATTCAGGGTATAGTGTATGGCAGTATTCTATTCATAGTACAGTGTATAGCAGTATTATATTCAGGGTACAGTGTATGGCAGTATTCTATTCATGGTACAGTGTATAGCAGTATTATATTCAGGGTACAGTGTATGGCAGTATTATATTCAGGGTACAGTGTATGGCAGTATTCTATTCATGGTACAGTGTGTGGCAGTATTAAATTCAGGGTACAGTGTGTGGCAGGATTATATTTAGTGGGTACAGTGTGTTGCAGCATTATATTCCGGGTACAGTGTGTGGCAGTATTATATTCAGTGGGTACAGTGTATAGTAGTATTATATTCAGGGTACAGTGTGGGGCAGTATTATATTTAGTGGGTACAGTGTATAGAAGTATTATATTCAGGGTACAGTGTGGGGCAGTATAATATTCAGGGTACAGTGTGGGCAGTATTTTATTTAGGGTACACTTTCTGGCAAGGTTATAGTGATTACTGTCTTCATGCAGAGGATGAGGATCTGCTGACAGTGAGGAGCCAATTATGTCTGGATGTCAGACTCTGCAGAGAAGATGGAGCTGGAGGAAGACCTGGTCTCTGGACCAGATGAAGAAAAGATAACAGAGAAGATATCACTTAAGTCAGAAGACGTCACTCAGGTCACTATCATTGTGTATTCTCCTGATTGTCCCATCAGAGCTGTAGTCACTTGTAAGTTCTGCAGAGATGGGTAAAACTGTGTCCAATCTGTGTCTCTCCAGCTGTTACAAAACTACAACTCCCATTGCCAGCGGCTCTCCAGAATGATGGGAGTTTTAGCTTTCCAACAGCTGGAGAACCACTTCAACCGAGATGATCGGTGGGGATCTCAGCAGTAAACCAATGCTCGGACCACCCGCGATCTATAACTTATCCTTAAAATAATATTGGGGGCAGGCCACGGGGGGGGGGGGGGGCGCCACAAGGTTCGCTTACACAGGGCGCCTGAACACCTAAGGCCGGCCCTGTCCCCACCATGCCTATCACCACCAGTCCCACTAGTGCTATGCTGGGCCACTGCATCCCCTTCACCACCTCAGCAACACACTCCCAAGGCTGACCATCACACAACTTCTCCTCATGGCTCGTGCTGTCCTTCTGTGCAGCACTAGAAAGGGAGCAAAGACAGAGACGATGGGTCAGAGTGCCTAGGACTGACATTTGCACTACTCCATGTGATTGTAGATGATCAGGAATCCACTGACAGCTGGTTTACCATCATATCATTAGACTCTTCTTCATCTTCCTGAAAAGACCTTAAATGAGTCAATCAGCCCACAAGGGCCATGCTATCCTCTGAGACCACACAACACTTGGAAGACAGTGAGAACTTTTGTTTGCTGATGCAGCTCCTACTAATCCCTGGCTGCTGCTACCTTACTGGTGCTTAAAGGGGTACTCCAGCCCTGAGACATCTTATCCCCTATCCAAAGGAGTAAACCCCCCCCTCTTTCCCATAGGTATATGCAGAGTAACCCCCCCCCCCGGTATATGCAGAGTACCCCCCCCATCTTCCCCATAGGTATATGCAGAGTAACCCCCCATCTTCCCCATAGGTATATGCAGAGTAACCCCCCTCTTCCCCATAGGTGTATGCAGAGTAGCCCCCCCCCATCTTCCCCATAGGTATATGCAGAGTAACCCCCCCTCTTTCCCATAGGTATATGCAGAGTAACCCCCCCCATCTTCCCAATAGGTATATGCAGAGTAACCCCCCCAGGTATATGCAGAGTAACCCCCCCCCCTTTCCCATAGGTATATGCAGAGTAGCCCCCCTCCCCCATAGGTATATGCAGAGTAAACCCCCCCTTCCCCATAGGTATATGCAGAGTAACCCCCCCCCCTTCCCCATAGGTATACACAGAGTAACCCCCCTCTTCTCCATAGGTATACGCAGAGTAACCCCCCTCTTCTCCATAGGTATATACAGAGTAACCCCCCCCATCTTCCCCATAGGTGTATGCAGAGTAACCCCCCCTCCCTCTTTCCCATAGGAATATGAAGAGTATACCCCCCCTCCCCCATTGGTATATGCAGAGTTGAGGGGGGGGGGAAATAAAAAAGGATGCTCACCTGATATCCCACACAGCGATCTCCTCAGCAGCAGGGGCCCGCTTCTTCTCCCCTCAACAGTACAGGCGCTGATGAGTGTCGTCACCGGCGCCTGTACTGCATGCTGTGTGGGGGCGGAGGTCATGTCTCCTCTGTGTAAGCTGTAGATGTGGCTCACACAGAGGGGACGCCTTCTCGTGTATGTACGTGTATCGCGCATACAGGAGAAGGCACCGCTATCTGCTGGGGATCTGGGACGAGTGTCCTGGACCTCAGTAGCAGCGGCGGCGGAGGGTCAGTCCGCCCCTGGCACCCCCCTTGGTATGCCACTGGTGATGTCAAAACCTGCGCTCTGGCCAGACACGCTGGTCGTGAGTGCTTCCCTTCTGTCTCTTCTCCAGCCGGCGGGGCTGGGATTCACATGCGAGTCCCAGCCCGTCTCTCACCTCCATGCTCTTCGGCTTCCGCCATCCTTCCTCAGTGCCAGCGCGCGTGCCCCCACCTCCTAGGGCCCATGCCCCGGACTTCTTAGATTTAAAGGGCCAGTGCGCCCGCAATTATATTTTGCACCTGCACCTTTTTTTTTTTATATAAATGCCTGCACCTCCCACACACCTCTGCAGAATCTTTGCTGCCCTAGTGCCAAGAGAAAGCGTATCCTGTGTTACCTTGCCGTGTTCCAGGCCCTTTCATTCCATGACCTGACCTCACTCCTTGCCGCCTACCTTTGGACCTCCTGCTACGTTCCTGTCTACGCACCTGTGCCGCCAGCCCTGACCTCCTGCTGTCCAGACCACGTCTTGCCTATCCCTCCTGTGCCTCACTTCACCTCAGCCGCCTGTGTGGTCGAGTCGTGCCAGGGGTAGCGGCCTGGGTGCTGCCTGCCACAGCAAGACAATCCCGTTTTGCGGCGGGCTCTGGTGAAAACCAGCAGCACCTTAGACTCCGCTCCCTGGCACAGCCTGTGTCATCTGCCACACAGGTCCAGTGGATCCACTACCTCCTGAGTGTCTTGCCTACTACTGTGAGTCTTTACAAGTGATTTACAAATCTGTTAAACTTTCTGGAGCCAATTGATTTGAAAACATTTTTTTTCCACCAGAGTACCCCATTAAGTGTGTAGTTATGTTACATCCTGGTAGAAATACTGTATGTTTGATTGAATGCAGAAAATACATGTAGCGTGTCCCTAGACAGCTATTCCACATTCACAATGCTTTTAAAAAGGTATTTATGCTAAAATACAGGTCAGCTCAGTTTCCTAGATATTTGAAATGAGATAGTTTTATGGGCTCATTCACTGCTGGCTGGGATTCGTAGTGCACCAATTGTACACAGTAGTTGAGGTGACAGGAGGCCACTTTCTTAAGACCCCACTAACCAATGCTTTGCTTGTAGTGTGATAGCTTTTATGTGCTTGTTTACATCATGTGATCATCCTGAGAGCTGTAAGGTATGCTGGGCTACCCTGACATCATCTCTTTGTTTCCAGTACTTTCTCTTCAAATTCAGATATCAAGATATCTCAGACTGAGGGATGAAGAGATAACGCCCACTTTAATATAGTTTATCAAATTAATCAGTATTAACACCCCGTAGTACAAAATGCTATATGACCTCCCATTATTAAAAAATACTCACAAAAATTAGAGTCATTTCAAAAGATAAATAGTACAAAAATGCATAAACTTTATTGAAATATCATAAATTAAAATATTGGAGAAATTCCACCCAGAGGGGGGATACATTGCCTTCTTATAAGTGCATACATAGCACCAGTACTAATGCATATCCCACACTGGACATAAGTAAAGTACATAGCAACACAGAAAATTCCATAGAAGAGTCACAACAATACTAAAAATGTTATACATAACCCAAACACAGCGTTTTGGCGAATTTTTGTAAAGGGGTTTGCCGACAAAGGTTCACCGAAACACTGCATTGGGGTGGTGTCGCTCCAGTGTATTGTTGCCCCGTTACCTAATGTATGGTTAAGTATAGCATTTTTTGTATTGTTGAAACTATTCTATGGAATTTCCTATGTTACAATGCACTTTACTTATGCATAGTGTGGGATACGCATTAGTACTTGTGTTATGTATGCACTTATAAGTAGGCAATGTATGTGACACTGGTGTGAAACCTGGTCTGCTTTTCTGTATCCCCTGTCTGGGTGGAATTTCTCCAGTCTTTTAATATTTGATATTTCAAAAAAGTTTATGCATTTTTGTACAATTTATCTTTTGAAATGACTCCAACTTTTTGTGACTATTTGCTCAGCATCAGAATGATAGAAAACCATAAGGGCAGTCTGCATTTTTATCTTAAAATATTTGTTTGGGCTGTAATCACAATACAGGTGTCTGTGGGAGCGCTTCATCACTATACAGGTGTCTGTAGGAGGGGCTTCATCGCTATACAGGTGTCTATAAGAGGGGCTTCATCACTTTACAGGTGTCTGTAGGAGGGGCTTCATCACTATACAGTTGTCTATAAGAGGGGCTTCATCACTATACAGGTGTCTGTAGGAGGAGCTTCATCACTATACAGGTGTCATGACCTTGGGGTGGACAGGGAGAGTGTGCCCTAAGCTGTCCCTAATAACAATCTCCATGCCTACTTGCCTATCCGCCCTAAATGGCGTATCGACAACCATGGTGCCGGTCCCTTCCTATGCTAAAGTGCAATGGGCGTAAAAACAAATAATACTGTACATAGACAGTATCACAACCAAACAACCAGATAAACCAGACAGGATATCAATATACAAACAGGGCAGGATATAGTGTACTAACATACAGTTCAGAAACCGGAATCAAGATTAATGGCAGACATGAATAAAAGAACAAGACTAGGTATGGAATAAGTATACAGCAGGAGATGCAGGGGATGAACAGATAAACTGAATGAAAAACACTAAACAGATCAAGGAAACACAGTTTACACTGGACACTGAACAAACTAGACTAAGAACAGGATGGAGTCTGAACTCCACAAAAGCCAAACTCCTAAACATGGAAGAATACAGTTCAGGATACCAAACAGAGAGAACAGACACAAGCAAGACTCACACCAAGATCACAAGGTTAAAGCAAAACGGACCGTAAGAAGGTGTCAGGAATTATACCTCCTTTCCAGTGATTTGCAGGCTCTGGGTCTCTGAGAGACTATGCGCTGTCATTGCCTTCATAGGGAGGAAACACCTCACCTTGAGGGATATCACCCTTCACCCCTGGGGGGGGTCACAGTGACTTCTACACCACTAGCTCTTATGGATTCCCCTTACTTTAGCTCCAACATACAGAACACTCACTATGTAAACTCTTATAACAATAGGGGAAATGGCTCCCAGACCAACAGGGCAGTTACACCTTCAGTTTAAATCCTAATAATGTATAAAAATGACTGGTCACTAGATAGCAGAACTGGACATCACCTATAAGAGTTGCCTTTTTCTTGGTCCTGACAATGGCTCCTAGTGCTCAGATATCCCTAGGACGTACAGTAGAAACAAATAGTATGACAAGCGGACAGTCCTGAGAAAATAAATATATGAAGCACCTATCAATACTGTTAGGAGACAAGAGGAGCAACTTATCAATAGAAGACAGGAACAGATTAAATGAATGAAGGCAGAGGTGAATGTTAATAAAGGAAGTAAGGAATGGAGCAGAAGATGATAGATCGCTGTTAGATCTAATACATGACTCTGATGTGCGTAACAAGCAAGAAAACTGTATATGAGACCTAGGATCACCTACAGGGATCTCTCAAGAATGGACTTCTGCACAGCGGGATTACAATAACACCCAAGAAGGGATGGTGAGTACACACTGTTGTAGTACTCCTTCCTATGACTATGATTCACTATACTTGTGGAAAGATATAATCTACATCTATATATAGAGGACAAACAACTTCTCTTTGTTACGATTGTTTATCAACAATGGATTATCCCACAATACTGAAAGTAATTCTTTTTATTATTATATTTTACACACAATGAAATGTGTGGACCTACTGTTTGTTGTGGGTTTTTTATGTGTTTGCATTGGGACCAGGTAGCATGCGCTTGTCATGTCATTTACTTCATTTAGTTTGGAGGAGCACTGCTGACAAATTTTTTTATTTTTTTTATATTTTTTACAGTGGGAAAACTAATCCCCTGGATAAAATGAAGGTCAGTCTGCAATGGCTGATGGCAGAGAGAGCAATAGATTGCAGTCAAGTTCTCAGAATGAAATAGCTAATAAGGCTATGTTCACACAGCGGAAAATGTGCGGAATGTCTACATGTTTCCATGTTCCGCCAGCACTGGAACTGCTCGAAAATGCATCGCCGACTATGGAGAAACTATGGAGCATTTCCAAGCTTAATTTTCAGAAACAATGAACAGGTTCATTGTCACTCTAGATGCTGAAATTGGGATTCCGCCATGTGCACAGTGCAGCAGAATCCCATTGAAATCAATGGGATTCTGCTGCAGTGGAATTTCCGCGTGTAATTCTGAAGGACATTTTGCCAAAATTAACTGCCCAATGACGTCAATGAGATTTTGCATTCCACAAAATGTAAAGATCTATCTTTAACCCCTTCACGTAAATGGACATATATATGTCCATTTTTCCGGTGACTTGCCGCAAATGGACATGTATATATATACGTCCATTCACAATCATGGCGTCGCAGGCAGTGATTGGCGGCAGGAGCCGGCTATCGCATATCGCCGGGCACTCACTGCAACTGTAAGGAGCGAAGCTCCGATTCTGACAGTTAACCCCTTCAGTGCTGCAGTCAGTGTGAGGAAGGGAGCTCCCTCTGTTCTCCAATGAGACCCCACGATGCGATCCCTTGGTCTCATTGGTAGCCATGGCAACCAGAGACCTCTAAACGGCCACTGGTTACCTGGCTATGGAAGCAGATCAGGCTTTGCCCAAGGCAGAGTCTGATCTTCTGACAGCTGTCAGTGTAACACAGTCGGGCAGAATACATTGCAGTACAGATCTGTACTGCAATGTATTATAAGTGTCAAGTCCCCTAGTGGGACAGTAAAGGGGGGGAAAAAAAGCTAAATAAATAAATACAGTAAAAAAATAATGAATAAAAAAAATAAACAAATATAAATAATAAATAAATAAGCATTCACCATCTCCCTTTTCCTCCCCCCAAAAATGATATACACATATTTGGCATCACCACGTCCATAACAAACCAAGTAATAAAACACATTAGTCAACCCGCACGATGAACGCCGTCAAAAAATTAATAAATACCTTGGCAAATTTATGACTTTATATAAATGCCCCCTCTGCAAAACTAAAAAAAATAGTGATCAAAATGTTCCATGTACCCCAAAATAATAACCACTAAAAATGCCAACTCCTTACAGAATAAATTTGCCATCACACAACATTGTAGGTATAAAAAAAAATAATACAGCTCTCAGAAAATAGCAATGCACGAAAAAGATTTTTTTTAAATCAAAAATAGTTTTCATAGTGTAAAAGTAATAAAACAACAAATAAAGTACATAAATGAGATATCGCCATAATCGTACTGACCTGCAAAATAAAATTACCATGTCATTGATACTGCGTGGTGAACACAGTAAAAATAATGAATAAATAATCTTGCCAAAATTACTGCTTTTTGGTAATCCCGTCTTACTAAAAATGTAATAAAAAGTGATCAAAATGTCAGATATACCACAAAATAGTACTATTGAAAACCGCTACTTATTCCTCAAAAAATAAGACCCCTAACAGCTACATTGCTAAAAAAAAAATAATATATAAAAAATTACAGCTCTCAAAATTTGTTGACACTCAACACTTGCTGACACTTTTTGTAATGTAAATGGGATAAATCATAAAAATATAAATTAGGTATCGCCATAATTGTACCGCACAGCATACTTAAAATAACATGTAATTTATATTGCAAATAAAAAACATTGGTAGAACCGTTTTTTTTTTTTTTTAATCGTACCACCTCATAAAATATGGAATAAAAAGTGTCACATGTACCTCAAAATGGTACCAATGGAAACATCAATTTGTCTTGCAAAAATATTTTGAAACCCAAAAGGCCCCTGCATCTTGATAAGATGTTTACAAAACATCCTAAATAAAAGGAAAACCCAAAATCAACACTGTGCTCCATCATGTCTGAGGCCTGTGAGCCATTTAGTGCACAAGGGCCACATGGGATATTTCTAAACATATCAGAATTAGGGGAATAAATAGTGAGTTGTATTTCCCTGTCAGCACCCGCAGTGTTGCAGAAAAAATGGAGCAAAATGGCATATTTGCAAAAAAGAAAAAAAAAAATGAAACACCTAAAAGGTTAATAAACTTCCCAAATGTCATTTTTATTACGTTGAGGGGTGCAGTTTTATAATTGGGGGATTTTTAGGGGGTTTCTTACATTCAGGCCCCTGAAATCTAATTCAGAACTGTACTGGTCCCTAAAAAGATCTGGTTTTGAAATCTTCTCTATAATTTTGAAATTTGCTGCCAAACTTCTAAGCCCCCTAACATCTTAAAAAAGTAAAACAACATTTAACAACTGATGCCAACATAAAGTAGACATATGGTAAATGCTAATTAACAACTAATTTATGTTGTATGACTATCTTTCTTAAATGTAGAGAATCTGTAATTTGAAAAAATGGTTAATTTTAGAATTTTCCCAGAATTTATGAGTTTTCACACAAAATTCTGAATTTATTGGCCAAAATTTACCACTAACATTAAGTAAAATTAGTCACAAATAAACAAACAATCTCAGAATCATTTTGATAAGTTAAAGTGTCCCAAAGTTATAACAACAGAAAGTGGGACAGGTCAGATTTGAAAAAATGGGCCTTGGTCCTGAAGGGGTTAATTTTGCGAAATTCCATGGCGGAATCTAATTGAAGTCAATGGGGCTTTGAATTTCAGTAGAATTCTTTGTTATAAGGAACTCAGAATTCTGCTGAAATTTCTCCACAATTTTGTCTTAATTCTGTCGCAATTTCATGACAATTCTGCAATTCCATTCACCAAACTTTGCTGAACAGATTTTGTGCAAAATTGCGAATATTCCGCTGTCTGAACTTAGCCTAATAGGGAGATTGGGAGAGAATTATCAAAACCTATACAGAGGAAAAGTTGACCAGTTGTCCATAGTAACCAATAAGTTCGCCCCTTTGGCTGTCCGGGCATGCTGAGAGTTGTAGTTTTGCAACAGCTGGAGACACACTGGTTGAAAAACACTGCTCTACATGTCTCTTACAATCTTGTCTTTCTTCATCTATAAACAGGTTACATAAGGAATTCAAGTTAAGAATTTCACATCATCCAGGAATATGAAAAAATTGGAGCAGAATAAAAGAGCAGAGCAGAGCGAGGAGCGGACATTGAGGGGTATGTATGAAGGCTTTTACACTGTTTTTTTGACTGTTTTGTTGCTATTTCCTTTATATGTTACTTTTTGGCGACAAACAGCTTCGCCAAATGGTTTAGAACGTTATCAATGAATTGATGGTGTTAGTCGTGATTTCAGTTACAATCATGCATTGGTTTGGAATTCGTTAATTGCGACTTTTCGATTTGGTGCAAATTTTGACGCAAATACCTTCATTAAGGTGCAAATCCCCACCAAAAATAAATTGACAGAGAAAATAGCTACAACAATAGAATGTAGAAAATTTACAGTGCCCAACCAGAAAGTGGGAAAAGGACCCTGAACAATAAAAGAAGCAACCTGATGGGTTGCTAGAGGAAAATGCAACACTATTCCAAGGCAGAGGTTTGGATGAATATCCCCCCCCTAATGCACAAATTAAAAACAGCAAAAAAAAAAACCCTGGCTGTGCGAGCTTTACCTCTGTAAGCCAGCCAAAGTCCCAAGGTCAGATTTAACTGCCTCACAGTCAGAAAGTTCTGCCTGGAATTCTGGGAGTCTGTGCCTTTTGTAGGCCTGCATTTATGCCAAAATTACAAACTTGTGTGCGACAATTGATAATTTTGTCCCAACTCTGCTCCATTTGATGCAAAAAAACATACTTAAGATCATACATTGCATCACCATTATTGATACATACCCCCCATTGTTCTCAGACAAGATGCTGGGCTGGAGGCTGTCTCTGCTCCTCGCTGCAGTCCCATTACATGGCTGTCTCTCTGCCGAGACCGAGGTCCAGGATGAGAAATATATAAGAGACATTGTCCACCTCTATAACCAGAGGGAAAGGGTCACATACTTATATAAAGCCCTGGACCAGCTCCCCACTGCTCCATTACAGGTAAGGCCACAGCATGGGCATTTACACAGAATGCATTTCAGTTAAAGGGGTACTCCGGAGGGAAAGCAAATGTTTTCAAATGAACTGGCACCAGAAAGTTATAGGGGGACATTTATCATTGTTGCTTTGGTAAGCGAGTTCTGTAGGCATTTTTTTTTTTGCTTTGGTTTTGCTTATGTGTGACATATTTATCATACTATCACAGGAGGTTGATAAATGTGGCTAACAGAAACGAAAACCAATAAAATCACTTTGGAATACCAGTTTTTTAAATGTGTGTGTGTTTTTTTATTTTTTATTTACTTTACAGGCTTAGTAGTGGAAGCCGTCTTATTGACTGAATCCAATACTAAGCCAGGGCTTAGCATTAGCCCCCAAAACAGCTAACGCTAACCCCCGATTATTACCCTGGTACCCACCACCACCGGGGTGTTGGGAAGAGTTGGTACCAACAGGCCCGGAGCGTCAAAAATGGCCCCCCTGGGCCTAGACGGTAACAGGCAGGCATTATTTAGGCTGGGGAGGGCCAGTAACAATGGTCCTCGCCCACTCTGGTAAGGTAAGGCTGTTGCTGTTTGGTTGTTATCTGGCTGAGAATAAAAACACAGGGTACTCTATGCATTTTTCTTTTATTATTTAATTATTTGTAAATAAAAAACGCATAGGGTTCCTCATATTTTCATTCTCAGCCAAATACCAACCAAACAGCAACAGCCTAATGTTACAAGGGTGGGCGAGGAACATTGTTACATGCCCTCCCCAACCTAAATAACGCCGGCCTGTTACCGGCTAGGCCCAAGAGCAACATATTTGATGCTCCAGGCCTGTTGGTATCGGCTCTTCCCAGCACCCCTGTGGAGGTGGGTAGAGGGGTAATAATTGTTAGTTAGCGCTAGCTGTTTTTTGTGCTAACGCTAAGCCCTGGCTTAGTAATGGATTCTGTCTATAAGACAGCCTCCACTACTAAGCCTGTAAATTTTAATAAAAATAAATAAATTAACAACATGTTTAAAGAAAACTTTGATTCCGAAAAACACCTCTTCACAAGCCCTCGTTAACCATTTTATTAACATTAAACAAAAAAAAAAACAATGGTCATCGTCATAGTCCACAGGATACATGGATCTGAAATGAGAAGGAAAAAAAAAACAAGGAAAATAGGTTAGTACATTTATTGTAACCCACCCACACATTTCCCACCCGCGCCGCACTGCATGACTACAACTTCCAGCATGCCCTTACAGTAAGGACTTTTTGTTAGACTTTTGAAGCTGCTTAAACCCCTTGATAAACCTCCCTCTTACAAATTTGTAAAGAGGAGGTTGTTTAGTTCTTTCCAATCTGATCACAGTGCTCTCTGCTGCCACCTCTGTCTGTGTCAGGAACTGTCCAGAGCAGGATAGGTTTGCTATGGGGATTTGTTCCTTCTCTGGACAGTTCCTGACATGGACAGAGGTGTCAGCAGAGAGCACTGTGGTCAGACTGGAAAGAACTACACAACTTCTGGAGCACAGAACAGCTAATAAGTACTGGAAGGATTAAGATTTTTATTTAGAAGTAATTTACAAATCTGTGTCACTTTCTGGCACCCGTTTAAGGCTTGTGATGTATAATAGAATGTAAATGTATAATAAGATAAAACATAAATAAGGTTCAGTAGAAATAAATGTTTACCAAGTTAGGGGAGATTCCCCATACAGTATATATAATGATTGTCGTCACTGAGGAGAATTCTATATACAGTATATATAATGATTGTCGTCACTGAGGAGAATAAAAGGAAATTGCATTCTCTTCAAAAATAAACAGTTATATGTAATAAAAAAAAAAAAAAAGGAAATTGCAGCTAACAATATCTAGGTGAACCGAAGTGAACTACTAATTCAGCTATATCTATATGTGCAGAGGGCTAGATACAGGGAACAAAGCAGGGAGTAGTCCTCAGGGTATACCTAAGGCTTTGTTCACACGGCCAAAAATGTGCAGAATGTCCCTTCTGGAAAATAGGATTTGGTGCCACTAGGACCGTTCGGAAATGCGGCGTCTTCAAAGACGACAATGCATTTCCAAAAGGAATCCGCAGAAACATAGAACCAGTTCAATGTTTCTGAGGACGCGGGAATCAAAAGGAATATATGAATAAAATATGGAATATGTAACAAAGTGTAAAAGAGATCGATCTCCTGCAAAAAGAATGGGAAGGAAATTGGTCGTATATTGTTTGGTTCTGTAAGAAATGCAATCCAATAGGCAGAGCAGAAATTTACCATACCACAATATGCCCACTTACAACACTTAGACGCCATTGGCACAAACTTCTTACTTAGAAAGGAGACCAACACCTCACTCCTCCCAACAATATCCACACAGAATATAAAAAACGAGCAAAAGACATTATCAAACACCTATACCTAACTCCCTCCAGCCCACACAACACACCAATCTCACAGCACACACCTATGTCAAGTCCCACACACACAACTACACAGGAATCATATCTCAACCCCCCTACCACCAACTAATCATTTCCCCACCCACCAACACAGGAAAAAGAGGGTACACAGACAATGCTGTAGGAAAGACTTAATCATCAACTTAAATGGGCGCTGTCATTGGGAAAAACTTTTGAGATGTCCTAGTGACAAGTCAACAATTTTGATCAATGGGGGTCTGAGAGTTCAGATCTCCCCTGATCAGGAGAACGAGCCGAGAGAAGTTGGCGCTCAGGGTGTTTTCTCCTGACTCTGTGTCATGGGATCGAGGCATTCTCATAATGTAAGTTTAATGATCACGTCACGATCATGTAACACAAAGCAGGAAGAGAAGCAAGAGGCAACCCCGACTTCCCCCTGCTCGTTTTCCCCCGCCTTACACCCCCGCCAATCCAAATGTTTTATATGTCAGTAGGATGCTTTAAGCACACACACCTATCACCCAGGCAATCAATATTACTTAATAAAGGACTCAAATATGCACCTAGCCAACCACATAGGAGATACACAATCACTGTATCTCTGCCTCTCCCATAGAGATGCATGGAGGGGGCATGTTGACCACCACTTCGTTCTGTGGTCTACACAGCTCCATGGGGAGAGCAGGAGCGCAGGGCAGGAGATTACATGGGGGCCCAGTGGTCGGATCCCCAGCGATTCAGACACTTATCCTCTATCTTGTTAGGTACTGGAATTCCCCTTTAATGTAAAAACACCTGAGGCTTCAGTGTTAAAGGGGTACTCTGCTTCAAAACATCTTAACCCCAAAGGAAAGGGGATAAGATGTTTGATTGGGGGGAGATCCCTCCGCTGGGACCCTCTGTGATCTCTGTGCAGCTCCCGCAACGCTTGGTGTGGGTGTCATAGCCATGCCCCTCGAGACATCACGTCACACCCCCTCAATGAAGGTCTATGGGAGGAGGCTTGCATTGAGGGGGGTGTAGCGTGACGTCACAAGGGCATCACGACCCCTGCTACCCGCTCCAAGCGTTCGGAACAAAATTTTCCGAACGCTAAGGCAGTGGAGTACCCCTTTAACTTTAATAGGAACGTGTACAACATATATATCTAAGGAGGAGATACTGAATTCTGTATATAACTAAGAAAGAGATAAATGTATCTGTATATAAGGAGATAATGTACCTGTATCATTCTTCTTCTGACAGGAGGATGAAATCCCCAAAAGAAGAATCTGCATCATGCGGGAGACGGAGTGCCTCAAATCTGAGAATCCTGATTTATCCCAATGTGATTTCAAGCCAGACGGAGTAAGTGATATTATACTAAAGTATTATATCCTATACTGACTCCTTGCTTAGTAATAATCTATTTATATTACTATACTAAAGGTAAATGAGAAAATGAATCTGAGACAATATATTTCAGAAGACAATAACTACTATAATAATACTGCCTCTTATGTACAAAAATAAATCTAATATAATACTGCCTACTATGTACAAGAATATAACTGCTATAATATAACACAAGGGACCTCGCAGCTTGCTGGGACTTGCAGTGACTTGCACAGACTTTAGCGCAGCCACGCTGACTATAATAGACTTGACTTGACTGAAGATAGTGACAGCAGACAGAGATGACTTGACTTACTGACATTTGGCTGTAGGTTAGTCTTGAGGCCTCCAGATGTGCTGGACACTGGCTCTGAGATGTCTGGACTGGACTTGACCTCAGCAGAAAGAGAATCACAAGAGCAAAAGAGAGAGATTGCAGCTCCTCCCTTCCTTATAAAGGGGACTGTGCAAGGAGCCCATAGACTAGGTGCGGGTCATCTGGTCCCCTGGTGCTCTCTGGGTAACATAACATGTGACCTAAACATGTGACAACCATTATCATGTGACTAACAATCATGTGACCATATCAGAGGTCCTTTACATTCAATGTACAACCTATTCACATTATGGGGGAACACTGCAAGAGAACCCTGACTGTGACCATATCCCATACTGGGACACCATAAATTACTTGAGTAAATTCCTTGTGAATTCCTCAGTGTGAACGGGCCCTAATATGTTTTTTCTTTTAGGTTTTGTAACACCAGTGTCACCAGTCTTGTACTGAGAGGCAATGTGGGAAACCTTGGCTTACCAGGTGGCTGCTACCTTGATGGCCCATATGAGAAACCAGGGCTAGATCAAGAGGTCCTTGGGGCTTACAAAGCAGTACCCTCTATTCTATGCTTACACATTGAGAGTTTCTCTTATGGAGGACTAGATGGTTGCCAGGAGTGACGGTTCCTCCAGCACTGCAACAGACTCAGCGACAGTGTAGGAGGTTGGTTTCCCTAATATGGTTACAGTTCAAGGTAAGCAGAGTTCTTACCTGTGTTTCAGTTACAGCTATGGGATTTCTGGCAGCAGCCATCTTTACTTTGGGCAGTAGTCTCGCGGTCTGTGAGAGATCCGGGATGCCTCTGTGAAGCTGTCTGGCGTTCTGGAAATGAGGCACAAGAGGCTGAGTTTGACGTGTCAGAGAGTCTGGCACATAGTGTCGGCCGGAGATAGTAGGCGCAAGCATTCCGGAAGTCGCTGGACTGGAAGCGAATGTGACATGCTCACTCTTGGTGTGTATGGTGCTCATTCAGTGATGGCAGCCAGACTCTAAGGTTACCGCTGTATTGCTTACTGCTTTAATGCTGCTGAAGTCTGTTTTTGCTTATGCGGCACTATTTTTTATTGTTTTCACGGATGTCGAGCTCTACTTCTTCCAGAAAGAGCAAGTCTAAACATAGGCAACGCCTATCGTGTGAACAGCCTATACCTGATGCCCAGTCTGGGCATTTTTGCTCTGTGTGTGCGCACTCGCCATTTGGATAAACGGAGCAGCCTGAAGTCCAGCTTATGTGTCAGTTGTCTACAGACCTTACCTGCTGATGCCACTTCTACTGTTTGTAATAAATGTGCTGCTCCACATGAATCTACAGCTTTATTGGAAGAAGTAAGAGATATGTTTGGCTGGTTTAAGAACCAATCTGGATCTGCTAAACATAGCAGTAAGAAGAAGAAGAGGAAACGGATGGAAACATCTTCCTTCTCCTCCTCGGACTCCACATCACAGGCCTCTGATTCAGATTCAGAATCTGATGAGATGATTTCGGAAGATTATTTTCTGTCCAAGAAAGAGCATGCTCATAAGCTTATCAGAGCGGTCAAAGGCATCATGGAAACCTCCAAAGAAAAATCTAAAGCTCAAAATAGAGAGAGCTTATATTATTTTCCTAAAAAGAAATCCAATTCATTTACTGGTCATCAGGTGCTGAAAACTATAATGGAACAAGAGTGGAGGAAACCTGATCATAGGTTGGAACTTGGTTCCAGACTTTTGTGCGATCTATAAGTTAGACCTGTCAGAATCAGAAGCATGGGATGATCCCGCTAAATTGGATCCAGCAGTGGCTTAATTGTCCAAGAACACCTTACTACTGTCCGATGATTCTTTTATATTAAAGGATCCTATGGATCGAAAAGCGGATGTTTTGACAAAAAGAGCTTATGCTAACACCGCCGCTTTAGCTAAAGCAGCTCTTGCTTCCGTTTCTGTGGCTCGAGCCCTCAGAGTCTGGCTGAGCCAGTTGAGCCGTAATATTGAAGAGGGGGTTTCCAGAGAGGAGCTTTTAGAAGAAGTGGCCACCTTAAAAGCCGCCGCTGATTTTATCTGTGACTTCCCTGTTGACGTAACAAGAATCTGTGCTAAGAACCTCGCAGTTTTGAATTCTGATAGGAGGGCAATTTATGCAAAACATTGGACTGGTGATGCTTCCTCCAAGAGTAATTTATGTGCTCTGCCATTCGAACCAGGTCAGCTCATTGGCTCTCAATTAGAAAAAAAATTGGGCCATGCAAAAGAAGGAAAGAATCTAGCCTTTCCCCAGTCCTACAAGAAAAAGCCCTGTCGTCCATTCCGTTTCAGGAAATCTAGCTTCAAAAGAAAACTATTTCAGGAGAAGAGGTTCAACAGGCATCAACAAGACAATAAAAGAAAGCCCAGTGATTCTAAAGAATGCAAGTCAGAGTTCTGATGGTTATGGCGCCATGTCTGTAGGAGCAAGATTAAAAAAAAATTCCTGCATGAAAAAAAAAATGACTACAGACAAATGAGTATTGAGTATAATTTCCGAAGGCTACAAGCTAAACTTTACAAGAGAGCCTTCAGAAAAATTTCTTCTGAACAAAGAAGATCCAGATGAAGCCTTGAGCGAAAGGTTGGGTGGCAGAGGCTCACACATTTACCTCTCTCCACTGTGGTAATGACATTATGTTCTGTCAGTGTACTCCCACTTACATTTGTGGTCCTCTTCTGGATGTTTGTGATTTGTATATTTCTTGCACTGTGTCCCTTTGCTTTTGTCTACAGCAGAGCAATTACTATGATCTGTATATTCCTTGCACTGTGTCACTTTAGCTTTGTCTAAAGTATAGCAACCAGTATGGTGTTTTGATGTACATTGATTAAACCTACCTCAACTATCAAGCTGTATGTTCAGTGCGTAGCCTCCTATTAGTCGGTTCCTCCAGCACCATGCTATTAAATGTATGTCATTTGGAGCATATATGTTTAATAAAATTGATTTTTACAACATAAATTTGGGATCGTTATGCGCTTATTCTCTAGTGTTTCTAATTCATTTCGGAATTTGTCAAGAAAAGGTCTCTGGAGTCTGTTCCCCTTCATCAGCGAGGAAAAGGAGTCTGCTCTCATATTTTTTCAGTCCCCAAGCCAGGAGGAAAATTGAGTTTTTATCATAGATTTAAGATATGTAAATCTATGTCTGAAGAGGGAAAAGTTTTGTTTCATATGGACAATCTAAAGTCGGCCACAGCAATTGCTCAAAAAAAGGATTGGATGGTGTCTCTGGATCTCAGCGACGCATATCTACATGTGGCCATCCATGTGACTTCAGGAAGATTCTTAAGAATCACAGTGATTTATCAAGAAAACATCTTTCATCTTCAGTTCAGAGCCATGCCATACGGACTGTCTCCCACTCCAAGGATCTTTACGATGATTGTGGTCACCTTGGTGGCATCTCTTCTGCTTCAGGGCATCCAGATAGTGCCGTATCTGGATGACTGGTTACTGATAACAGCATCTCAGAGGATACTTCATCACCATCTACAGATAACTCTTCAGCTTCTTGCTTTGGTCGGTTTCATCCTAAACTATCAAAAGTCCAACTTGATTCCAAAAAGAAGAAAGCTTTTTCTGGGCCTTATCATAGACTCTTCTGTCATGAAAGTCTTTCTCCCACAGGAAAAGGAAAAGATCGGATCTCAGATAAAGTATATCATCTCTACTCCTGTGGTGTCCACCAGAACTGCTATGAGAGTCCTGGGACTTTTAACATCTGCAATAGAAGCAGTCCCTTGGGCAAAGAGTCACATCAGGGAGCTTCAATCAGAGATTCTCTCCATTTGGAACCGAAAAACAGAAGCTTTGTCAGCTCGCCTTTGCCTGTCGGTGGAGACTTGTCGTGCTCTTCAGTGATGGCTAGTGTACCACAATCTCACCAGAGGGAACAGCTTAAAACAAGAAAAGATGTCAGTAGTAACTATGGATGGCTCTAAGTTTGGTTGGGGAGCTCATCTGGGCTCTCTCTGGGTCCAGAGAAGATGGTCAGAAATGGAGATTCACTTTTCTTCAAATCTAAAGGAACTAAGAGCAATCAGATTGGCTCTTACATATTTCACGCCTTGGCTAACCAACAAATCTGTGTTGGTCCAATCAGACAACTCAGTGTCTGTGTATTATCTTTTACCTTCCACTTTCTCATCAGACACTGAGCGTCTGCACAGAATGTCTCTGAGATCACAGGTCTGTCTGTGGAATATTCTGATTTCCTTCTGTTTGGGTTAATGAATGAAACAATACAAATAAAGTGAGCAACAAATAACACTCTGAGCTTTCTTCATGAAAAGTTATAAGAAGGATGGATAATGATGATGATAAGAAAGAGGATGGATGATGATGAGGCGGGAGAATGAGAAGGAGGATGGATGAGAATGAGGATGGATGAGAATGAGGAGGAGGATGGATGAGGAGGAGGATGGATGATAAATAACGAGGAGGATGAATGATGATGAGGATGAGGACGAGAATGGATGATGATGAGGCGGGAGAATGAGAAGGAGGATCGATGAGGATGAGGACGAGAAAGAGAAAGAATGGATAATGATGATGATTAGAAAGAGGATGGATGATGACGAGGAGGATGAATGAGGATGAGGATGGATGATGATGATAAATGAGGAGGATGATAAGGATGAGAAGGAGGATAGAGGGTGATGATAAATGAGAAGGAGGATAGAGAATAGAGGATGATGATAAATGAGAAGGAGGATAGAGGATGATGATAAATGAGAAGGAGGATAGAGGATGATGATAAATGAGAAGGAGGATAGAGGATGATGATAAATGAGAAGGAGGATAGAGGATGATGAGGATGAGAAGGAGGATGGATGATGATAAGAATGAGGACGAGAAGGAGGATGTATGATGATGATAGTGCCATCTATGTCCTTCCCAAGCTGCTTCACCCTATTATGTCTCTCAGGGGCATAGGAACCCCCACAAATGTGGGGGGATAGCATTGCAATTGGGTGTGGCTTTGAAAGGGGTGGAGTCATAAAAGGGGAGGGACCAAAAGGGATGGAACTACTCAATTTTGTATGACACTACAGGCTCCTCATCACAGGTACCTTCAGGGAGCAGTGAATTCTAGAGATAGGGATTTGTCAGGACTGTTGGAGGTAGACTGTATGTGTGTTGAGCGCTCTTCATTTTTTGCTATTGCCAGACATCAGTGATCACGTCCCTCCCCCAATCAAAGTGTAAACAAAAATAAACATATTTGGTATCACCGCATGTGGAAATGACAGAACTATTCACCCCTTCCTGCCCCAGGACATATGCATAGCTGTTAGCTTGTTAGAGGGAGAGGGAGATCGCCAGCGGGACCTGTCTGTCAATCACAGCCAGGGTCCCCCCTCAGCTGCCATGACCGGGATCGCGCAGGTCTCTACGGCATTAATCCCATAGATGCCATGATCAATCCTGATCACGGAATCTTATGGGTTGACAGGGGGAGGGGGCTCATCTGTCCACTAACAGTGATCTCGCGACGCGGGATCCCATTTGTTGCCATGGCAGCAGGAGGCCAGCTGACGGCCTCCTGTCTGCCTAGTACGGCAGCCTGGGGAAACTGATCCCAATGAAAAAAAATAAGGTCAGCCTGCAATGGCTGATGACAGAGAGCAATAGATTGCAGTCAGTTTCTCAGAATGAAATAGCTAATAAGGCTATGTTCACACAGCAGACAATGTGTGGAATGTCCACCCGGAAAACACAAACGGACATTCTACACATTTACATTTTCTGCCAGCACTGGAACTGCTCGAAAATGCTCGACTATGGAGATGGTGCATTTCTGAGCAGAATTTGCAGAAACAATGAACAGGTTCATTGTTACTCCGGATGCTGAAATTGGGATTTTCGAGCAGAAACATCTGCTGCGGAAATTCCGCCGTGCGCACAGTACAGCAGAATCCCATTGAAATCAAAGGGATTCTGCTGCAGTAAAATTTCTGTTTGTAATTCTGTCGGAAATTGTGCTGAAACGAACTGCCTATTGACTTCAATGGAATTCCGCATTCAGCAAAATTTATAGACCTGTCTTTATTTTGCGGAATTCCGCAGCGGAATCTCTTTGAAGTCAATGGGGCTTTAAAGGAAAACTGTCACTTGTTTTCTCCCGCACTATCCACAGGTACTGGTGGATAGTGCGGGAGACGCTGATTAAAATGAGCCCTACCTTGTCCGGAACTGTGCCGCCGTTCTCCCGCAATTGTAGTTTTATTATCTGTTGAAATCTTCCTGTAACTGGCATGGGGGGGGGGCTTTGGCGCTTAACTGGCACTGACGTCAGCGCCGCTTATGAATATTCATCCCCCCTCCCCCCAGTTCTCCCTCTCTTTGCCGCTCCTAACTGGGGGGGAGGGGGGTGAATATTCATAAGTGGAGCTGACGTCAGTGCCAGTTAAGCACCGAAGCCCCACCCGTGCCAGTTACAGAAGATTACAGCAGATAATAAAACTACAATTGCAGGAGAATGCCAGCGCAGATCCGGACAAGGTAGGGCTCATTTGAATCAGCGTCTCCTGCACTATCCACCAGTACCTGTGGATAGTGCGGGAGAAAACAAGTGATAGTTTTCCTTTAAATTTCAGCAGAAATCTTGTTTTTGAGAACTCAGAATTCTGCCGAAACTCCACCACAATTTCGTTGCAATTCTGCAATTCCATTCAGCAAGCTTTGCGAATATTCCACTGTCTGAACTTAGCCTAATAGGGAGATTGGAAGAGATTTATCAAAACCTATACAGAGAAAAAGTTGACCAGTTGCCCATAGCAACCAATAAGCTCGCTTCTTTCATTTTTGAAAAGGTCTATGAAAAACGAAAGAAGCGATCTGATTGGTTGCTGTGGGCAACTGGTCAATTTTTAAATCTGCCTATGTTTTGATAAATCTCCCCCATTGTCTTCAGCTGTTCTGCAGTCGCCTCTGGTCAGTCTCTATACCAATTAGAGATGAGCAAACTTACAGTAAATTCGATTCGTCACGAACTTCTCGGCTCGGCAGTTGATGACTTATCCTGCGTAAATTAGTTCAGCCTTCAGGTGCTCCGGTGGGCTGGAAAAGATGGATACATTCCTAGGAAAGAGTCTCCTAGGACTGTATCCACCTTTTCCAGCCCACCGGAGCACCGGAAAGCTGAACTTATTTACGCAGGAAAAGTCATCAACTGCCGAGCCGAGAAGTTCGTGACGAATCGAATTTACTGTAAATTCGCTCATCTCCAATACCAATGTTTTGCAATCAGTGTGCCTCCAGCTGCTGCAAAACTACAACTCCCAGCATGCCCGGACAGCCTTCGGCTGTCCGGGCATGCTGGGAGTTGTAGTTTTGCAACAGCTGGAGACACATGGTATGAAAAACACTGCTCTATACGTCTCTTACAATCTTGTCTTTCTTCATCTATAAACAGGTTACATAAGGAATTCAAGAAGTTAAGAATTTCACATCATCCAGGAATATGAGGAAATAGACGTATGATATAAGAGCTGAGCAGAGCGAGGAGCGGACATTGTCCTCAGACAAGATGCTGGGCTGGAGGCTGTCTCTGCTCCTCGCTGCAGTCACATTACATGGCTGTCTCTCTGCCGAGACCGAGGTCCAGGATGAGAAATATATAAGAGACATTATCCGCCTCTATAATCAGAGGGAAAGGGTCACATACTTATATAAAGCCCTGGAACAGCTCCCCACTGCCCCATCACAGGTAAGGCCACAGCATGGGCATTTACACAGAATGTATTTCAGTTAAAGGGGTACTCCGGAGGGGAAAGCAAATGTTTTCAAATCAACTGGCTCCAGAAAGTTGTACAGATTTGTAAATTACTTTTATTTAAAAATCTTAACCCTTCCAGTACTTATCAGCTGCTGGATGCTCCAGAGGAAGTTGTGTAGTTTTTTCCAGTCTGACCACAGTGCTCTCTGCTGCCACCTCTGTCTGTGTCAGGAACTGTGCAGAGCAGGAGAGGTTTGCTATGGGGATTTGCTCCTGCTCTGGACAATTCCTGACACGGACAGAGGTGTCAGCAGAGAGCACTGTGGTCAGACAGAAAAGAACTACACAACTTCCCCTGGAGCATACAACAGCTGATAAGTACTGGAAGGATTGAGATTCTTATATAGAAGTCATTTACAAATCTGTATAACTTTCTGGCACCAGTTGATTTGGAAAATGTTGTCCCCTCCGAAGTACCCCTTTAAGGCTTCTGATGTATAATAGAATGTAAATGAATAATAAGGTGCAATATAAATTAGGTAAATGTAAAAGTCGATCAGGCACTGCATATATAATGCTGTCCCAATTATGGCTCCAGTTACACAGGTGCTCACTGTATGTTGCTGTATTCGTGGGTGCGGACTTCAAATAAATGAAGAAGTGCAAATAGTAACTTGTAGAAGAAATAAGTAGAGTCGCAGTCACCCGAATATATCTTCAGCACTTCAGAGATTTTTATTCTTTAGACATAGTAGTGAAAACAGATTAAATAAAATCCCATAGCGGGGAGCGAGAGCCGGCAAGCTCTCGGATGCGGGGCACACCAATGAGAGGCAACTAGTTTCACGTCACCTGCGGTGCACCTTGGCCGGAAGAAGCGTCCGAGGTGACGTGAAACTAGTTGCCTATCATTGGTCTGCCCCGCGTCCAAGAGCTTGCCAGCTCTCGCTCCCTGCCATAGTTTCACGTCACCTGCGGACGCTTCTTCCGTGCACCTTGGCCGGAAGAAGCGTCCGCAGGTCACGTGAACCTAGTTGCCTCTCGTTGGTGTGCCCTGCGTCCGAGAGCTTGCCGTCTCTCGCTCACCGCTATAGTTTCGCGTCACCTGTGGACACTTCTTCCGGCCAAGGTGCACCTTGGCCGGAAGAAGCGTCAGCAGGTGACGTGAAACTAGTTGCCTCTCATTGGTGTGCCCCGCGTCCGAGAGCTTGCCGGCACTCACTCCCCACTATGGAATTTTATTTCATCTGTTTTCACTACTATGTCTAAAGAATAAAAGTCTCTGAAGTGCTGAAGATATATTCGGGTGACTGCGACTCTATTTATTTCTCCTACTAGTTACAATATGAATTAGGTTCAGTAGAAATAAATGTTTACAAAGTTAGTAGAGATTCCCCCCATATGTAATGATTGTCGTCACTGAGGAGAATTCTATATACAGTATATATAATGATTGTCGTCACTGAGAATAAAAGGAAATTGCATTCTCTTCAAAAATAAACAGTTATATGTAATAAATAAAAAAAGGAAATAGCAGCTAACAATATCTAGGTGAACCGAGGTGAACTACTAATTCAGCAATATCTATATACAGAGGGCTAGATACGGAGAACAAAGCAGGGAGTAGTCCTTAGGGTATACCTAAGGCTTTGTTCACACGGCCAAAAATGTGCAGAATGTCCCCTCTGGAAAATAGGATGTGGTGACACTAGGAACACTCGGAAACGCGTCATAGTCAAATACAGTAATGCATTTCCAAATTGAATTTGCAGATACATTGAACCAGTTCAACGTTTCTGAGGACTCGGGAATCAGGATTTTTTCAGCAGAAACATCTGCGCATAGAAATTCTGCCGTGTGCACAGTGCAGTAGAATCCTATAGAAGCCAATGGGACTCTGCTGCAGCAGAATTTCCAAGCTGAATATTCAAGCAGCAACCTGGACTTCTCCCTGCTCTTTTTCCCCCGCCGATCAAAACATTTGACATGTCACTAGGACACTTAAAGCACACACCTGAATCCCCAGGTAATCAGTATTACTTAATAAAGGACTCAAATATGCACCTAGCCAACCACTTAGGAGATACACAATCACGGTATCTCTGGCACTTCTATAGAGATGCAGGGAGGGGGCATGTTGACCACCACTTCGTTCTGTGGTCTACACAGCTCCATGGGGAGAGCAGGAGCGCAGGGCAGGAGATTACATGGGGTCCCAGCGGTCGGATCCCCAGCGATCAGACACTTATCCTCTATCTTGTTAGGTACCGGAATTCCCCATTAATCTAAAAACACTTGAGGCTTCAGTGTTAACTTTAATAGGAAAGTGTACAACATACATAACCAAGAAGGAGATAATGTATCTGTATATAAGGAGGAGATAAGGTGTCTGTATATAAGGAAGAGATAATGTACCTGTACCATTCTTCTTCTAACAGGAGAACCCCAAAAGAAGAATCTGCATCATGCGGGAGACGGAGTGCCTCAAATCTGCGAATCCTGATTTATCCCAATGTGATTTCAAGCCAGACGGAGTAAGTGATAATATACTGAGGGACATGTCCACAATAATGTATTATATCCTATACTGACTCATTGCTCAGTAATAGTCTATTTATTTCACTATACAAAAGGTGAATCAGAAAATGTATCTGAGCCAATACATTTCAGAAGACATTAAGTATCATACCTTATACTGCCTCTTATGTACTAAAATAAATCTAATTTAATACTGCCTACAGGAATATAACTACTATAATACTGCTCCTATATACAAGAATATAACTGCTATAATACTGCTCCTATATACAAGAATATAACTGCTATAATACTGCTTCCTATATACAAGAATATAACTGCTATAATACTGCCTCCTATATACAAGAATATCACGGCTATAATACTGCTCCTATATACAAGAATATCACGGCTATAATACTGCTCCTATATACAAGAATATAACTTCTATAATACTGTCCCTATATACAAGAATATAACTACTATAATTCTGCTCCTATATACAAGAATATAACTACTATAATACTGCCTCCTATATACAAGAATATAACTACTATAATTCTGCTCCTATATACAAGAATATAACTGCTATAATACTGTCCCTATGTACAAGAATATAACTACTATAATTCTGCTCCTATATACAAGAATATAACTACTATAATACTGCCTCCTATATACAATAATATAACTACTATAATTCTGCTCCTATATACAAGAATATAACTGCTATAATACTGCTCCTATATACAAGAATATAACTACTATACTTCTGCTCCTATATACAAGAATATAACTGCTATAATACTGCCTCCTATATACAAGAATATAACGGCTATAATACTGCTCCTATATACAAGAATATAACTGCTATAATACTGCCTCCTATATACAAGAATATAACGGCTATAATACTGCTCCTATATACAAGAATATAACTGCTAGAATACTGCCTCCTATATACAAGAATATAACTGCTATAATACTGCCTCATATATACAAGAATATAACTGCTATAATACTGCTCCTATATACAAGAATATAACTACTATAATACTGCCTCATATATACAAGAATATAACTGCTATAATACTGCTCCTATATACAAGAATATAACAGCTATAATACTGCCTCCTATATACAAGAATATAACTACTATAATACTGCTCCTATATACAAGAATATAACTATTATAATACTGCCTCATATATACAAGAATATAACTGCTATAATACTGCCTCATATATACAAGAATATAACTGCTATAATACTGCTCCTATGTACAAGAATATAACTGCTATAATACTGCCTCATATATACAAGAATATAACTGCTATAATACTGCTCCTATGTACAAGAATATAACTGCTATAATACTGCCTCATATATACAAGAATATAACTACTATAATACTGCTCCTATATACAAGAATATAACTTCTATAATACTGTCCCTATATACAAGAATATAACTACTATAATTCTGCTCCTATATACAAGAATATAACTACTATAATACTGCCTCCTATATACAAGAATATAACTACTATAATACTGCCTCCTATATACAAGAATATAACTACTATAATTCTGCTCCTATATACAAGAATATAACTGCTATAATACTGTCCCTATGTACAAGAATATAACTACTATAATTCTGCTCCTATATACAAGAATATAACTACTATAATACTGCCTCCTATATACAATAATATAACTACTATAATTCTGCTCCTATATACAAGAATATAACTGCTATAATACTGCTCCTATATACAAGAATATAACTACTCTAATTCTGCTCCTATATACAAGAATATAACTGCTATAATACTGCCTCCTATATACAAGAATATAACGGCTATAATACTGCTCCTATATACAAGAATATAACTGCTATAATACTGCCTCCTATATACAAGAATATAACGGCTATAATACTGCTCTTATATACAAGAATATAACTGCTAGAATACTGCCTCCTATATACAAGAATATAACTGCTATAATACTGCCTCATATATACAAGAATATAACTGCTATAATACTGCTCCTATATACAAGAATATAACTACTATAATACTGCCTCATATATACAAGAATATAACTGCTATAATACTGCTCCTATATACAAGAATATAACAGCTATAATACTGCCTCCTATATACAAGAATATAACTACTATAATACTGCTCCTATATACAAGAATATAACTATTATAATACTGCCTCATATATACAAGAATATAACTGCTATAATACTGCTCCTATATACAAGAATATAACTACTATAATACTGCTCCTATATACAAGAATATAACTATTATAATACTGCCTCATATATACAAGAATATAACTGCTATAATACTGCTCCTATATACAAGAATATAACTACTATAATACTGCCTCATATATACAAGAATATAACTGCTATAATACTGCTCCTATATACAAGAATATAACAGCTATAATACTGCCTCCTATATACAAGAATATAACTACTATAATACTGCTCCTATATACAAGAATATAACTATTATAATACTGCCTCATATATACAAGAATATAACTGCTATAATACTGCCTCATATATACAAGAATATAACTGCTATAATACTGCTCCTATGTACAAGAATATAACTGCTATAATACTGCCTCATATATACAAGAATATAACTGCTATAATACTGCTCCTATATACAAGAATATAACTACTATAATACTGCCTCATATATACAAGAATATAACTGCTATAATACTGCTCCTATGTACAAGAATATTTTTACTACACATTTGTGTTTTGCAGGATATGAAGATTTGTGCTATAGATCTGGGCAGGGAGGACCCTAGGAACATGATGTGCTTTACACTGACCAAGGTAACACAATCAGTCAAGGGATGGATATATCGCCAATGCAGCCAGTTTTGCTGGACAAGGGCCTGTGGAGGCAGAGGAGACACTTAGTTATTCCTAACAATGGCCACATAGTGTACAACCTTACGTCATCAGCATAACATAGCTGCCCACCCCAATTAACCCTTCTAAATACCACACAAAAAAGCTAAATGCTATAATAGATGCACACACAATATCAATTATGCTGAATCAAAAACAATGTTTATTAGACACAAATGCATGTACAAAGACATCAAAAATCAAGACACACTGAAATAAAAACACTTAAAAAGCTCCGCAGAGCCACACTACAACTCGAGGACCAGGTAATGCTCATCCAGGAATATGGGTAGAATATGACAACATCTCCCTATCCAACAAAAGTGCCTGTGCAATTACCCCAGTGAATAAGATGTGCCCTAAAATGGTAAATATCAATAAACAATATATATGACACAATACCACATAATAATACCAGATAAGAACACCAATATTGCACTTAAGATCTCAGATGTGAAAAAGTCAACCCAAAACAATGTTAGTAAGTGCATATGTTATCAATCACAGTCATGAAGGTAAGTAGGCAACACAGATCTGATGAAATACCACCACTTGTAAACGGGAACAACAGGCAGAGGAAGGAAGGGAAGGGAAATGACCCTGGTCAGCCCATGTCCATAGAGAAGACCCCACGTGTTCCGTCACTGAATGTGACTTCCTCAGGGGTGTAGAGGTGTTGTGTCTTATATACCCCATAAAGCAAAAGAATGCCTGTCAGGTGTGGGAAAAAATGTCAGCCATCGCTCCATACTCGTGGCCTGGTGGGCCCACAATGTGCATACTCTGACGTGAGGGTCATAGTTCATTGCGTTGTCAGAGCGCAGTGTGCGCCAGCATCAAGCCGATCACGTGATCCGACGGATCACATGTTTAAACCACATGACCCTCCATTCAATATGCCGTGAGTGTGCATCAAGCGTAGGTGATGCTCCGATCATGTGACCAAATTAATCACATGTTTAAGGTCACATGGCTCCCGTAAGTCACCATTCTTACATATCGTACAATGTCGTATTCAAACAATGTTCCTTCTGGAATATTCTTTTAGGAGTAACTATTATATACAGTATCTGTGATTGACAATCTTCATTATTCTGATTCTGTTCACTTACAGGGTGTCATGAGGAGGTTTAGCAGAAGGCGCTGCCAGAGGAGGCCCTGCCGGCTGCCAGGAGATCGGAGTTCTCTTTTCAGACTAATTATAAATAGGCTTATTTAGATTGTCTGGGTGTGAAGATCTCTGACACCTAAACAATGAGATTACAGATTATGGTGAATGTTATATTCTGACAGCACAGAGAGATGCGGCTTCTCTTGTTATCATGAGATACAATTTATTAGTGATTTGTTCCTTCTCTTTTACCTGAGCGTCTGCACAGGATGTCTCTGAGATCACAGGTCTGTCTGTGGAATATTCTGATTTCCTTCTGTTTGGGTTAATGAATGAAACAATACAAATAAAGTGAGCAACAAATAACACTCTGAGCTTTCTTCATGAAAAGTTATAAGATGGATGGATAATGATGATGATAAGAAAGAGGATGGATGATGATGAGGAGGGTGGATGAGGATGGATGATGATGAGGAGGGTGGATGAGAAAGAGGATGGATGAGGATGGATGATGATGAGGAGGGAGGATGAGAAGGAGGATGGATGATGATAATAAATGAGAAGGATGAGAAGGAGGATGGATGATGATAATAAATGAGAAGGATGAGGAGGCTGGATGATGATGAGGATGAGAAGGAGGCTGGATGATGATGAGGATGAGAAGGAGGATGGATGATGGATGATGATAAATTAGAAGGAGTGCCACCTATGAGTAGTATGTACTTCCCCAGCTGCTTCACCCTATGATGTCTCTGCTCCAGCCTGGTACCACATGTATATCTCTTCTCCAGCCTGGCACCTCACTGATGTCTCTGCTCCAGCCTGGCACCTTACTGATGTCCCTCCTCCACACTGGCAACCTACTGATATCCCTGCTCCAGCCTGGCACATCATTGATGCCACTGCTTCAACCTGGAACCCAAATGAGGTCCCTGCTCCAGCCTGGTATCCCACTAATTTCATTGATTCAGCCTGGCACCAAGGGGCATAGCTGGAAACCACAGGGCCCAGATTCAAAGAATTGCCCTGGGCCCCCCTACCACCTGACGACCCTCTTTCCCAATCCTTAACAACCCCTTCCCCAACCTCCAAACAAAGATATCAGTGACTACAGCACAGATGGCACACAGTCAGGAGAATACACAATGATATGAGTGATTCACCAGTAGGAACGGACTAGGACCAAAAATAGGCCTGGGCATTTTAGAATCAGCAGCCCATTTTTTGGGTGGGGGTCCAACTGCTGGGACCCACACCGATCACCTTGGTTCAAGTGGCTCTCCAGCTGTTGCAAAGCTCAACTCCCATTATCTCTGGAGATCCTAAGGCATGAGAGTTGTAGTTTTGCAACAGCTGGAGAGCCACAGATTGGGGTACAGTTTCACCGATCACCACAGTAGAACTTACAAGTAACTACAGCTCTGATGGGAGAGTCAGACACAATATACATATGATACGACTCACAGATGACTGTCACGATTCGGCAGGCTGGAGGTGGATCCTCTGTGCCAGAGAGGGATTGGCGTGGACCGTGTCGGTGGACCGGTTCTAAGTTGCTACTGGTATTCACCAGAGCCTGCCGCAAAGCGGGATGGTCTTGTAGCAGCGGTAGCAACCAGGTCGTATCCACTGGCAACGGCTCAACCTCTCTGACTGCTGAGATAGGCGCGGTACAAGGGAGTAGACAAGAGCAAGGTCAGACGTAGCAGAAGGTCGGGGCAGGCGGCAAGGTTCGTAGTCAATGGTAATAGCAGGAGGTCAGGAACACAGTAAAGGTAAACACAGAAGAAGCTTTCTCTAGGCACTAAGGCAACAAGATCCGGCAAGGAAGTGCAGGGGAAGTGAGGTAATATAGCCAGGGAGCAGGTGGAAACTAATTAGGGTGATTGGGCCAGGCACCAATCATTGGTGCACTGGCCCTTTAAATCTCAGAGAGCTGGCACGCGTGCGCCAGAGCATGACAGCCGGGGACCGGGACAGGTGAGTGACTTGGGATGCGATTCGCGAGCGGGCGCGTCCCGCTATGCGAATCGCATCCCCGCCGGCAATGTCAGTGCAGTGCTCCCGGTCAGCGGGTCTGACCGGGGCGCTGCAGGGAGAGAAACGCCGCAAGCGCTTCGGGGAGGAGCAGGGACCCGGAGCGCTCGGCATAACAGTACCCCCCCCCTTAGGTCTCCCCCTCTTTTTGTCGGGATGTCGCTCCACATGGGACGAGGACATTGGGAGCGATTGTAGAGTCTCCTTCTGGGGGACAGTGAAGTCCTGGGTATACTCATGAACGGCAGAGAGTTCAGAAGGAGTGGGAATGGGGAGAGGGGGCAGAGGGTGAGGCTTGGCACGGGGCAGAGTGTCACCAGGACGGGGGCTATGAGGAGGCACGGCACAGTCCTGATAGGCCTTGGGGAGACCAGGCACAGGAGGAGACACAGAGGCTCGACAGACGGGGCTGGGAGCAGACGTGAGGCATTTCTTGCGGCAAGCAGGACCCCAATTCTTGATCTCCCCGGTGGTCCAGTCAAGGGTGGGAGAATGATGCTGGAGCCATGGCAGACCGAGGAGGACTTCAGAGGTGCAGTTGGGCAGAACCAAAAATTCAATTTTCTCGAGATGTAATCCAATGTTCATAAGCAGGGGCTCTGTGCGGTAACGCACAGTGCAGTGCAACTTGACTCCGTTGACCGAAGAAATGTAGAGCGGCTTGATGAGACGGGTCACCGGGATGCAGTACCTATCAAGCAAAGAGGCCAGAATAAAATTTCCAGAAGAACCAGAGTCCAAGACGGCCACGGCAGAGAAGGAGGAGTTGGCAGAAGGAGAAATCCGCACGGGCACAGTGAGACATGGAGAGGCAGACTCCGTACCCAGAGACGCCAGACCCACGTGAGCTGGTTGCGTGCGTGCATTTTCCAGACGTGGAGGACGAATAGGGCAATCCACCAAGAAATGTTCGGTACTAGCGCAGTACAGACATAGATTTTTATCCTTACGACGAGACCTCTCTTCAAGAGTCAGGCGAGACCGATCTACTTGCATAGCCTCCTCGGCGGGAGGCACAGGGGTAGATTGCAAGGGATACCGTGAGAGAGGTGCCCAGGGATTAAGGTCTTTTTCCTGGCGGAGTTCCTGGTGTCTTAGATGGGCGATCTGTCGGGATTGCTGGGTGACCACCGTGGTGAGGTCAGCGACAACTGGCAGGGGGACCTCAGCGGGATCCATGGCCGGATCTACTGTCACGATTCGGCAGGCTGGAGGTGGATCCTCTGTGCCAGAGAGGGATTGGCGTGGACCGTGTCGGTGGACCGGTTCTAAGTTGCTACTGGTATTCACCAGAGCCCGCTGCAAAGCGGGATGGTCTTGCAGCGGCGGTAGCAACCAGGTTGTATCCACTGGCAACGGCTCAACCTCTCTGACTGCTGAGATAGGCGCGGTACAAGGGAGTAGACAAGAGCAAGGTCAGACGTAGCAGAAGGTCGGGGCAGGCGGCAAGGTTCGTAGTCAATGGTAATAGCAGGAGGTCAGGAACACAGTAAAGGTAAACACAGAAGAAGCGAGGTAATATAGCCAGGGAGCAGGTGGAAACTAATTAGGGTGATTGGGCCAGGCACCAATCATTGGTGCACTGGCCCTTTAAATCTCAGAGAGCTGGCGCGCGTGCGCCAGAGCATGACAGCCGGGGACCGGGACAGGTGAGTGACTTGGGATGCAATTCGCGAGCAGGCGCGTCCCGCTATGCGAATCGCATCCCCGCCGGCAATGTCAGTGCAGCGCTCCCGGTCAGCGGTTCTGACCGGGGCGCTGCAGGGAGAGAAACGCCGCGAGCGCTTCGGGAGGAGCAGGGACCCGGAGCGCTCGGCGTAACAATGACTTCTTCTCTGTTGTCTTCATCTGGTCCATATTCCGGGTCTTCTCCCAGCTATATCTTCTTTGCAGAGTCTGACACCCGTACATCATGGGATACTCCCTTTGTAAGCAGATTCTTGTTTTCTATATGATGACAATAATCATTATAACTTTGCCACACACTGCACGCCTGAATATAACACTGCTACACACTGTATCCCCTGAATATAATAATACCACACACTGTACCACCTGAATAAAATACTGCCACACTGTGCCCTCTAAATATAACCGTCATAGGCTGTACACTCTGAATATAACCCTGACACACAACTGTACCCTCTGAACAGGGCCGTTTGAAGGAATTTGGGGGCCCCAAGCAAAATGGACATGGAGCCCCCCCCTTTGATGTTCACGCACGTCACGCTCTAGGGCCGGCGTCAGGACATAGTAACGCCGGCCCTTGAATTCTGGGAGCGCAACGTGAGCGAACGTCAATACGACGCACATTAGGTGCAGCAGAGTTCCCCCCACATTAGGTGCAGCATAGTTCTCCCCAAATTAGGTTAGCAGTGTTCCCCACATTAGGCAGGCAGTGTTCCCCCTTAGTAGGCAGGCAGTGTTCCCCCCACATTAGGCAAGCAGTGTTCCCCCCACATTAGGTGCAGCAGTGTTCCCTACCCATAGTCCCTGTCCAGACCCCCCCCCCAGGGCCATTTTTTTTTGGTTGGGGTCTGACTGCTGAGACCCCCACCGATCACCTCGGTTGAAGTGGTTCTCCAGCTGTTGGATAGCTTAAACTCCCATCATGTCTGGAGAGCCTCAGGCATTATGGGAGTTGTAGTTTTGTAACAGCTGGAGAGACACAGATTGGACACAGTTTTACCCATCATCACTGCAGAACTTACAAGTGACTACAGCTCTGATGGGTCAGTCAGGAGAACACACAATGATATCAGTGACCTGAGTGACGTCTTCTGACTTGAGTCATATCTTCTCTGTTATCTTTTCTTCTTCATCTCGTCCAGAGACCAGGTCTTGCCCCATCTCCATCTTCTCTGCAGAGTCTGACATCCAGACATCGTTGGCTCCTCACTGTCAGCAGATCCTCATCCTCTGCATGAAGACAGTAATCATTATAACCTTGCCAGAAAGTGTATCCTAAATAAAATACTGCCCCACACTGTACCCTGAATATAATACTGCCCCACACTGTACCCTGAATATAATACTGCCACACACTGTACCCTGAATATAATACTGCCCCACACTGTACCCACTAAATATAATCCTGCCCCCCCCCACTGTACCCTGAATATAACACTGTCACACACTGTACCCACTAAATATAATACTGCCATACACTGTACCCACTAAATATAATACTGCCACACACTGTACCCTGAATATAATACTGCCCCACACTGTATCCACTAAATATAATCCTGCCCCGCACTGTACCCTGAATATAATACTGCCACACACTGTACCCACTAAATATAATACTGCCACACACTCTACCCTGAATATAATAACTGCCACACACTGTACCCACTGAATATAATACTGCCACACACTGTACCCTTAATATAATACTGCCACACACTGTATCCACTGAATATAATACTGCCACACACTTTAACCTGAATACTGCCATACACTGTACCCACTAAATGTAATACTGCCACACACTGTACCCACTAAATATAATACTGCCACACACTGTACCCTGAATATAATACTGCCACATGCTGTACCCACTAAATGTAATACTGCCACACACTGTACCCTGAATATAATGCTGCCACACACTGTACCCTGAATATAATGCTGCTCCACTGAATACAATACTGCCACACATGCATACACATCATATATACATATACACCCCTCTTATCCTCTGTGTCCTCATCACCCCCATAACCCCCGCCAAACCTCTCCTCATCATTACTATAACTCCCCCCCCCACCTCTCCTCATCACTACTATAACCAGGGGGGGTTATGGGGGGATGATGAGGAGAGGTGCAGGGGGGGGCACCTCTCATCACCCCCATAACACCCCTCCCTGCATCTCTCATAACCCCCATAACACCCCCCTGCACCTCTCATGACCCCCATAACACCCCCCTGCACCTCTCATGACCCCCATAACATTCCCCATAACACCCCTGCAACTCTTATCACCCCCATAACACCCTTGCACCTCTTATCACGCCCATAACACCCCTGCACCTCTTATCACCCCATAACACCCCTGCACCTCTTATCACCCCCATAACACCCCTGCACCTCTTATCACCCGCATAACACCCCCCCTGCACCTCTTATCAGCCCCATAACACCCCCCTGCACCTCTTATCACCCCCATAACACCCCCCCTGCACCTCTTGTCACCCCCAACACCCCCCTGCACCTCTAATCACCCCCATAACACCCCCCTGCACCTCTCATCACCTGCATAACAACCCTACACCTCTTATCACCCCCATAACACCCCCCCTGCACTTCTCATCACCCCCATAACACCCCCCTCCACTTCTCATCACCCCCATAACACCCCTGCACCTCTCATCACCCCCATAACACCCCTGCACCTCTTATCACCCCCATAACACCCCCCTGCACTTCTCATCAACCCCATAACACCCCCCCTGCACCTCTCATCACCCCCCCCCCCCCACACACACACACACACACCTCTCATCACCATTGTAGTCCCCTAACCATCATACAATCCCCCGACCCCCCCGGGCCAGTTTACTTACCCTGCCGCGGATCGTTGCAGCGGCGTGAGTCTTCTGCTGCTCCTGTCACTGCATTAGGAGGATGCTGGAGGACGTAAGCAGGGACAGGTCAGGTGATCGGAGTGTACGTGCGTGCCTACACGGGGCACGTGATGTCTCTACTCCCATCAGCCCCTGACCTGTCCGGTGCCGGCCCTGCTTTGATTCTTAAGGGGCCCGTGCCCTACAAAGGTAATTTAATTGAAATGTGCGGGCCCCCCAAAGTGCACCGTCGCTACTGGATGTGCAAGCACCGGCTCTGCTCGGGGCCCCCAGCAATCTCGGGACCCCAAGCAATTGCTTGGTTTGCCGTTCCGGTAGCGACAGTCCTGTCTCTGAATATAACCCTGGCGCACACTGTGCCCATAATAATAATACTGTCACACACGGTTTCTTTACAGTTCAGCTTAATCCCATCGTGCATTGTCCTCCTTCAGACCCCTCTGTCCTCCTCCTCCAGGCTCCTCTGTTCCCCTCAGACCCCCTAAGTCTTCTTCCTGACTCCTCTATTCAACATCCCCACCCCATCAGCCCCTTAAGTCCTCTCCCGGCTCCTCTGCCTGCCTCCACAGACCCCCTAAGTCTTCTTCCTGACTCCTCTATTCAACATCCCCACCCCATCAGCCCCCTAAGTCCTCTCCCGGCTCCTCTGCCTCCCTCCACAGACCCCTACATCCTACACACTCCTCTTTCCCCCTTCCCAGACCCATACCCATACCCAATCGCCCCTTGGCCCTTCACCCCTCTGCATTGATGTACAGTATACAGTACAGACCAAAAGTTTGGACACACCTTCTCATTCAGAGTTTTCTTTATTTTTATGACTATGAAAATTGTAGATTCACACTGAAGGCATCAAAACTATGAATTAACACATGTGGAATTATAGACATAACAATAAGTGGGAAACAACTGAAAATATGTAATATTCTAGGTTCTTCAGAGTAGCCACCTTTTGCTTTGATTACTGCACTCTTGGCATTCTCTTGTTGAGCTTCAAGAGGTAGTCACCTGAAATGGTTTTCACTTCACAGGTGTGCTGGTGTGGAGGAGGAGGTGTGATGGTGTGGGGGTGCTTTGCTGGTGACACTATTGGGGATTTATTCAAAATTGAAGGCATACTGAACCAGCATGGCTACCACAGCATCTTGCAGCGTTATGCTATTCCATCCGATTTGCGTTTAGTTGGACCATCATTCATTTTTCAACAGGACAATGACCCCAAACACACCTCCAGGCTGTGTAAGGGCTATTTGACCAAGAAGGAGAGTGATTAGGTGCTGCGCTAGATGACCTGGCCTCCACAGTCACTGGACCTGAACCCAATCGAGATGGTTTGGGGTGAGCTGGACCGCAGAGTGAAGGCAAAAAGGGCCAAAAAGTGCTAAGCATCTCTGGGAACTCCTTCAAGACTGTTGGAAGTCCATTTCAGGTGACTACCTCTTGAAGCTCAAGAGAATGCCAAGAGTGTGCAAAGCAGATATCAAAGCAAAAGGTGGCTAGAACCTAGAATATGACATATTTTCACACTTTTTTCTTATGTATATAATTCCAACTGTGTTAATTCATAGTGTTGATGCCTTCAGTGGGAATCTACAATTTTCATAGTCATGAAAATAAAGAAAATTCTGAATGAGGTGTGTCCAAACTTTTGGTCTGTACTGTATGTATGTATAATAGATGTGTATATGACTGGTGTATGTATGGTAGATGTGTGTATGTATGATAGATGTGTGTGTATGATAAGTATGTAAGATAGATGTATGATCTATCATACACCCATCTATCATATACACACATCATACATCTATCATTTACATACGCACATCATACATACACACATTCACATCCATCATACTACACACATCTATCATGTATACACACAAAATACATCTATAATTTACATATACACATCCATCATACCACACACATCTATTAAACATACACACATCCCCCCCCCCCCCACCCCATCCTCTCACCTTCCTTGAGATCAGCGCCGCGGCCTGCCACTCCCCAGGTGGCGGGGGTGGAGGCATCAGAGATCATGACCACAGGTGATGGAGTGTAAGGCAGCAGGGGCTGCTGCTTCTATTTTCCCCAGGTGCTGGGGATGTAGAGTCAGAGGCCTAGCGGTTGCAGGCAGGGACACATCAGGGGCTTGGAGCAGACATGCATGCCTGCACTGGCACGTCTACTCATAGAAACCCCACTGCTCTTAAAGGAGCAGTGTCTCTGCCCCATCATACTGCACCTGGGGCCAGCCTGGAGCGAGGCTTCTGCACTGTCAGAGATGGGGCCTCAAGGGGGTAAATCAGCCAAAACCTGCCCTGTGCTTTTTTAAATGAGGCCCAGTCGCAATTGCGATCATTGTGACCTCTATAGCTACGCCACTACTTGGAGAGAGGCTTTTATTGGAATGTCCTTTATTACGTTGATGGTTTCTTCTTAGGTTCAAACATGTGTGGTCGTAAGGTTTGGACAAAGGATCCCTATGGTGCGTTTTGGAAAACAGCTCTATGTTGTAGATTCTTACCTTAAAGAGTACCTGTCACAAAATAAACGTTTTATATATACACATGTAGAAAACAGACAAGTGCACTCACCATGTTTGCAGCTTCATAAGAACAGCTTTATTGAAGACTTCCAGGAATAGACAGATAAGTGCAGGGGATGACAAGGAAAGGTGGTAGTCTCGGGGTACGGAACCGTCTCGCGCTGGCTGCTCTTCTCAAGGCCCCTACTACATAACAGGTACAAGGTGTGCTTAAATAGGACCCCAGTGGATGTGTTACCATGGAAGCATACAAATAAATGTGGTACCAGGTGAGGTTTTTCTACCCTTTCTAGGGCTGCAAATTTTTATGTATCTGGGTGACCACCATGACATTCATTCATATGATTTATAAATCTGGGGGCCCCTGTACCTGTTTTTAAAGAAGGGAGGTGCTCTCTAACTCGATGGCAAAGAGGTCTGATAGTTTTCCCTATATAGTAAAAACCGCACCCACAGGTAAGGGAGTATACTGTGTGTGTATGACGTCACTCTTCATGTTATATTGGCAAAAGGAGCAAGAATCGCATGCATGATTCCCCTTCGGTCTTGTGGCGCTCAGCCAATCAGCAGTATCTTTTTTCGTTTTCTGTTTATTCTTAATGTAATTGTGTAAGGTCTTGTTATGTTTATATGTGACTATTGGCTGGTTCTGTGTATACTCTTTAAGGTCCTCATCTCTTTCCAGCATAAACCAATTATTAAAAATGGCCTGTTTAATTTTGTTGTTCATGGGAGAGTTTTGAAACAAAAAAATGCACCTGTTAGTTTTCTTTCTACGTTAAGTTTTTAATAATTCGCCACATGGAGTGTTGTCAGCTCTTAATCTTGCTTTATTCATGACCTCTATCGGGTAGCCTCTCTCACAAAAATGTTCAGCCAGTTCGGACACCTGGGATTGATATTTGTCAGGATCATTATTAATTCACTTCAGGTGAATGAACTAGCTGAACGGTATACTATTTTTAGTATGAGTGGGATGTGAAGAGTCGTAGTGTAGGAGAGAGTATTTGGAGATTGTTTTTCTGAAAACCGAAGTGATGACCCTATCTTGAAGGACTTTAATCTGAACATCAAGGAAATCGAGTTTGTCACCTCCAAAATTAGAAGTAGAATTCATATCTACATTGTTGGACGTATTTCAATACGTTACAAAATTATCAAATTCCCCTTTGGTACCTTTCCAGATTTTGAGGATATCGTCCACATATCTGTGGAAGGATTTAATATTGCATGAGAACTGATTCCTTGATGAAAAGACAAAGTCACTCTCAAAGATAGCAAGAAAAATATTTGCGTAACTGCAAGAGATGGGTGTGCCCATTGCTGTTCCACGCAATTGTTTATACCATTGGTCGGCATAAATGAAATTATTATTGGTAAGAATGAACTCTACCGATTCAGTAACAAACTCGATAAATTCAGTAGATTTTTCTGTAAAAAGCAAAAATAGATGGAGAGCCTGTATACCCGCATCTTGAGGGATGCGGGTATACAGGTTCTCAACGTCGATGGATACAAGGGCACATCCATCTTGCCTGTGGAATTCATTTAGGATGGTAACAGACCCACTGCTATACTGTGTCATAGAAGGAGAATTCTGACGTACATAATACCACTCAGCAGTGCCGCGTGTTATCCTCTCGCCATGCTTTCTAAACTTTTTATATGTTGCACAGTAAGGCATTTATAACAATTTCCTAAATGTATATCATTTTTTAATATGCATATTTCTTGTGAATTTTCACTCTGAAAAACCTACCACTAGGGGCCTCCCTAGCTAGACCGGCCGCTAGACTTTTATAGATTTCGGACTCATCCCTGGCCTGGCATGAGACCGAAATCCCAGACTGCAGCCAGGACACGTGACGTGCACAATGCTGCTACCTGCCTGTCAATCAGACAGGCGGGAGCGAGCGCTGTGTGTGCAGCAGAGCGCACTCCTGACATGGCCGGCTGCATCATCATGCTCCGTCCTCTGAGAAGGAGAGCCGACGTGCGCTGGCCAAATATCAGTGCAGCGCTGCTCTGACTGAGGATCAGGTCTGCCTTGCAATATCTCTGATCGAGGTCTTCTATAGGACAACAAAACCTTGTATAAGTTATACATAATCTTGTTCACATGGCCATATAAGTTAATAGATTAGTGTTTCACAAATGGAGTGCCTTCAGCTGCTAGTAGAAATTTTGCAACAGCTGGAGGCGCCATGGTTGTGAAACACTGATATATTGCAGGGATCACAGCATAGAAGGGCGGAATTGAGCCCAGGCAGGCTTCAGATGACATTGCGCCTGCCAGGCCACGCCCTCTTCCTCCCTCACATACCGCAGAAAGACTGAGCAGCCACAGGGAAGGGGAAAAAGGTATTTGTCTGCATTTTTAAGTAAAAATAAAGGCAGGGATAGAGTCAGTGAGTGTAAGGGACAGAAAGGGGGGGGGATTAGGGACAGTTTAACTGATGACAGGTACTCTTTAATTACTCCCTTTAGTACATTATTTCATTGTGGACACTTGATTTCCTCTACAGGTTCAAACATATGTAGACATGGGGTTTGAACTGTGGATCCCTTTGGTGCGGTTCACTGTAGGTAAGGAACCGAGATGCAGAGCCTTGGAAAGAAGCTTTTGTTGGAATGTTCTTAATTATCTTGATGGTTTCTTTTCGGGTTCAGATGTACATAGTAGTAAGGTTTGGAATGAGGATCCTTCTGGTATGGTAAATTAGCAGCTGCAACCAAACATCAGGTGTGGACAGTCAAAGAGGTAAAGTGTGGTCTACGATACATTTTGGTGCACTAAGTTAATGGGCTGCAGAGATATTTAGAGAATCTTTTTATTTCTAACAATAAGTGCAGAACATGTGGACCTTGGTGAAGTGCACTTTATGTAAAAAATAACAAGGTTTTAGAGGCTTATAGTGAGTCTGTTATAATGTTCTTACTTATGTTTGTTTCTCCCCTGAGTCCACCTGCATTATATGTGCCATAAATGGTTAAATGACCTATGTTATTCATGACTCCATTTTTATAATGTTTATGTGCCTTTAAATGTTGCTACCAAGTCATGTAACCAGGGAAGGTGTCAGTGACCAGGTGACTTGTGTGGTGACCTATAGGACCCCTTCAAATTGCTCCCATAAATACAAGGGAGGAGCTGCTTAGTCAGTTCTTGTTTAGCTGAGGAGCAGTACAGTAAAAACCTGAGAGTGTCTGGTGTCCTGAAGAGACCAAAGGCCTAACCACACAGCCACGCTTCCACCAACCAAGTGCCCCTTCAGGTGAACGTCAAAGCCTGGTAAGCAGTCACAGGGGTGAAGTCTAATCAGTCATAGTCAAGTCAGTCAATTCTGCTAAAGTCAGCGTAGGTCTGCATAATACAGTCCAAATCCACCACATGTCCCAGTGAGCCCGCAAGTCTCCTAAGTCACTGGTCAGCTCCTTGGGCCTAACTGAGCTGTAAAGTCTATTCCATCTGTCTGCCTCAGTAAAGCTGCCGTTGTTCTGTAACTTTTGATCGGAGTGATCATTTGCCCCGCGCCTAGCCCAGGAACCAGCGGCCATACGTCGGGTGGTGTTGAGGATAACCATGCCCTGGCATCACGAATACAAGGGGTTAATGCCATCTGCCCCTAGGGTAATAACATCTGCCCTTCATCACACCCTCACCACACAATTGCAGTATAGGCCCTTTCTAAAGGGAACATTTATTGTTTTAGCATAGATTAATGGTGGCCAGAGGCGTAGTTATAGAGGTAGCAGCCTCATCGAAGCCCTGGTGTCTAAGGGGGCCCCAAAGCACATCTTCCCCTTAAGAGACCGGTATTATAATTGGCATATGGGGCCCTGTTGCAGATTTTGCATCGGGGCCCAGAAGCTACAAGCGACGTCACTGATGGTGGCCCACATTTTTATGCTCTCTGGTGGGTTTAATGTTGTATAGTCAAACCATCTCGAGCATTGTTTGCGACCATTTCATGGCATATTATACTGCACAAATAACCCTTGTTCCATGCTATACAGGCATATTTTAGGCCTTTAGTATCCAGGCACCAGGGGCAGAACAGCACTAATAAGAGGCAGGGACGTGCACGCATAGGGTCAAAACGGGGCTTCAGCTCCGGCCCATCAAATGCTGCTGCCCTCTGGTGCCCTAACAGCTTGTCAGGCACTTGCCAGAGCTCAGCGATCCTCCTCCTCCCCCTCTGCTGGACTGGCTGCTCCTCCTGACACATGGAGATGGAGGGCACCACAACATTACACAGGCTGCAGGTGGTGAGTACATACCACAGTAAAGCCTCCATGTTCAACCATCCCTAATAGCCTCTGCCCTCCCTCCTCAGCCTCCATATCCTCCATGCCAGTGGTTCCTAACCAGTGTGCCTCCAGCTGTTGCAAAACTACAACTTCCAGCATGGCTTTGCCTGACTAAGCATGCTGGGAGTTGTAGTTTTGCAACAGCTGGATGCACACTAATTGGGAAACACTGATCCATGCCCTCACCCCTCTTAGCCTCTGTATCCTTCTTCTCCTGAGCCTCCACACCCTCACCCCATTAGCCTTTATGTCATCTTTCCACTTAGCCTCCATATTTTCCCTCCATGCCCTCACACCCCTTAGCCTCTACGTCAGTGTTTCCCAACCAGGGTGACTTACAGCTGTGGCAAAACTACAACTTTCAGAATGCCCAGACAGCCAAAGGCCATGATTACATGGCACAATGTCAATGTGGAATTCCGCTGGAATATTCTGCACTGACATTCCGTTGCAGCACAGTCCCATTGATTTCTGTGTGATTGTGCTGCACTGTGCACGTGACAGAATTTCCACCACAGATGTTTATCAAAAAGTTTCATCAGAACAAAAATTATAAAAATAGAAACTACAGATCACAGCCAAAAAATGACCCTCATACAGCTTTGTATATGGAAAAATAAATATAGGGGTCAGTAGAGGACAATTTTGAAGGGGTATTCCAGGCAAAAACTTTTTTATATATATCAACTGGCTCCAGAAAGTTAAACAGATTTGTAAATTACTTGTATTAAAAAATCTTAATCCTTCCAATAGTTATTAGCTTCTGAAGTTTTCTGTCTAACTGCTCGATGATGATGTCACGTCCCGGGAGCTGTGCATGATGGGAGAATATCCCTTGCATGATGGGAAAATATCCCCATAGGAGCTGGACAGCTCCCGGGACGTGAGTCATCTGAAAGCAGTTAGACAGAAAACAGCAACTCAACTTCAGAAGCTAATAACTATTGGAAGGATTAAGATTTTTTAATAGAAGTAATTTACAAATCTGTTCCGGAGCCAGTTGATATATAAAAAAAAAGTTTTTGCCTGGAATACCCCTTTAAGCATACTACTTTTCATACAAAAAGTTATAATTTTTTAAAATTATAAAATAAAACAAAACCTATATAACTTGGGTATCGTTGTCATCATATGGACCAACAGAATAAATAGAAATTGGCATGTTCACCGGTAAGTGCACTGCGTAGAAACAGAAGAACAAAATGAGTGATGTCATTAAAAAATATAATTGGTGAAGCAAAAAACAAGCCTCATATGGGTCTAAAGTTGGAAAGTTGATGCTTATGGTTATTAGAGGGCGAGGAAGAAAAAAAAAAAGTACAAAAATAGTAGTGCCTTTTTTTTTTTTTTTTTACTTGAGCACCTGCCCCCAAAATGTCTTTGCATGTCCCTGATAAGAGGGGTAGTTTGATGGCACTGTTAAGACAAAAAAAATAAAAATAAAAATAAAAAAAAAATAAATAGTCAGGTGTCAGGTCATAGTAATGTTTTCTGACCCTTTACAACTTGGGATTCTTTTATTCTTTTTATAATTTCACCACCATTTTTTATGTGCTCACAAATCTCTATGGGGGAGATTTATCAAAACCTGTGCAGAGGAAAAGTTGCCCAGTTGCCCATAGCAACCAATCAGATTGCTTCTTTCATTTTTCACAGGCCTTCATAAAAATGAAAGAAGCGATCTGATTGGTTGCTATGGGCAACTGGGCAACTTTTCCTCTGCACAGGTTTTGATAAATCTCCCCCTATGTAGCCAGACTTCATGGAAAGAGACCTTCAAAACCCTCCAAAATAGTTTTATTAGATCACTGTGTCTCAAAGCTTGCCTCCTCTAGCGTACAAAGTATTTTACGAGGGGGACTCCGCCCCTAGACATCTTATCCCCTATCGAAAGGATAGGGGACAAGATGTCAGATCGTGGGGACCCCCGGGATCTCGGCTGCAGCACCCACCTGTTGCGGCTTCCAGCAGCGCTGGAGGCACTCATCCTAACGCCTCCCGACCACGGTGACGTGAGATCGTGACATCCCGACTCCGCCCCCGTGTGACATCACGCCCCGCCCCCTCAATGCAAGTCTATGGGAGGGGGCGTGACGCTGTCACGCCCCCTCCCATAGACTTGCATTGAGGGGCGGGGTGCGGCATCACACGGGGGCAGAGTCGTGACATCACGATCTCACGTCACCGTGGTCGGGAGCCGAAGCCTCCAGCGTTTCCGGAAGCCGCAACAGGTGGGTGTCAGATGGGTCCCCGCGATCTGACATCTTATCCCTTATCCTTTGGATAAGGAGTACCCCTTTAAGTAATACTGTATATACTAGTAACAACCAATGCATGATAATATACAGCTCACAAGGTGAACATGGCTTTAAATGTACACAGATATTTTTCACAGCTTGTTTGGGGTAAATGTTCACATTTCTGACAGGGCGACATCGAAAATGATCAAAACCCTTTCCCTCAGTGTCTGATCCTGTATTGGAGCACAGCTCCTGACCTGCACTTTGAAGTCTCAATAGTCGGTGTCTGTGCTTTTGAAATGAGACGTGTAGTTCCCCATAATTACCTTTTCTTCTCGTTTCCTCTCGGGAGTATTTTATTGTCTACAAAGAATACAGGCCCAGCACTTATCCTGTAAATGCATCCTCAACAGAAAAGTCAATTTTCATTTGAAGTTTCATTTTCGACTGAAAACAAGCATTGTCCCAAATATTTGGCAAGACCCTTTGATTTAGAGAAAAAGAATTATTCCTTTTGTGACAGTAAATCAAAGGATAGCAGAATATGACTTCATATTTAGTATATGGCTTCACTTCTCTAATGTTTCCAATAGGGCTTGAGCATTTTTGCAGAAAAATAAAAAAATATCTGAACATATACATAGATGAACTCTAGGGCACCACGACGGGGGTCACGCCCCCTGAATTGGTCACAGCCGTGGCCCGTGACCAGACATTTTCCAGGTATCCACCCAGGACACTTCCATTCACTTACATTGGTTGGGACACAGAATGATTCAGGGAGCATAAAACAGCGGTGACCAGTGTCATAGCCAAAAGATGCTGTGTAACCCCTAAGAGGAAAGGCATAATGACCATGCCCAGATAAATATTAAAGGGTACTCCGCCCCTAGACATCTTATCCCCTATCCAAAGGATAGGGGGAAAAGATGTCTGATCACGGGGGTCCCGCCACTGGGGACCCCCGCGATCTCGGCTGCGGCACCCCAGACATCCGGTGCACGAAGCAAACTTAACTCCGTGCCAGATTACTGGCGATGCAGGGCAGAGGTTCGTGAAGTCACGGCCACGCCCCCTCAATGTAAGTCTATGGGAGGGGACGTGGTGACCCTGACATCACAAGCGGGGCGTGGCCGTGACGCCACAAGCCTCCGGAGTGCCCTAAACGAACGCCGGGTGCAGCAGGGAGACCTCTGGCTAGGGGATAAGATATCTAGGGGCGGAGTACCCCTTTAAGGCTGTGTTCACACATTCAGGTTTTTATTTGCAATTATTGAAAGCAAATCCAGGAACATAAATGGAGGAAACATGTAAAGGAAAGAATGAGACGTCTCCTATTTTCAAATCCATTCGTGACTTTGTATTCAATAATTGCAACTGAAAACCTGAACTTGTGACCACAGCTCTAAGGTAGTACATACGTATCAATTTACCTTGATTCATTGCAAAGATATTTTAGATTAAATTGCCCATAGTGTCATACGTTGCCAGCATAAAGCCATATGGTGTTCACAAATTGCCAAACAGTGCTGATAAAAAAACCACAGCCTGCACATGGCACCAAGGAGATGGGATATAGGCGCTTTCTTTAACCCCTTCACTACGAGCGTCGTACATGTATGGCGCCGTGAAGTGTCACTTGGCGCGCGGCGACTTACATGTACGTCGCGGGGTTCCGGGAGCGCCGCGTCACCGGTAGCGGTGATCGGGCCGGGATGACTGCTGTTATCTTACAGCAGGCATCCCGGCACATCGCCGAGGGGGGTCCAGAGACACCCCCCCCCATGACCGCGATGGGAGCAAATCGCAGGTCAATTCAGACCTGCGATCTGCGCGATACCGGGTCATACGGGTCACTGGTGACCCGGTGACCCGGAAAATAAGAGGGATCAGGGGTGTCCGAGACACCCTCGATCCCCCTGAAGGGATAGGAGTTGCAAAACTACAACTCCCAGCATGCATGGTCTGTCAGTGCATGCTGGGAGTTGTAGTTTTGACCCCCCTCCCATGTGAATGTACAGGCTACATTCACACTGGCGGCAGATTACAGTGAGTTCCCCGCTTCAAGTTTGAGCTGCGGCAAATTTTCTGCCGCAGCTCAAACTCCTAGCGGGAGGCTCAGTGTAATCTGCCTCCAGTGTGAATGTAACCTAAAAACACTACACTACACTAACATAAAATAAAGAGTAAAACACTACATATACACACGTACACTGCCCCCCTACCACCCCCCTTCCCCAATAAAAATGAAAAACGTATTGTATGGCAGTGTTTCTAAGATGGAGCCTCCAGCTGTTGCAAAACAAAAACTCCCAGCATTTCTGGACAGAAATTGACTGTCCACACATGCTGGAAGTTTTACAACAGCTGGAGGCACCCTGTTTGGGAATCACTGGCATAGAATACCCCTATGTCCACCTCCATCCCTAATTCAGGCCTCAAATGCGCATGGCCCTCTCACTTTGGGGCCCTGTTGTATTTCAAGGTAACAGTATAGGGTCACATATCGGGTATCGTTGTACTCGGGAGAAATTGCCTAACAAATTTTGGGGGGCTTTTTCTCCTTTCACCCCTTTTACACTAACATGCTGGTGTTGCCCTATACTTTTCATTTTCACAAGAGTTAAAAGGGAAAAACGCCCCCCAAAATTTGTAACGCAATTTCTCCCGAGTACGGAGATACCCCATATGTGGGCGTAAAGTGCTCTGGGGGCACACAACAAGGCCCAGAAGGGAGAGTGCACCATGTACATGTGAGGTGATTTGCACAGGGGTGGCTGATTGTTACAGCGGTTCTGACAAACGCAAAAAAAAAAAAAACACCCACATGTGACCCCATTTTGGAAACTACACCCCTCACGGAATGTAATAAGGGGTGCAGTGAGAATTTACACCCCACAGATGTCTGACGGGTCTTTGGAACAGTGGTCGGTGAAAATGAAAAATTTTGCACAGCCCACTGTTCCAAAGATCTGTCAGATACCAGTGGGGGGTAAATGCTCACTGTACCCCTTGTTACATTCCGCAAGGGGTCTAGTTTCCAAAATGGTATGCCATGTGGGGGTTATTTTGCTGTCCTGGCACCATAGGGGCTTCCTAAATGCAACATGCCCCCCGAGCCAAATAGGACGCCTTCTCTTCTGAGCATTGTAGTTCGCCTGCGGTGCACTTCAGGTCCACTTGTGGGGTACCTCCATACTCAGAAGAGATGGGGTTACAAATGTTGGGGGGTCTTTTCTGCTATTAACCCTTGCAAAAATGTGAAATTTGGGGGGACACCCACATTTTTGTGAAAAAAAATGTTTTTTCTTTACATATGCAAAAGCCGTGAAACACCTGTGGCGTATTAAGGCTCACTTTATTCCTTGTTATGTTCCTCAAGGGGTCTAGTTTCCAAAATGGTATGCCATGTGTTTTATTTTTTTGCTTTTCTGGCACCATAGGGGCTTCCTAAATGCGACATGCCCCCCAAAAACCATTTCAGAAAAACGTACTCTCCAAAATCCCCTTGTCGCCCTCTACTGCGCCCGCCATACACTTTGCATAGACATATGAGGTATGTGCTTTCTCGAGAGAAATTGGGTTACACATACAAGTATACATTTTCTCCTTTTACCCCTTGTAAAAATTCAAAAATTGGGTCTACAAGAACATGCGAGTGTAAAAAATGAAGATTTTGAATTTTCTCCTTCACTTTGCTGCTTTTCCTGTGAAACACCTAAAGGGTTAAAACACTTACTAAATGTCATTTTTAATACTTTGGGGGTGCAGTTTTTATAATGGGGTCATTTATGGGGTATTTCTAATATGAAGACCCTTCAAATCCACTTCAAAACTGAACTGGTCTCTGAAAAATAGTGAGTTTGAAAATTTTGTGAAAAATTGGAAAATTGCTGCTGAACTTTGAAGCCCTCTGGTGTCTTCCAAAAGTAAAAACACGTCAATTTTATGATGCAAACATAAAGTAGACATATTGTATATGTGAATCCAAAAAAAAATTATTTGGAATATCCATTTTCCTTACAAGCAGAGAGCTTCAAATTTAGAAGTTTTTTCATCAAATTTTGGGATTTTTCACCAAGAAAGGATGCAAGTTACCACAAAAATTTACCACTATGTTAAAGTAGAATATGTCACAAAAAACAATCTCGGAATCGTAATGATAAGTAAAAGCATTCCAGACAGTGACAGTGGTCAGATTTGCAAAAAAGGGCTTCGTCCTAGAGGTGAAAATGGGCAGCAGGAACTGGCTTTTGCTTTGGGAAGTGACTGTGGCATTGGGAGAAGACATTAATAATGGGTACTGGAACTTAGTAAAAAATAGTATGTAGTGTGAAAGTGTATGAATGGTGCCTAGGGAGAGGTAAAATAGCCGGTTCTCCAAACATGCCACCCCCACACTGCACTGCCGCTATCTTTAGCTGCAAATGCGGCCACTTACATTTAATTAGTCAGTGCATTGTGTTCGGATGAGACACACTCGCTGACATGACATCACTCTGTGTAAAGATGTAGACACATCGGGGAAGATGGCACTGTTCCCCCCTCTACTCTGCACTGCAAGTGAGCCCAGCGGTGATCAGCCAATCAGCTTGTTGCTCACTAACAGAGCCTGTGCACAACCCTCCAGGAACTAGTTGTAGTCCTACACTGGCCACTGCGACTCTGGGATTCAAAGTTTAAAGGGGTTATCCAGGAAAAAAAATTATATATATATATATATATATATATAAATATATATATATATATATATATCTCAACTGGCTTCAGAAAGTTAAACAGATTTGTAAATTACTTCTATTAAAAAATCTTAATCCTTTCAGTACTTATGAGCTACTGAAGTTGAGTTGTTCTAAGTCTAAGTGCTCTCTGATCACACCTGTCTCAGGAACCGCCCAGTTTAGAAGCAAATCCCTATAGCAAACCTCTTCTACTCTGTGCGGTTCCAGAGACAAGCAGAGGTGTCAGCAGAGAGCACTGTTGCCAGACAGAGAAGAACAACTCAACTTCAGCAGCTGATAATTATTAAAAGGATTAAGATTTTTTTAATAGAAGGAATTTACAAATCTGTTTAGCTTACTGGAGCCAGTTGCTATTAAAAAAAAAAAAAGTTTTTTTTTCCTGGAATACCCCTTTAACTCTGTATCTCCTGTGGGACTACCAGACTTAGGATTTACTCACCTGGCTGCTGGGAGTAGTGACTGACCATTAAAATGTGACATACAAGCTAATTTTAGGGTTTCCTGGCTGTGTGCTTAAGTAGCCCTAATAGAATATTTGTGACACTGTTGTACTTTTTTCTAGTTTTACCGTCCCTATGGTTTTCTATTGTAGATCACATCTCTTCTGCCTGAGGATGAGGATGAAAAACAAAATTTGTCTTACCTGTAATTTTGCTTTCCTCAAGTCCGAAGACAGCACACAAATACTATCCCTATAAGTATTTTTTCTGTAATTAGTCTATTTAATACACGTGTGAGCTGTAAGAGAGGGTTCTATATAGGTCAGCAATTAACTATGCTAATTTCTTGATTTATCTTGCTAGGTGGAAGGTCCTAGAGTGGGAGTCTGGGAGATGAATGTCACGATTCGGCTGGCAGGAGGTGGATCCTCTGTGCCAGAGAGGGATTGGCGTGGACCGTGCTAGTGGACCGGTTCTAAGTTACTACTGGTTTTCACCAGAGCCCGCCGCAAAGCGGGATGGTCTTGCAGCGGCGGTAGTAACCAGGTCGTATCCACTAGCAACGGCTCAACCTCTCTGACTGCTGAAGATAGGCGCGGTACAAGGGAGTAGACAAGAGCAAGGTCGGACGTAGCAGAAGGTCGGGGCAGGCAGCAAGGATCGTAGTCAGGGGCAACGGCAGGAGGTCTGGAACACAGGCTAGGAACACACAAGGGAACGCTTTCACTGGCACGATGGCAACAAGATCCGGCAAGGAAGGGAAGGGGAAGTGAGGTTATATAGGAAGTGCACATGTGAATACACTAATTAGAACCACTGCGCCAATCAGTGGCGCAGTGGCCCTTTAAATCGCAGAGACCCGGCGTGCGCGCGCCCTAGGGAGCGGGGCCGCGCGCGCCGGGACAGGACCGACGGAGAGCGAGTCAGGTACGGGAGCCGGGGTGCGCATCGCGAGCGGGCGCCACCCGCATCGCGAATCGCATCCCGGCTGGAGGCGGTATCGCAGCGCACCCGGTCAGTGGATCTGACCGGGGCGCTGCAGTAGCGAGGATGTGGCGAGCGCTCCGGGGAGGAGCGGGGACCCGGAGCGCTCGGCGTAACAGTACCCCCCCCCCTTGGGTCTCCCCCTCTTCTTAGAGCCTGAGAACCTGAGGACCAGACTTTTGTCAAGGATGTTGTCCTCAGGTTCCCAGGATCTCTCTTCAGGACCACAGCCCTCCCAATCAATCAAAAAAATTTTTTTCCCTCTGACCGTCTTGGAGGCCAGTATCTCCTTTACGGCGAAGATGTCAGAGGAACCGGAAACAGGAGTGGGAGAAACAAGTTTGGGAGAGAAACGGTTGATGATGAGTGGTTTAAGGAGAGAGACATGAAAGGCATTGGGAATACGAAGAGAAGGAGGAAAAAGAAGTTTGTAAGAGACAGGATTAATTTGGCACAAGACTTTGAAAGGACCAAGATAGCGTGGTCCCAGTTTGTAACTGGGGACACGAAAGCGGACATATTTAGCGGAGAGCCATACCTTGTCTCCGGGAGCAAAAATGGGGGGAGCTCTTCTTTTCTTATCGGCAAACTTTTTCATGCGAGATGAAGCCTGTAAAAGAGAATTTGGGGTCTCTTTCCATATGGTGGAAAGATCACGAGTCACTTCATCTACAGCGGGCAAACCAGAGGACAAGGGAATAGGGAGGGGGGGAAGAGGGTGACGGCCGTACACCACGAAAAATGGGGATTTAGCAGAAGATTCAGAGACTCTAAAGTTGTACGAGAATTCGGCCCAAGGTAGAAGATCTGCCCAGTCATCCTGGCGGGAGGAAACAAAATGCCGTAAATAGTCACCCAGGACCTGGTTAATTCTTTCTACTTGCCCATTGGATTGAGGATGATAAGCAGAAGAGAAGTTTAATTTAATCTTGAGTTGTTTACAGAAAGCCCTCCAGAATTTTGACACGAATTGGACACCTCTATCCGAGACAATCTGCGTGGGCAAACCGTGAAGACGAAAAATGTGTACAAAAAATTGTTTTGCCAACTGAGGCGCTGAAGGAAGACCAGGAAGAGGAATAAAATGTGCCATCTTGGAAAATCGATCAACGACCACCCAAACAACAGTGTTGCCACGGGATGGGGGTAGGTCTGTAATAAAGTCCATACCAATCAGAGACCAAGGCTGTTCGGGGACAGGCAGAGGGTGAAGGAGACCAGCAGGCTTCTGGCGAGGAGTCTTATCCCGGGCACAGACAGTACAGGCCCGCACAAAATCAACAACATCTGTTTCCAGAGTCGGCCACCAATAGAAACGAGAGATGAGTTGCAAGGACTTTTTGATGCCTGCATGGCCTGCGAGGTGGGAGGAGTGACCCCATTTGAGAATCCCGAGACGCTGGCGTGGAGAAACAAAGGTCTTCCCTGGAGGAGTTTGCCTTATGGAGGCTGGAGAAGAGGAGATCAGACAGTCAGGAGGAATGATGTGTTGCGGAGAGACCTCTACTTCCGAGGCATCCGAGGAACGAGAGAGAGCATCGGCCCTAATGTTCTTGTCGGCAGGGCGAAAATGAATTTCAAAGTTAAAACGGGCAAAGAACAACGACCACCTGGCCTGGCGAGGATTCAGCCGTTGGGCAGACTGGAGATAGGAGAGATTCTTGTGATCGGTGAAAATGATAACTGGAAATTTTAATCCCTCCAGCAGATGCCTCCATTCCTCAAGTGCCAATTTAATGGCCAGTAGTTCTCGATCCCCGATGGAGTAGTTCCTCTCCGCCGGAGAGAAGGTCCTAGAAAAAAACCCACAAGTAACAGCATGCCCGGAAGATTTTTTTTGTAGAAGGACCGCTCCAGCTCCCACTGAGGAGGCATCAACCTCCAATAGGAAGGGTTTAGATGGGTCAGGTCTGGAGAGCACGGGAGCAGAAGAAAAGGCAGACTTGAGCCGTTTAAATGCGTCTTCCGCTTGAGGAGACCAGGACTTAGGATTGGCATTCTTCTTGGTTAAAGCCACGATAGGAGCCACAATAGTGGAAAAATGTGGAATAAATTGTCTGTAATAATTGGCGAACCCCAAAAAACGTTGGATAGCACGGAGTCCGGAGGGGCGTGGCCAATCTAAGACGGCAGAGAGTTTATCTGGGTCCATTTGTAGTCCCTGGCCAGAGACCAAGTATCCTAGGAAAGGAAGAGATTGACATTCAAACAGACATTTCTCCATTTTGGCATAAAGTTGATTGTCTCGAAGTCTCTGAAGAACCATGCGGACATGCTGGCGATGTTCTTCTAAGTTGGCAGAAAAAATCAGAATATCGTCCAGATACACAACAACACAGGAATATAAGAGATCACGAAAAATTTCATTAACAAAGTCTTGGAAGACGGCAGGGGCGTTGCACAGGCCAAAGGGCATGACCAGATACTCAAAGTGTCCATCTCTGGTGTTAAATGCAGTTTTCCATTCGTCCCCCTCCCTGATGCGGATGAGATTATATGCACCTCTTAAGTCCAGTTTGGTAAAGATGTGGGCACCTTGAAGGCGATCAAAGAGTTCTGAGATAAGAGGTAGGGGGTAGCGGTTCTTTACCGTGATTTTATTAAGTCCGCGGTAATCAATGCAAGGACGTAGGGAGCCATCTTTTTTGGACACAAAGAAAAATCCAGCTCCAGCAGGAGAGGAGGATTTGCGGATAAACCCCTTTTTTAAATTTTCCTGGATGTATTCAGACATAGCAAGAGTCTCTGGGGCGGACAGAGGGTAAATTCTGCCCCGGGGTGGAGTAGTGCCCGGGAGGAGGTCAATAGGACAGTCAGTAGGCCTGTGAGGGGGTAAAGTCTCAGCTTGCTTTTTGCAAAATACGTCAGCATAGTCCATATAAGCCTTAGGGAGACCGGTTACAGGAGGAACCACAGGGTCACGGCAGGGAGTACTGGGAACCGGTTTAAGACAGTCCTTGAAACAAAAAGTACCCCAGCTCTTGATCTCTCCTGTGGACCAATCAAGGGTTGGGGAATGGCGTTGAAGCCACGGTAGTCCAAGGAGAATTTCGGAAGTGCAATTGGAGAGGACCAAAAACTCAATTTTTTCGTGATGAGGTCCGATGCACATTAGGAGGGGTTCCGTGCGGTAACACACGGCACAGTCCAATCTTTCATTGTTAACACAATTGATGTAGAGGGGTCTGGCGAGACTGGTCACAGGGATGTTGAACCTGTTGATGAGAGAGGCCAAAATAAAATTTCCTGCAGATCCGGAATCCAAGAAGGCCTTAGTAGAGAAGGAGAAGGTAGAGGCAGATATCCGCACAGGCACAGTAAGGCGTGGAGAAGCAGAGTTGACATCAAGAACTGTGTCACCTTTGTGCGGAGTCAGCGTACGTCTTTCCAGGCGGGGAGGACGGATAGGACAATCCTTCAGGAAGTGTTCGGTACCGGCACAGTACAGGCAAAGATTCTCCATGCGGCGTCGTGTCCTCTCTTGAGGTGTCAAGCGAGACCGGTCAACTTGCATAGCCTCCACGGCGGGAGGCACAGGAACGGATTGCAGAGGACCAGAGGAGAGAGGAGCCGGGGAGAAAAAACGCCTCGTGCGAACAAAGTCCATATCCTGGCGGAGCTCCTGACGCCTTTCGGAAAAACGCATGTCAATGCGAGTGGCAAGATGAATGAGTTCATGTAGGTTAGCAGGAATTTCTCGTGCGGCCAGAACATCTTTAATGTTGCTGGATAGGCCTTTTTTAAAGGTCGCGCAGAGGGCCTCATTATTCCAGGATAATTCGGAAGCAAGAGTACGGAATTGGATGGCGTACTCGCCAACGGAAGAATTACCCTGGACCAGGTTCAGCAGGGCAGTCTCAGCAGAAGAGGCTCGGGCAGGTTCCTCAAAGACACTTCGAATTTCCGAGAAGAAGGAGTGTACAGAGGCAGTGACGGGGTCATTGCGGTCCCAGAGCGGTGTGGCCCATGACAGAGCTTTCCCAGACAGAAGGCTGACTACGAAAGCCACCTTAGACCTTTCAGTAGGAAACTGGTCCGACATCATCTCCAAGTGCAGGGAACATTGTGAAAGAAAGCCACGGCAAAACTTAGAGTCCCCATCAAATTTATCCGGCAAGGAAAGTCGTAGGCCGGAAGCGGCCACTCGCTGCGGAGGAGGTGCAGGAGCTGGCGGTAGTAGCTGCTGTAGCATCACGGTCAGTTGAGACAGCTGGTGGCCTTGTTTTGCTATCTGTTGCGACTGCTGGGCGACCACCGTGGTGAGGTCGGCGACAACTGGCAGTGGAACTTCAGCGGGATCCATGGCCGGATCTACTATCACGATTCGGCTGGCAGGAGGTGGATCCTCTGTGCAGAGAGGGATTGGCGTGGACCGTGCTAGTGGACCGGTTCTAAGTTACTACTGGTTTTCACCAGAGCCCGCCGCAAAGCGGGATGGTCTTGCAGCGGCGGTAGTAACCAGGTCGTATCCACTAGCAACGGCTCAACCTCTCTGACTGCTGAAGATAGGCGCGGTACAAGGGAGTAGACAAGAGCAAGGTCGGACGTAGCAGAAGGTCGGGGCAGGCAGCAAGGATCGTAGTCAGGGGCAACGGCAGGAGGTCTGGAACACAGGCTAGGAACACACAAGGGAACGCTTTCACTGGCACGATGGCAACAAGATCCGGCAAGGAAGGGAAGGGGAAGTGAGGTTATATAGGAAGTGCACATGTGAATACACTAAATAGAACCACTGCGCCAATCAGTGGCGCAGTGGCCCTTTAAATCGCAGAGACCCGGCGCGCGCGCGCCCTAGGGAGCGGGGCCGCGCGCGCCGGGACAGGACCGACGGAGAGCGAGTCAGGTACGGGAGCCGGGGTGCGCATCGCGAGCGGGCGCCACCCGCATCGCGAATCGCATCCCGGCTGGAGGCGGTATCGCAGCGCACCCGGTCAGTGGATCTGACCGGGGCGCTGCAGTAGCGAGGATGTGGCGAGCGCTCCGGGGAGGAGCGGGGACCCAGAGCGCTCGGCGTAACAATGAATTATGCCATCTGTGATGCCTCTGGACTCGAGGAAAGCAAAATTACAGGTAAGATAAATTTAGTTTTATGTTGATAAGGTTTAGAGTTATTTTGAGGGGACACAACATTAAATGGGCACTGACAGATACAATAACTTTTGTTATAAAACATGCAAAAACAATATGTTTTGCAATTGCTTTCATCAGAAAATTTTCAGTATTTCATACTAAAAAAGCCAGTCAAAAAAGGGGCCAATAGGGGTCCCCCTGCCTTCTTGGACACATACCAGTCATGCAGTGTCCAGTGATCATTGACACGATGAGTGATTGAAAGGGTTGTAGGCAGGTGCAGAGCTGCTGTGCTTGCTCCCGACCTTCTGTGAGTCAGAGCAGAGTAAGGGAGGGGGAGGAGTCATCACAGTGAGGAGAAGAGAGGGATGCGCCCCACAGAAACCTCACTGAGCAATGATGGCAAGTAAATAAAGGTAATTCTGAGAAAAATGTAGGTTGTATACTAATAAAAATTAGATGGACATGATCAGGATGAGGTACTGAGCAACATATAACACATGTTATTTTTTTTTTTGGGGGGGGGGGGTTCTAACAGGTAGGCATTGAACACTGTTATACAGGCTGTGCACTCACTATTTTACATTGATTGTAGCAGAGTGTCAGTTCTTCAGCGTGTTCCGTCACATGAAAAGATGTAATAAAATATTTACAAAAAATTTGAGAGGTGGACTTATGGGAGATACTGTATATATAATGTGAGGGGTGGACTCACTTATGGGAGATACTGTATATATAATGTGAGGGGTGGACTCACATATGGGAGATACTGTATATATAATGTGAGGAGTGGACTCACTTATGGGAGATACTGTATATAATGTGAGGGGTGGACTCACTTACAGGAGATACTGTATATATAATGTGAGGGGTGGACTCACTTATGGGAGATACTGTATATATAATGTGAGGGATGGACTCACTTATGGGAGATACTGTATATATAATGTGAGGGGTGGACTCAATTATGGGAGATACTGTATATATAATGTGAGGGGTGGACTCGTTTATGGGAGATACTGTATATAATGTGAGGGGTGGACTCACTTACGGGAGATACTGTAAATATAATGTGAGGGGTGGACTCACTTATAGGAGATACTGTATATATAATGTGAGGGGTGGAGTCACTTATGGGAGATACTGTATATAATGTGAGGGGTGGAGTCACTTATGGGAGATACTGTATATATAATGTGAGGGGTGGACTCACTTATGGGAGATACTGTATATAATGTGAGGGGTGGAGTCACTTATGGGAGATACTGTATATATAATGTGAGGGGTGGACTCGTTTATGGGAGATACTGTATATAATGTGAGGGGTGGACTCACTTACGGGAGATACTGTATATATAATGTGAGGGGTGGACTCACTTATAGGAGATACTGTATATATAATGTGAGGGGTGGAGTCACTTATGGGAGATACTGTATATATAATGTGAGGGGTGGACTCATTTATGGGAGATACTGTATATAGTGTGAGGGGTGGAGTCACTTATGGGAGATACTGTATATAATGTGAGGGGTGGAGTCACTTATGGGATATACTGTATATATAATGTGAGGGGTGGAGTCACTTATGGGAGATACTGTATATATAATGTGAGGGGTGGAGTCACTTATGGGAGATACTGTATATATAATGTGAGGGGGTGGACTCACTTATGGGAGATACTGTATATATAATGTGAGGGGTGGACTCACTTATGGGAGATACTGTATATAATGTGAGGGGTGGACTCACTTATGGGATATACTGTATATAATGTGAGGGGTGGACTCACTTATGGGAGATACTGTATATAATGTGAGGGGTGGACTCACTTATGGGATATACTGTATATAATGTGAGGGGTGGACTCACTTACGGGAGATACTGTATATATAATGTGAGGGGTGGACTCACATATTGGTGATACTGTATATATAATGTGAGGGGTGGGCTCACTTATGGGAGATACTGTATATATAATGTGAGGGGTGGACTCACTTACAGGGGATAATGTATATAATGTGAGGGGTGGACTCACTTATGGAAGATACTGTATATATAATTTGAGGGGTGGAGTCACTTATGGGAGATACTGTATATATAATGTGAGGGGTGGAATCACTTATGGGAGATACTGTATATAATGTGAGGGGTGGACTCACTTATGGGAGATACTGTTTATATAATGTGAGGGGGTGGAGTCACTTATGAAAGATACTGTATATATAATGTGAGGGGTGGAGTCACTTATGGGAGATACTGTATATATAATGTGAGGGGTGGACTCACTTATGGGAGATACTGTATATAATGTGAGGGGTGGACTCACTTATAGGAGATACTGTATATAATGTGAGGGGTGGACTCACTTATGGGAGATACTGTATATATAATGTGAGGGGTGGACTCACTTATGGGGGATACTGTATATAATGTGAGGGGTGGACTCACTTATGGGAGATACTGTATGTATAATGTGAGGGGTGGAGTCACTTATGAAAGATACTGTATATATAATGTGAGGGGTGGACTCACTTATGGGATATACTGTATATATAATGTGAGGGGTGGACTCACTTATAGGAGATACTGTATATAATGTGAGGGGTGGAATCACTTATGGGAGATACTGTATATAATGTGAGGGGTGGACTCACTTACGGGAGATACTGTATATAATGTGAGGGGTGGACTCACTTATGGGAGATACTGTATATAATGTGAGGGGTGGACTCACTTATGGGAGATACTGTATATATAATGTGAGGGGTGGACTCACTTATGGGAGATACTGTATATATAATGTGAGGGGTGGAGTCACTTATGGGATATACTGTATATATAATGTGAGGGTGGACTCACTTATGGGAGATACTGTATATATAATGTGAGGGGTGGAGTCACTTATGGGATATACTGTATATATAATGTGAGGGGTGGAGTCACTTATGGGATATACTGTATATATAATGTGAGGGGTGGACCCACTTATGGGAGATACTGTATATAATGTGAGGGGTGGACTCACTTATGGAAGATACTATATATATAATGTGAGGGGTGGACTCACTTATAGGAGATACTGTATATAATGTGAGGGGTGGACTCACTTATGGGAGATACTGTATATATAATGTGAGGGGTGGACTCACTTATGGGAGATACTGTATATAATGTGAGGGGTGGACCCACTTATGGGAGACACTGTATATAATGTGAGGGGTGGACTCACTTATGGGATATACTGTATATATAATGTGAGGGGTGGAGTCACTTATGGGATATACTGTATATAATGTGAGGGGTGGAATCACTTATGGGAGATACTGTATATATAATGTGAGGAGTGGACTCACTTATGGGATATACTGTATATAATGTGAGGGTTGGACTCACTTACGGGAGATACTGTATATATAATGTAAGGGGTGGACTCACTTATGGGAGATACTGTATATATAATGTGAGGGGTGGACTCACTTATGGGAGATACTGTATATATAATGTGAGGGGTGGACTCACTTATGGGATATACTGTATATATAATGTGAGGGGTGGAGTCACTTTTGGGAGATACTGTATATAATGTGAGGGGTGGACTCACTTATGGAAGATACTGTATATATAATGTGAGGGGTGGACTCACTTATAGGAGATACTGTATATAATGTGAGGGGTGGACTCACTTATGGGAGATACTGTATATATAATGTGAGGGGTGGACTCACTTATGGGAGATACTGTATATAATGTGAGGGGTGGACCCACTTATGGGAGACACTGTATATAATGTGAGGGGTGGACTCACTTATGGGAGATACTGTATATATAATGTGAGGGGTGGAGTCACTTATGGGAGATACTGTATATAATGTGAGGGTTGGACTCACTTACGGGAGATACTGTATATATAATGTGAGGGGTGGACTCACTTATGGGAGATACTGTATATATGATGTGAGGGGTGGACTCACTTATGAGAGATACTGTATATATAATGTGAGGGGTGGACTCACTTATGGGAGATACTGTATATATAATGTGAGGGGTGGACTCACTTATGGGAGATACTGTATATAATGTGAGGGGTGGACTCACTTATAGGAGATACTGTATATAATGTGAGGGGTGGACTCACTTATGGGAGATACTGTATATATAATGTGAGGGGTGGACTCACTTATGGGGGATACTGTATATAATGTGAGGGGTGGACTCACTTATGGGAGATACTGTATATATAATGTGAGGGGTGGAGTCACTTATGAAAGATACTGTATATATAATGTGAGGGGTGGACTCACTTATGGGATATACTGTATATATAATGTGAGGGGTGGACTCACTTATGGGAGATACTGTATATATAATGTGAGGGGTGGAGTCACTTATGGGATATACTGTATATATAATGTGAGGGGTGGACTCGTTTATGGGAGATACTGTATATAATGTGAGGGGTGGACTCACTTACGGGAGATACTGTATATATAATGTGAGGGGTGGACTCACTTATAGGAGATACTGTATATATAATGTGAGGGGTGGAGTCACTTATGGGAGATACTGTATATATAATGTGAGGGGTGGACTAACTTATGGGAGATACTGTATATAATGTGAGGGGTGGACTCATTTATGGGAGATACTGGATATAATGTGAGGGGTGGAGTCACTTATGGGAGATACTGTATATAGTGTGAGGGGTGGAGTCACTTATGGGAGATACTGTATATAATGTGAGGGGTGGAGTCACTTATGGGATATACTGTATATATAATGTGAGGGGTGGAGTCACTTATGGGAGATACTGTATATATAATGTGAGGGGTGGAGTCACTTATGGGAGATACTGTATATATAATGTGAGGGGGTGGACTCACTTATGGGAGATACTGTATATATAATGTGAGGGGTGGACTCACTTATGGGAGATACTGTATATAATGTGAGGGGTGGACTCACTTATGGGAGATACTGTATATAATGTGAGGGGTGGACTCACTTATGGGAGATACTGTATATAATGTGAGGGGTGGACTCACTTATGGGATATACTGTATATAATGTGAGGGGTGGACTCACTTATGGGAGATACTGTATATATAATGTGAGGGGTGGACTCACTTACGGGAGATACTGTATATATAATGTGAGGGGTGGACTCACATATTGGTGATACTGTATATATAATGTGAGGGGTGGGCTCACTTATGGGAGATACTGTATATATAATGTGAGGGGTGGACTCACTTATAGGGGATAATGTATATAATGTGAGGGGTGGACTCACTTATGGAAGATACTGTATATATAATTTGAGGGGTGGAGTCACTTATGGGAGATACTGTATATATAATGTGAGGGGTGGACTCACTTATGGGAGATACTGTATATATAATGTGAGGGGTGGACTCACTTATGGGAGATACTGTATATAATGTGAGGGGTGGACTCACTTATAGGAGATACTGTATATAATGTGAGGGGTGGACTCACTTATGGGAGATACTGTATATATAATGTGAGGGGTGGACTCACTTATGGGAGATACTGTATATATAATGTGAGGGGTGGACTCACTTATGGGGGATACTGTATATAATGTGAGGGGTGGAGTCACTTATGGGATATACTGTATATATAATGTGAGGGGTGGAGTCACTTATGGGATATACTGTATATATAATGTGAGGGGTGGACTCACTTATGGGAGATACTGTATATATAATGTGAGGGGTGGAGTCACTTATGAAAGATACTGTATATATAATGTGAGGGGTGGACTCACTTATGGGATATACTGTATATATAATGTGAGGGGTGGACTCACTTATAGGAGATACTGTATATAATGTGAGGGGTGGAATCACTTATGGGAGATACTGTATATAATGTGAGGGGTGGACTCACTTATGGGAGATACTGTATATAATGTGAGGGGTGGACTCACTTATGGGAGATACTGTATATATAATGTGAGGGGTGGACCCACTTATGGGAGATACTGTATATATAATGTGAGGGGTGGAGTCACTTATGGGATATACTGTATATATAATGTAAGGGGTGGACCCACTTATGGGAGATACTGTATATAATGTGAGGGGTGGACTCACTTATGGAAGATACTGTATATATAATGTGAGGGGTGGACTCACTTATAGGAGATACTGTATATAATGTGAGGGGTGGACTCACTTATGGGAGATACTGTATATATAATGTGAGGGGTGGACTCACTTATGGGAGATACTGTATATAATGTGAGGGGTGGACCCACTTATGGGAGACACTGTATATAATGTGAGGGGTGGAGTCACTTATGGGAGATACTGTATATATAATGTGAGGAGTGGACTCACTTATGGGATATACTGTATATAATGTGAGGGTTGGACTCACTTACGGGAGATACTGTATATATAATGTGAGGGGTGGACTCACTTATGGGAGATACTGTATATAATGTGAGGGGTGGACTCACTTATGGAAGATACTGTATATATAATGTGAGGGGTGGACTCACTTATAGGAGATACTGTATATAATGTGAGGGGTGGACTCACTTATGGGAGATACTGTATATATAATGTGAGGGGTGGACTCACTTATGGGAGATACTGTATATAATGTGAGGGGTGGACCCACTTATGGGAGACACTGTATATAATGTGAGGGGTGGACTCACTTATGGGAGATACTGTATATAATGTGAGGGTTGGACTCACTTATGGGAGATACTGTATATATAATGTGAGGAGTGGACTCACTTATGGGATATACTGTATATAATGTGAGGGTTGGACTCACTTACGGGAGATACTGTATATATAATGTGAGGGGTGGACTCACTTATGGGAGATACTGTATATATAATGTGAGGGGTGGACTCACTTATGGGAGATACTGTATATATGATGTGAGGGGTGGACTCACTTATGAGAGATACTGTATATATAATGTGAGGGGTGGACTCACTTGTAGGAGATACTGTATATAATGTGAGGGGTGGAGTCACTTATGGGATATACTGTATATAATGTGAGGGGTGGACTCACTTATGGGAGATACTGTATATATAATGTGAGGGGTGGACTCACTTATGGGAGATACTGTATATAATGTGAGGGGTGGACTCACTTATAGGAGATACTGTATATAATGTGAGGGGTGGACTCACTTATGGGAGATACTGTATATATAATGTGAGGGGTGGACTCACTTATGGGGGATACTGTATATAATGTGAGGGGTGGACTCACTTATGGGAGATACTGTATATATAATGTGAGGGGTGGAGTCACTTATGAAAGATACTGTATATATAATGTGAGGGGTGGACTCACTTATGGGATATACTGTATATATAATGTGAGGGGTGGACTCACTTATAGGAGATACTGTATATAATGTGAGGGGTGGAATCACTTATGGGATATACTGTATATAATGTGAGGGGTGGAGTCACTTATGGGAGATACTGTATATATAATGTGAGGGGTGGACTCACTTATGGGAAATACTGTATATATAATGTGAGGGGTGGACTCACTTATGGGAGATACTGTATATATGATGTGAGGGGTGGACTCACTTATGAGAGATACTGTATATATAATGTGAGGGGTGGACTCACTTATGGGAGATACTGTATATATAATGTGAGGGGTGGAGTCACTTATGGGAGATACTGTATATATAATGTGAGGGGTGGACTCACTTATGGGAGATACTGTATATAATGTGAGGGGTGGAGTCACTTATGGGAGATACTGTATATATAATGTGAGGGGTGGACTCACTTATAGGAGATACTGTATATAATGTGAGGGGTGGACTCACTTATGGGAGATACTGTATATATAATGTGAGGGGTGGACTCACTTATGGGAGATACTGTATATATAATGTGAGGGTTGGACTCACTTATGGGAGATACTGTATATATAATGTGAGGAGTGGACTCACTTATGGGATATACTGTATATAATGTGAGGGTTGGACTCACTTACGGGAGATACTGTATATATAATGTGAGGGGTGGACTCACTTATGGGAGATACTGTATATATAATGTGAGGGGTGGACTCACTTATGGGAGATACTGTATATATGATGTGAGGGGTGGACTCACTTATGAGAGATACTGTATATATAATGTGAGGGGTGGACTCACTTGTAGGAGATACTGTATATAATGTGAGGGGTGGAGTCACTTATGGGATATACTGTATATAATGTGAGGGGTGGACTCACTTATGGGAGATACTGTATATAATGTGAGGGTTGGACTCACTTATGGGAGATACTGTATATATAATGTGAGGAGTGGACTCACTTATGGGATATACTGTATATAATGTGAGGGTTGGACTCACTTACGGGAGATACTGTATATATAATGTGAGGGGTGGACTCACTTATGGGAGATACTGTATATATAATGTGAGGGGTGGACTCACTTATGGGAGATACTGTATATATGATGTGAGGGGTGGACTCACTTATGAGAGATACTGTATATATAATGTGAGGGGTGGACTCACTTGTAGGAGATACTGTATATAATGTGAGGGGTGGAGTCACTTATGGGATATACTGTATATAATGTGAGGGGTGGACTCACTTATGGGAGATACTGTATATATAATGTGAGGGGTGGACTCACTTATGGGAGATACTGTATATAATGTGAGGGGTGGACTCACTTATAGGAGATACTGTATATAATGTGAGGGGTGGACTCACTTATGGGAGATACTGTATATATAATGTGAGGGGTGGACTCACTTATGGGGGATACTGTATATAATGTGAGGGGTGGACTCACTTATGGGAGATACTGTATATATAATGTGAGGGGTGGAGTCACTTATGAAAGATACTGTATATATAATGTGAGGGGTGGACTCACTTATGGGATATACTGTATATATAATGTGAGGGGTGGACTCACTTATAGGAGATACTGTATATAATGTGAGGGGTGGAATCACTTATGGGATATACTGTATATAATGTGAGGGGTGGAGTCACTTATGGGAGATACTGTATATATAATGTGAGGGGTGGACTCACTTATGGGAAATACTGTATATATAATGTGAGGGGTGGACTCACTTATGGGAGATACTGTATATATGATGTGAGGGGTGGACTCACTTATGAGAGATACTGTATATATAATGTGAGGGGTGGACTCACTTATGGGAGATACTGTATATATAATGTGAGGGGTGGAGTCACTTATGGGAGATACTGTATATATAATGTGAGGGGTGGACTCACTTATGGGAGATACTGTATATAATGTGAGGGGTGGAGTCACTTATGGGAGATACTGTATATATAATGTGAGGGGTGGACTCACTTATAGGAGATACTGTATATAATGTGAGGGGTGGACTCACTTATGGGAGATACTGTATATATAATGTGAGGGGTGGACTCACTTATGGGAGATACTGTATATATAATGTGAGGGGTGGACTCACTTAAGGGATATACTGTATATATAATGTGAGGGGTGGACTCACTTAAGGGGGATACTGTATATATAATGTGAGGGGTGGAGTCACTTATGAAAGATACTGTATATATAATGTGAGGGGTGGACTCACTTATGGGATATACTGTATATATAATGTGAGGGGTGGACTCACTTATAGGAGATACTGTATATAATGTGAGGGGTGGACTCACTTATGGGAGATACTGTATATATAATGTGAGGGGTGGACTCACTTATGGGAGATACTGTATATATAATGTGAGGGGTGGACTCACTTAAGGGGGATACTGTATATAATGTGAGGGATGGACTCACTTATGGGAGATACTGTATATATAATGTGAGGGGTGGAGTCACTTATGAAAGATACTGTATATATAATGTGAGGGGTGGACTCACTTATGGGATATACTGTATATATAATGTGAGGGGTGGACTCACTTATAGGAGATACTGTATATAATGTGAGGGGTGGAATCACTTATGGGATATACTGTATATAATGTGAGGGGTGGAGTCACTTATGGGAGATACTGTATATAATGTGAGGGGTGGACTCACTTATGGGAGATACTGTATATATAATGTGAGGGGTGGAGTCACTTATGGGATATACTGTATATATAATGTGAGGGGTGGACTCACATATAGGAGATACTGTATATATAATGTGAGGAGTGGACTCACTTATGGGATATACTGTATATAATGTGAGGGTTGGACTCACTTACGGGAGATACTGTATATATAATGTGAGGGGTGGACTCACTTATGGGAAATACTGTATATATAATGTGAGGGGTGGACTCACTAATGGGAGATACTGTATATATGATGTGAGGGGTGGACTCACTTATGAGAGATACTGTATATATAATGTGAGGGGTGGACTCACTTATGGGAGATACTGTATATATAATGTGAGGGGTGGAGTCACTTATGGGAGATACTGTATATATAATGTGAGGGGTGGACTCACTTATGGGAGATACTGTATATAATGTGAGGGGTGGAGTCACTTATGGGAGATACTGTATATATAATGTGAGGGGTGGACTCACTTATAGGAGATACTGTATATAATGTGAGGGGTGGACTCACTTATGGGAGATACTGTATATATAATGTGAGGGGTGGACTCACTTATGGGGGATACTGTATATAATGTGAGGGGTGGAGTCACTTATGAAAGATACTGTATATATAATGTGAGGGGTGGAGTCACTTATGGGAGATACTGTATATAATGTGAGGGGTGGACTCACTTATAGGAGATACTGTATATAATGTGAGGGGTGGAATCACTTATGGGATATACTGTATATAATGTGAGGGGTGGAGTCACTTATGGGAGGTACTGTATATAATGTGAGGGGTGGACTCACTTATGGGAGATACTGTATATATAATGTGAGGGGTGGAGTCACTTATGGGATATCCTGTATATATAATGTGAGGGGTGGACTCACGTATGGGAGATACTGTATATATAATGTGAGGGGTGGACTCACTTATGGGAGATACTGTATATATAATGTGAGGGGTGGAGTCACTTATGGGAGACACTGTATATAATGTGAGGGGTGGACTCACTTATGGGAGATACTGTATATATAATGTGAGGGGTGGACTCACTTATGGGAGATACTGGATATATAATGTGAGGAGTGGACTCACTTATGGGATATACTGGATATAATGTGAGGGGTGGACTCACTTATGGGATATACTGTATATATAATGTGAGGGGTGGACTCACTTATAGGAGATACTGTATATATAATGTGAGGGGTGGAGTCACTTATGGGAGATACTGTATATATAATGTGAGGGGTGGACTCATTTATGGGAGATACTGTATATATAATGTGAGGGGTGGAGTCACTTATGGGAGATACTGTATATATAATGTGAGGGGTGGACTCACTTATGGGAGATACTGTATATAATGTGAGGGGTGGAGTCACTTATGGGAGATACTGTATATAATGTGAGGGGTGGAGTCACTTATGTGAGATACTGTATATATAATGTGAGGGGTGGACTCACTTATGGGAGATACTGTATATAATGTGAGGGGTGGACTCACTTATGGGAGATACTGTATATATAATGTGAGGGGTGGAGTCACTTATGTGAGATACTGTATATATAATGTGAGGGGTGGACTCACTTATGGGAGATACTGTATATAATGTGAGGGGTGGACTCACTTATGGGAGATACTGTATATAATGTGAGGGGTGGACTCACTTATGGGAGATACTGTATATATAATGTGAGGGGTGGACTCACTTATGGGAGATACTGTATATATAATGTGAGGGGTGGACTCACTTATGGGAGATACTGTATATATAATGTGAGGGGTGGAGTCACTTATGGGATATACTGTATATATAATGTGAGGGGTGGACCCACTTATGGGAGATACTGTATATAATGTGAGGGGTGGACTCACTTATGGAAGATACTGTATATATAATGTGAGGGGTGGACTCACTTATAGGAGATACTGTATATAATGTGAGGGGTGGACTCACTTATGGGAGATACTGTATATATAATGTGAGGGGTGGACTCACTTATGGGAGATACTGTATATAATGTGAGGGGTGGACCCACTTATGTTAGACACTGTATATAATGTGAGGGACGGACTCACTTATGGGAGATACTGTATAAATAATGTGAGGAGTGGACTCACTTATGGGATATACTGTATATAATGTGAGGGGTGGACTCACTTACGGGAGATACTGTATATATAATGTGAGGGGTGGACTCACTTATGGGAGATACTGTATATAATGTGAGGGGCAGAGTCACTTATGGGAGATACTGTATATAATGTGAGGGGTGGACTCACTTATGGGAGATACTGTATATATAATGTGAGGGGTGGACTCACTTATGGGAGATACTGTATATATAATGTGAGGGGTGGAGTCACTTATGGGAGATACTGTATATATAATGTGAGGGGTGGACTCACTTATAGGAGATACTGTATATAATGTGAGGGGTGGACTCACTTATGGGAGATACTGTATATATAATGTGAGGGGTGGACTCACTTATGGGGGATACTGTATATAATGTGAGGGGTGGAGTCACTTATGAAAGATACTGTATATATAATGTGAGGGGTGGACTCACTTATGGGATATACTGTATATATAATGTGAGGGGTGGACTCACTTATGGGATATACTGTATATATAATGTGAGGGGTGGAGTCACTTATGGGAGATACTGTATATAATGTGAGGGGTGGACTCACTTACGGGAGATACTGTATATATAATGTGAGGGGTGGACTCACTTATGGGAGATACTGTATATAATGTGAGGGGTGGACTCACTTATGGAAGATACTGTATATATAATGTGAGGGGTGGACTCACTTATAGGAGATACTGTATATAATGTGAGGGGTGGACTCACTTATGGGAGATACTGTATATATAATGTGAGGGGTGGACTCACTTATAGGAGATACTGTATATAATGTGAGGGGTGGACCCACTTATGGGAGACACTGTATATAATGTGAGGGGTGGACTCACTTATGGGAGATACTGTATATAATGTGAGGGTTGGACTCACTTATGGGAGATACTGTATATATAATGTGAGGAGTGGACTCACTTATGGGATATACTGTATATAATGTGAGGGTTGGACTCACTTACGGGAGATACTGTATATATAATGTGAGGGGTGGACTCACTTATGGGAGATACTGTATATATAATGTGAGGGGTGGACTCACTTATGGGAGATACTGTATATATGATGTGAGGGGTGGACTCACTTATGAGAGATACTGTATATATAATGTGAGGGGTGGACTCACTTATAGGAGATACTGTATATAATGTGAGGGGTGGAGTCACTTATGGGATATACTGTATATAATGTGAGGGGTGGACTCACTTATGGGAGATACTGTATATATAATGTGAGGGGTGGACTCACTTATGGGAGATACTGTATATAATGTGAGGGGTGGACTCACTTATAGGAGATACTGTATATAATGTGAGGGGTGGACTCACTTATGGGATATACTGTATATAATGTGAGGGGTGGACATACTTATGGGAGATACTGTATATATAATGTGAGGGGTGGACTCACTTATGGAGGATACTGTATATAATGTGAGGGGTGGACTCACTTATGGGAGATACTGTATATATAATGTGAGGGGTGGAGTCACTTATGAAAGATACTGTATATATAATGTGAGGGGTGGACTCACTTATGGGATATACTGTATATATAATGTGAGGGGTGGACTCACTTATAGGAGATACTGTATATAATGTGAGGGGTGGAATCACTTATGGGATATACTGTATATAATGTGAGGGGTGGAGTCACTTATGGGAGATACTGTATATAATGTGAGGTGTGGACTCACTTATGGGAGATACTGTATATATAATGTGAGGGGTGGAGTCACTTATGGGATATACTGTATATATAATGTGAGGGGTGGACTCACGTATGGGAGATACTGTATATATAATGTGAGGAGTGGACTCACTTATGGGATATACTGTATATAATGTGAGGGTTGGACTTACTTACGGGAGATACTGTATATATAATGTGAGGGGTGGACTCACTTATGGGAAATACTGTATATATAATGTGAGGGGTGGACTCACTTATGGGAGATACTGTATATATGATGTGAGGGGTGGACTCACTTATGAGAGATACTGTATATATAATGTGAGGGGTGGACTCACTTATGGGAGATACTGTATATATAATGTGAGGGGTGGAGTCACTTATGGGAGATACTGTATATATAATGTGAGGGGTGGACTCACTTATGGGAGATACTGTATATAATGTGAGGGGTGGAGTCACTTATGGGAGATACTGTATATATAATGTGAGGGGTGGACTCACTTATAGGAGATACTGTATATAATGTGAGGGGTGGACTCACTTATGGGAGATACTGTATATATAATGTGAGGGTGGACTCACTTATGGGGGATACTGTATATAATGTGAGGGGTGGAGTCACTTATGAAAGATACTGTATATATAATGTGAGGGGTGGACTCACTTATGGGATATACTGTATATATAATGTGAGGGGTGGACTCACTTATGGGAGATACTGTATATATAATGTGAGGGGTGGACTCACTTATGGGGGATACTGTATATAATGTGAGGGTGGACTCACTTATGGGAGATACTGTATATATAATGTGAGGGGTGGAGTCACTTATGAAAGATACTGTATATATAATGTGAGGGGTGGACTCACTTATGGGATATACTGTATATATAATGTGAGGGGTGGACTCACTTATAGGAGATACTGTATATAATGTGAGGGGTGGAATCACTTATGGGATATACTGTATATAATGTGAGGGTGGAGTCACTTATGGGAGATACTGTATATAATGTGAGGGGTCGAGTCACTTATGGGAGATACTGTATATAATGTGAGGGGTGGAGTCACTTATGGGAGATACTGTATATATAATGTGAGGGGTGGACTCACTTATAGGAGATACTGTATATAATGTGAGGGGTGGACTCACTTATGGGAGATACTGTATATATAATGTGAGGGGTGGACTCCTCTATGGGGGATACTGTATATACTGTGAGGGGTGGAGTCACTTATGAAAGATACTGTATATATAATGTGAGGGGTGGACTCACTTATGGGATATACTGTATATATAATGTGAGGGGTGGACTCACTTATGGGAGATACTGTATATATAATGTGAGGGGTGGACTCACTTATGGGGGATACTGTATATAATGTGAGGGGTGGACTCACTTATGGGAGATACTGTATATATAATGTGAGGGGTGGAGTCACTTATGAAAGATACTGTATATATAATGTGAGGGGTGGACTCACTTATGGGATATACTGTATATATAATGTGAGGGGTGGACTCACTTATAGGAGATACTGTATATAATGTGAGGGGTGGAATCACTTATGGGATATACTGTATATAATGTGAGGGGTGGAGTCACTTATGGGAGATACTGTATATAATGTGAGGGGTCGAGTCACTTATGGGATATACTGTATATAATGTGAGGGGTGGACTCACTTATGGGAGATACTGTATATAATGTGAGGGGTGGACTCACTTATAGGAGATACTGTATATAATGTGAGGGGTGGACTCACTTATGGGAGATACTGTATATATAATGTGAGGGGTGGAGTCTCTTATGGGAGATACTGTATATATAATGTGAGGGATGGACTCACTTATGGGAGATACTGTATATATAATGTGAGGGGTGACTCACTTATGGGGAGATACTGTATATATAATGTGAGGGGTGGAATCACTTATGGGAGATACTGTATATAATGTGAGGGGTGGACTCACTTATGGAGATACTGTATATAATGTGAGGGGTGGACTCACTTATGGGAGATACTGTATATAATGTGAGGGTGGACTCACTTATGGGAGATACTGTATATATAATGTGAGGGGTGGACTCACTTATGGGAGATACTGTATATATAATGTGAGGGGTGGAATCAACTTATGGAGATACTGTATATAATGTGAGGGGTGGACTCACTTATGGGAGATACTGTATATAATGTGAGGGGTGGACTCACTTATGGAGATACTGTATATATAATGTGAGGGGTGGACCCACTTATGGGAGATACTGTATATATAATGTGAGGGGTGGACTCACTTATGGGAGATACTGTATATATAATGTGAGGGGTGGACTCACTTATGGGAGATACTGTATATATAATGTGAGGGGTGGAGTCACTTATGGGATATACTGTATATATAATGTGAGGGGTGGACCCACTTATGGGAGATACTGTATATAATGTGAGGGGTGGACTCACTTATGGAAGATACTGTATATATAATGTGAGGGTGGACTCACTTATAGGAGATACTGTATATGTAATGTGAGGGGTGGACTCACTTATGGGATATACTGTATATAATGTGAGGGTGGACCCACTTATGGAGACACTGTATATAATGTGAGGGGTGGACTCACTTATGGGAGATACTGTATATATAATGTGAGGAGTGGACTCACTTATGGGATATACTGTATATAATGTGAGGGGTGGACTCACTTACGGGAGATACTGTATATATAATGTGAGGGGTGGACTCACTTATGGGAGATACTGTATATAATGTGAGGGGTGGACTCACTTATGGAAGATACTGTATATATAATGTGAGGGGTGGACTCACTTATAGGAGATACTGTATATAATGTGAGGGTGGACTCACTTATGGGAGATACTGTATATATAATGTGAGGGGTGGACTCACTTATGGGAGATACTGTATATAATGTGAGGGTTGGACCCACTTATGGGAGACACTGTATATAATGTGAGGGGTGGACTCACTTATGGGAGATACTGTATATAATGTGAGGGTTGGACTCACTTATGGGAGATACTGTATATAATGTGAGGGTTGGACTCACTTATGGGAGATACTGTATATATAATGTGAGGAGTGGACTCACTTATGGGAGATACTGTATATATAATGTGAGGGGTGGACTCACTTATGGGAGATACTGTATATATAATGTGAGGGGTGGACTCACTTATGGGAGATACTGTATATATTATGTGAGGGGTGGACTCACTTATGAGAGATACTGTATATATAATGTGAGGGGTGGACTCACTTATAGGAGATACTGTATATAATGTGAGGGGTGGAGTCACTTATGGGATATACTGTATATAATGTGAGGGGTGGACTCACTTATGGGAGATACTGTATATATAATGTGAGGGGTGGACTCACTTATGGGAGATACTGTATATAATGTGAGGGGTGGACTCACTTATAGGAGATACTGTATATAATGTGAGGGGTGGACTCACTTATGGGAGATACTGTATATATAATGTGAGGGGTGGACTCACTTATGGGGGATACTGTATATAATGTGAGGGTGGACTCACTTATGGGAGATACTGTATATATAATGTGAGGGGAGGAGTCACTTATGAAAGATACTGTATATATAATGTGAGGGGTGGACTCACTTATGGGATATACTGTATATATAATGTGAGGGGTGGACTCACATATAGGAGATACTGTATATAATGAGAGGGGTGGAATCACTTATGGGATATACTGTATATAATGTGAGGGGTGGAGTCACTTATGGGAGATACTGTATATATAATGTGAGGGGTGGACTCACTTATGGGAAATACTGTATATATAATGTGAGGGGTGGACTCACTTATGGGAGATACTGTATATATGATGTGAGGGGTGGACTCACTTATGAGAGATACTGTATATATAATGTGAGGGGTGGACTCACTTATGGGAGATACTGTATATATAATGTGAGGGGTGGAGTCACTTATGGGAGATACTGTATATATAATGTGAGGGGTGGACTCACTTATGGGAGATACTGTATATAATGTGAGGGGTGGAGTCACTTATGGGAGATACTGTATATATAATGTGAGGGGTGGACTCACTTATGGGAGATACTGTATATAATGTGAGGGGTGGACTCACTTATAGGAGATACTGTATATAATGTGAGGGGTGGACTCACTTATGGGAGATACTGTATATATAATGTGAGGGGTGACTCACTTATGGGGGATACTGTATATAATGTGAGGGGTGGAGTCACTTATGAAAGATACTGTATATATAATGTGAGGGGTGGACTCACTTATGGGATATACTGTATATATAATGTGAGGGGTGGACTCACTTAAGGGGATACTGTATATAATGTGAGGGGTGGACTCACTTATGGGAGATACTGTATATATAATGTGAGGGGTGGAGTCACTTATGGGAGATACTGTATATATAATGTGAGGGGTGGACTCACTTATGGGAGATACTGTATATATAATGTGAGGGGTGGAGTCACTTATGGGATATACTGGATATAATGTGAGGGGTGGACTCACTCATAGGAGATACTGTATATATAATGTGAGGGGTGGAGTCACTTATGGGAGATACTGTATATATAATGTGAGGGGTGGACTCACTTATGGGAGATACTGTATATATAATGTGAGGGGTGGAGTCACTTATGGAGATACTGTATATATAATGTGAGGGTGGACTCACTTATGGGAGATACTGTATATAATGTGAGGGGTGGAGTCACTTATGGGAGATACTGTATATATAATGTGAGGGGTGGACTCACTTATGGGAGATACTGTATATAATGTGAGGGGTGGACTCACTTATGGGAGATACTGTATATAATGTGAGGGGTGGACTCACTTATGGGAGATACTGTATATATAATGTGAGGGGTGGACTCACTTATGGGAGATACTGTATATATAATGTGAGGGGTGGACTCACTTATGGGAGATACTGTATATATAATGTGAGGGGTGGAGTCACTTATGGGATATACTGTATATATAATGTGAGGGGTGGACTCACTTATGGGATATACTGTATATATAATGTGAGGGGTGGACTCACTTATAGGAGATACTGTATATAATGTGAGGGGTGGAATCACTTATGGGATATACTGTATATAATGTGAGGGGTGGAGTCACTTATGGGAGATACTGTATATAATGTGAGGGGTGGACTCACTTATGGGAGATACTGTATATATAATGTGAGGGGTGGAGTCACTTATGGGATATACTGTATATATAATGTGAGGGGTGGACTCACATATGGGAGATACTGTATATATAATGTGAGGGTTGGACTCACTTACGGGAGATACTGTATATATAATGTGAGGGGTGGACTCACTTATGGGAAATACTGTATATATAATGTGAGGGGTGGACTCACTTATGGGAGATAATTTATATATGATGTGAGGGGTGGACTCACTTATGAGAGATACTGTATATATAATGTGAGGGGTGGACTCACTTATGGGAGATACTGTATATATAATGTGAGGGGTGGACTCACTTATAGGAGATACTGTATATAATGTGAGGGGTGGAATCACTTATGGGATATACTGTATATAATGTGAGGGGTGGAGTCACTTATGGGAGATACTGTATATAATGTGAGGGGTGGACTCACTTATGGGAGATACTGTATATATAATGTGAGGGGTGGAGTCACTTATGGGATATACTGTATATATAATGTGAGGGGTGGACTCACATATGGGAGATACTGTATATATAATGTGAGGAGTGGACTCACTTATGGGATATACTGTATATAATGTGAGGGTTGGACTCACTTACGGGAGATACTGTATATATAATGTGAGGGGTGGACTCACTTATGGGAAATACTGTATATATAATGTGAGGGGTGGACTCACTTATGGGAGATAATTTATATATGATGTGAGGGGTGGACTCACTTATGAGAGATACTGTATATATAATGTGAGGGGTGGACTCACTTATGGGAGATACTGTATATATAATGTGAGGGGTGGAGTCACTTATGGGAGATACTGTATATATAATGTGAGGGGTGGACTCACTTATGGGAGATACTGTATATAATGTGAGGGGTGGAGTCACTTATGGGAGATACTGTATATATAATGTGAGGGGTGGACTCACTTATAGGAGATACTGTATATAATGTGAGGGGTGGACTCACTTATGGGAGATACTGTATATATAATGTGAGGGGTGGACTCACTTATGGGGGATACTGTATATAATGTGAGGGGTGGAGTCACTTATGAAAGATACTGTATATATAATGTGAGGGGTGGAGTCACTTATGGGAGATACTGTATATAATGTGAGGGGTGGACTCACTTATAGGAGATACTGTATATAATGTGAGGGGTGGAATCACTTATGGGATATACTGTATATAATGTGAGGGGTGGAGTCACTTATGGGAGATACTGTATATAATGTGAGGGGTGGACTCACTTATGGGAGATACTGTATATATAATGTGAGGGGTGGAGTCACTTATGGGATATACTGTATATATAATGTGAGGGGTGGACTCACGTATGGGAGATACTGTATATATAATGTGAGGGGTGGACTCACTTATGGGAGATACTGGGAGATACTGTATATATAATGTGAGGGGTGGAGTCACTTATGGGAGACACTGTATATAATGTGAGGGGTGGACTCACTTATGGGAGATACTGTATATATAATGTGAGGGGTGGACTCACTTATGGGAGATACTGTATATATAATGTGAGGAGTGGACTCACTTATGGGATATACTGGATATAATGTGAGGGGTGGACTCACTTATAGGAGATACTGTATATATAATGTGAGGGGTGGAGTCACTTATGGGAGATACTGTATATATAATGTGAGGGGTGGACTCACTTATGGGAGATACTGTATATATAATGTGAGGGGTGGAGTCACTTATGGGAGATACTGTATATATAATGTGAGGGGTGGACTCACTTATGGGAGATACTGTATATAATGTGAGGGGTGGAGTCACTTATGGGAGATACTGTATATATAATGTGAGGGGTGGACTCACTTATGGGAGATACTGTATATAATGTGAGGGGTGGACTCACTTATGGGAGATACTGTATATAATGTGAGGGGTGGACTCACTTATGGGAGATACTGTATATATAATGTGAGGGGTGGACTCAATTATGGGAGATACTGTATATATAATGTGAGGGGTGGACTCACTTATGGGAGATACTGTATATATAATGTGAGGGGTGGAGTCACTTATGGGATATACTGTATATATAATGTGAGGGGTGGACCCACTTATGGGAGATACTGTATATAATGTGAGGGGTGGACTCACTTATGGAAGATACTGTATATATAATGTGAGGGGTGGACTCACTTATAGGAGATACTGTATATAATGTGAGGGGTGGACTCACTTATGGGAGATACTGTATATATAATGTGAGGGGTGGACTCACTTATGGGAGATACTGTATATAATGTGAGGGGTGGACCCACTTATGGGAGATACTGTATATATAATGTGAGGGGTGGACTCACTTATGGGAGATACTGTATATATAATGTGAGGGGTGGACTCACTTATGGGAGATACTGTATATATAATGTGAGGAGTGGACTCACTTATGGGATATACTGTATATAATGTGAGGGTTGGACTCACTTACGGGAGATACTGTATATATAATGTGAGGGGTGGACTCACTTATGGGAGATACTGTATATAATGTGAGGGGTGGACTCACTTATGGAAGATACTGTATATATAATGTGAGGGGTGGGCTCACTTATAGGAGATACTGTATATAATGTGAGGGGTGGACTCACTTATGGGAGATACTGTATATATAATGTGAGGGGTGGACTCACTTATGGGAGATACTGTATATAATGTGAGGGGTGGACCCACTTATGGGAGATACTGTATATATAATGTGAGGGGTGGACTCACTTATGGGATATACTGTATATATAATGTGAGGGGTGGACTCACTTATGGGAGATACTGTATATAATGTGAGGGTTGGACTCACTTATGGGAGATACTGTATATATAATGTGAGGAGTGGACTCACTTATGGGATATACTGTATATAATGTGAGGGTTGGACTCACTTACGGGAGATACTGTATATATAATGTGAGGGGTGGAGTCACTTATGGGATATACTGTATATATAATGTGAGGGGTGGACTCACTTATGGGAGATACTGTATATATGATGTGAGGGGTGGACTCACTTATGAGAGATACTGTATATATAATGTGAGGGGTGGACTCACTTATAGGAGATACTGTATATAATGTGAGGGGTGGAGTCACTTATGGGATATACTGTATATAATGTGAGGGGTGGACTCACTTATGGGAGATACTGTATATATAATGTGAGGGGTGGACTCACTTATGGGAGATACTGTATATAATGTGAGGGGTGGACTCACTTATAGGAGATACTGTATATAATGTGAGGGGTGGACTCACTTATGGGATATACTGTATATAATGTGAGGGGTGGACTCACTTATGGGAGACGCTGTATATATAATGTGAGGGGTGGACTCACTTATGGGGGATACTGTATATAATGTGAGGGGTGGACTCACTTATGGGAGATACTGTATATATAATGTGAGGGGTGGAGTCACTTATGAAAGATACTGTATATATAATGTGAGGGGTGGACTCACTTATGGGATATACTGTATATATAATGTGAGGGGTGGACTCACTTATAGGAGATACTGTATATAATGTGAGGGGTGGAATCACTTATGGGATATACTGTATATAATGTGAGGGGTGGAGTCACTTATGGGAGATACTGTATATAATGTGAGGTGTGGACTCACTTATGGGAGATACTGTATATATAATGTGAGGGGTGGAGTCACTTATGGGATATACTGTATATATAATGTGAGGGGTGGACTCACGTATGGGAGATACTGTATATATAATGTGAGGAGTGGACTCACTTATGGGATATACTGTATATAATGTGAGGATTGGACTCACTTACGGGAGATACTGTATATAATGTGAGGGGTGGACTCACTTATGGGAGATACTGTATATATAATGTGAGGGGTGGACTCACTTATGGGAGATACGGTATATATGATGTGAGGGGTGGACTCACTTATGAGAGATACTGTATATATAATGTGAGGGGTGGACTCACTTATGGGAGATACTGTATATATAATGTGAGGGGTGGATTCACTTATGGGAGATACTGTATATATAATGTGAGGGGTGGACTCACTTATGGGAGATACTGTATATAATGTGAGGGGTGGAGTCACTTATGGGAGATACTGTATATATAATGTGAGGGGTGGACTCACTTATGGGGGATACTGTATATAATGTGAGGGGTGGAGTCACTTATGAAAGATACTGTATATATAATGTGAGGGGTGGACTCACTTATGGGATATACTGTATATATAATGTGAGGGGTGGACTCACTTATGGGGGATACTGTATATAATGTGAGGGGTGGACTCACTTATGGGAGATACTGTATATATAATGTGAGGGGTGGAGTCACTTATGAAAGATACTGTATATATAATGTGAGGGGTGGACTCACTTATGGGATATACTGTATATATAATGTGAGGGGTGGACTCACTTATAGGAGATACTGTATATAATGTGAGGGGTGGAATCACTTATGGGATATACTGTATATAATGTGAGGGGTGGACTCACATATGGGAGATACTGTATATATAATGTGAGGAGTGGACTCACTTATGGGATATACTGTATATATAATGTGAGGGGTGGAGTCACTTATGGGAGATACTGTATATATAATGTGAGGGGTGGAACCACTTATGGGAGATACTGTATATAATGTGAGGGGTGGACTCACTTATGGGAGATACTGTATATATAATGTGAGGGGTGGAGTCACTTATGGGATATACTGTATATATAATGTGAGGGGTGGACTCACATATGGGAGATACTGTATATATAATGTGAGGAGTGGACTCACTTATGGGATATACTGTATATATAATGTGAGGGGTGGAGTCACTTATGGGAGATACTGTATATATAATGTGAGGGGTGGACTCACTTATGGGAGATAATGTATATAATGTGAGGGTTGGACTCACTTACGGGAGATACTGTATATATAATGTGAGGGGTGGACTCACTTATGGGAAATACTGTATATATAATGTGAGGGGTGGACTCACTTATGGGAGATACTGTATATATGATGTGAGGGGTGGACTCACTTATGAGAGATACTGTATATATAATGTGAGGGGTGGACTCACTTATGGGAGATACTGTATATATAATGTGAGGGGTGGAGTCACTTATGGGAGATACTGTATATATAATGTGAGGGGTGGACTCACTTATGGAGATACTGTATATAATGTGAGGGGTGGAGTCACTTATGGGAGATACTGTATATATAATGTGAGGGGTGGACTCACTTATAGGAGATACTGTATATAATGTGAGGGGTGGACTCACTTATGGGAGATACTGTATATATAATGTGAGGGGTGGACTCACTTATGGGGGATACTGTATATAATGTGAGGGGTGGAGTCACTTATGAAAGATACTGTATATATAATGTGAGGGGTGGAGTCACTTATGGGAGATACTGTATATAATGTGTGGGGTGGACTCACTTATAGGAGATACTCTATATAATGTGAGGGTCGGAATCACTTATGAGATATACTGTATATAATGTGAGGGGTGGAGTCACTTATGGGAGATACTGTATATAATGTGAGGGGTGGACTCACTTATGGGAGATACTGTATATATAATGTGAGGGGTGGAGTCACTTATGGGATATACTGTATATATAATGTGAGGGGTGGACTCACGTATGGGAGATACTGTATATATAATGTGAGGGGTGGACTCACTTATGGGAGATACTGTATATATAATGTAAGGGGTGGAGTCACTTATGGGAGACACTGTATATAATGTGAGGGGTGGACTCACTTATGGGAGATACTGTATATATAATGTGAGGGGTGGAGTCACTTATGGGAGATACTGTATATATAATGTGAGGGGTGGACTCTCTTATGGGATATACTGAATAAAATGTGAGGGGTGGACTCACTTATAGGAGATACTGTATATATAATGTGAGGGGTGGAGTCACTTATGGGAGATACTGTATATATAATGTGAGGGGTGGACTCACTTATGGGAGATACTGTATATATAATGTGAGGGGTGGAGTCACTTATGGGAGATACTGTATATAATGTGAGGGGTGGACTCACTTATGGGAGATACTGTATATAATGTGAGGGGTGGACTCACTTATGGGAGATACTGTATATATAATGTGAGGGGTGGACTCACTTATGGGAGATACTGTATATATAATGTGAGGGGTGGACTCACGTATGGGAGATACTGTATATATAATGTGAGGGGTGGACCCACTTATGGGAGATACTGTATATATAATGTGAGGGGTGGACTCACTTATGGTATATATTATATATAATGTGAGGGGTGGAGTCACTTATGGGAGATATTGTATATATAATGTGAGGGGGGGACTCACTTATGGGAGATACTGTATATAATGTGAGGGGTGGACTCAATTATAGGAGATACTGTATATAATGTGAGGGGTGGAATCACTTATGGGATATACTGTATATAATGTGAGGGGTGGAGTCACTTATGGGAGATACTGTATATAATGTGAGGGGTGGACTCACTTATGGGAGATACTGTATATATAATGTGAGGGGTGGAGTCACTTATGGGATATACTGTATATATAATGTGAGGGGTGGAGTCACTTATGGGATATACTGTATATATAATGTGAGGGGTGGACTCACTTATGGGAGATACTGTATATATAATGTGAGGGGTGGACTCACTTATGGGAGATATTGTATATATAATGTGAGGGGGGGACTCACTTATGGGAGATACTGTATATATAATGTGAGGGGTGGAGTCACTTATGGGATATACTGTATATATAATGTGAGGGGTGGAGTCACTTATGGGATATACTGTATATATAATGTGAGGGGTGGAGTCACTTATGGGAAATTCTGTATATAATGTGAGGAGTGGAGTCACTAATGGGAGATACTGTATATAATGTGAGGGGTGGACTCACTTATGGAAGATACTGTATATATAATGTGAGGGGTGGAGTCACTTATGGGAGATACTGTATATATAATGTGAGGGGTAGACTCACTTATAGGAGATACTGTATATAATGTGAGGGTTGGACTCACTTATGGGAGATACTGTATATATAATGTGAGGGATGGAATCACTTATGGGAGATACTGTATATATAATGTGAGGGGTGGACTCACTTATGGGATATACTGTATATAATGTGAGGGGTGGACTCACTTATGGGATATACTGTATATATAATGTGAGGAGTGGACTCACTTCTGGGATATACTGTATATAATGTGAGGGGTGGACTCACTTATGGGATATACTGTATATATAATGTGAGGAGTGGACTCACTTCTGGGATATACTGTATATAATGTGAGGGGTGGACTCACTTATGGAAGATACTGTATATATAATGTGAGGGTTGGACTCACTTACGGGAGATACTGTATATATAATGTGAGGGGTGGACTCACTTATGGGAAATACTGTATATATAATGTGAGGGGTGGACTCACTTATGGGAGATACTGTATATATGATGTGAGGGGTGGACTCACTTATGAGAGATACTGTATATATAATGTGAGGGGTGGACTCACTTATGGGAGATACTGTATATATAATGTGAGGGGTGGAGTCACTTATGGGAGATACTGTATATATAATGTGAGGGGTGGACTCACTTATGGAGATACTGTATATAATGTGAGGGGTGGAGTCACTTATGGGAGATACTGTATATATAATGTGAGGGGTGGACTCACTTATAGGAGATACTGTATATAATGTGAGGGGTGGACTCACTTATGGGAGATACTGTATATATAATGTGAGGGGTGGACTCACTTATGGGGGATACTGTATAGAATGTGAGGGGTGGAGTCACTTATGAAAGATACTGTATATATAATGTGAGGGGTGGAGTCACTTATGGGAGATACTGTATATAATGTGTGGGGTGGACTCACTTATAGGAGATACTCTATATAATGTGAGGGGTGGAATCACTTATGGGATATACTGTATATAATGTGAGGGGTGGAGTCACTTATGGGAGATACTGTATATAATGTGAGGGGTGGACTCACTTATGGGAGATACTGTATATATAATGTGAGGGGTGGAGTCACTTATGGGATATACTGTATATAATGTGAGGGGTGGACTCACTTATGGGAGATACTGTATATATAATGTAAGGGGTGGAGTCACTTATGGGAGACACTGTATATAATGTGAGGGGTGGACTCACTTATGGGAGATACTGTATATATAATGTGAGGGGTGGAGTCACTTATGGGAGATACTGTATATATAATGTGAGGGGTGGACTCTCTTATGGGATATACTGAATAAAATGTGAGGGGTGGACTCACTTATAGGAGATACTGTATATATAATGTGAGGGGTGGAGTCACTTATGGGAGATACTGTATATATAATGTGAGGGGTGGACTCACTTATGGGAGATACTGTATATATAATGTGAGGGGTGGAGTCACTTATGGGAGATACTGTATATAATGTGAGGGGTGGACTCACTTATGGGAGATACTGTATATAATGTGAGGGGTGGACTCACTTATGGGAGATACTGTATATATAATGTGAGGGGTGGACTCACTTATGGGAGATACTGTATATATAATGTGAGGGGTGGACTCACGTATGGGAGATACTGTATATATAATGTGAGGGGTGGACCCACTTATGGGAGATACTGTATATATAATGTGAGGGGTGGACTCACTTATGGTATATATTATATATAATGTGAGGGGTGGAGTCACTTATGGGAGATATTGTATATATAATGTGAGGGGGGGACTCACTTATGGGAGATACTGTATATAATGTGAGGGGTGGACTCAATTATAGGAGATACTGTATATAATGTGAGGGGTGGAATCACTTATGGGATATACTGTATATAATGTGAGGGGTGGAGTCACTTATGGGAGATACTGTATATAATGTGAGGGGTGGACTCACTTATGGGAGATACTGTATATATAATGTGAGGGGTGGAGTCACTTATGGGATATACTGTATATATAATGTGAGGGGTGGACTCACTTATGGGAGATATTGTATATATAATGTGAGGGGGGGACTCACTTATGGGAGATACTGTATATATAATGTGAGGGGTGGAGTCACTTATGGGATATACTGTATATATAATGTGAGGGGTGGAGTCACTTATGGGATATACTGTATATATAATGTGAGGGGTGGAGTCACTTATGGGAGATTCTGTATATAATGTGAGGAGTGGAGTCACTAATGGGAGATACTGTATATAATGTGAGGGGTGGACTCACTTATGGAAGATACTGTATATATAATGTGAGGGGTGGACTCACTTATAGGAGATACTGTATATAATGTGAGGGTTGGACTCACTTATGGGAGATACTGTATATATAATGTGAGGGATGGAATCACTTATGGGAGATACTGTATATATAATGTGAGGGGTGGATTCACTTATGGGATATACTGTATATAATGTGAGGGGTGGACTCACTTATGGGATATACTGTATATATAATGTGAGGAGTGGACTCACTTCTGGGATATACTGTATATAATGTGAGGGGTGGACTCACTTATGGGATATACTGTATATATAATGTGAGGAGTGGACTCACTTCTGGGATATACTGTATATAATGTGAGGGGTGGACTCACTTATGGGAGATACTGTATATATAATGTGAGGGTTGGACTCACTTACGGGAGATACTGTATATATAATGTGAGGGGTAGACTCACTTATGGGAGATACTGTATATATAATGTGAGGGTTGGACTCACTTACGGGAGATACTGTATATATAATGTGAGGGGTGGACTCACTTATGGGAGATACTGTATATATAATGTGAGGGGTGGACTCACTTATGGGAGATACTGTATATATAATGTGAGGGGTGGAGTCACTTATGGGAGATACTGTATATAAAGTGAGGGGTGGACTCACTTATGGGAGATACTGTATATAATGTGAGGGGTGGACTCACTTATGGGAGATACTGTATATATGATGTGAGGGGTGGACTCACTTATGAGAGATACTGTATATATAATGTGAGGGGTGGACTCACTTATGGGAGATACTGTATATATAATGTGAGGGGTGGACTCACTTATGGGAGATACTGTATATATAATGTGAGGGGTGGACTCACTTATGGGAGATACTGTATATAATGTGAGGGGTGGACTCACTTATGGGATATACTGTATATATAATGTGAGGGGTGGAGTCACTTATGGGAGATACTGTATATAATGTGAATGGTGGACTCACTTATGGGAGATACTGTATATATAATGTGAGGGGTGGAGTCACTTATGGGAGATACTGTATATATAATGTGAGGGGTGGACTCACTTATGTCAGATACTGTATATATCATGTGAGGGGTGGACTCACTTATGGGATATACTGTATATATAATGTGAGGGGTGGACTCATTTATGGGAGATACTGGATATAATGTGAGGGGTGGACTCACTTATGGGATATACTGTATATATAATGTGAGGGGTGGACTCACTTATGGGAGATACTGTATATATAATGTGAGGGGTGGACTCATTTATGGGAGATACTGTATATATAATGTGAGGGGTGGACTCATTTATGGGAGATACTGGATATAATGTGAGGGGTGGACTCACTTATGGGATATACTTTATATAATGTGAGGGGTGGAGTCACTTATGGGAGATACTGTATATATAATGTGAGGGGTGGAGTCACTTATGGGATATACTGTATATATAATGTGAGGGGTGGACTCACTTATGGGATATACTGTATATAATGTGAGGGGTGGACCCACTTATGGGATATACTGTATATAGTGTGAGGGGTGGAGTCCCTTATGGGAGATACTGTATATATAATGTGAGGGGTGGAGTCACTTATGGGAGATACTGTATATAATGTGAGGGGTGGACTCACTTATGGGAGATACTGTATATATAATGTGAGGAGTGGACTCACTTATGTGAGATACTGTATATATAATGTGAGGGGTGGAGTCACTTATGGAAGATACTGTATATATAATGTGAGGGGTGGACTCACTTATGGGATAGACTGTATATATAATGTGAGGGGTGGACTCACTTATGGGGGATACTGTATATATAATGTGAGGGGTGGACTCACTTATGGGAGATACTGTATATATAATGTGAGGGGTGGAATCACTTATGGGAGATACTGTATATATAATGTGAGGGGTGGACTCACTTATGGGAGATACTGTATATAATGTGAGGGGTGGACTCACTTATGGGGGATACTGTATATATAATGTGAGGGGTGGACTCACTTATTGGATATACTGTATATATAATGTGAGGGGTGGACTCACTTATGGGATATACTGTATATAATGTGAGGGGTGGACTCACTTATGGGAGATACTGTATATATAATGTGAGGGGTGGACTCACTTATGGGATATACTGTATATAATGTGAGGGGTGGAGTCACTTATGGGATATACTGTATATAATGTGAGGGGTGGAGTCACTTATGGGAGATACTGTATATATAATGTGAGAGGTGGAGTCACTTATGGGAGATACTGTATATAATGTGAGGGGTGGACTCACTTATGGGATATACTGTATATATAATGTGAGGGGTGGAGTCACTTATGGGAGATACTGTATATAATGTGAGGGGTGGACTCACTTATGGGAGATACTGTATATATAATGTGAGGGGTGGACTCACTTATGGGATATACTGTATATATAATGTGAGGGGTGGACTCACTTATGGGAGATACTGTATATATAATGTGAGGGGTGGACTCACTTATGGGATATACTGTATATATAATGTGAGGGGTGGAATCACTTATGGGATATACTGTATATAATGTGAGGGATGGACTCACTTATGGGATATACTGTATATATAATGTGAGGGGTGGACTAACTTATGGGAGATACTGTATATATAATGTGAGGGGTGGACTCACTTATGGGAGATACTGTATATATAATGTGAGGGGTGGACTCACTTATGGAAGATACTGTATATAATGTGAGCGGTGGACTCACTTATGGGATATACTGTATATATAATGTGAGGGGTGGAGTCACTTATGGGAGATACTGTATATAATGTGAGGGGTGGACTCACTTATGGGAGATACTGTATATATAATGTGAGGGGTGGAGTCACTTATGGGATATACTGTATATATAATGTGAGGGGTGGACTCATTTATCGGAGATACTGGATATTATGTGAGGGGTGGAGTCACTTATGGGAGATACTGTATATAGTGTGAGGGTCGGAGTCACTTATGGGAGATACTGTATATATAATGTGAGGGGTGGAGTCACTTATGGGACATACTGTATATAATGTGAGGGGTGGACTCACTTATGGAAGATACTGTATATATAATGTGAGGGGTGGAGTCACTTATGGGATATACTGTATATATAATGTGAGGGGTGGACTCATTTATCAGAGATACTGGATATAATGTGAGGGGTGGAGTCACTTATGGGAGATACTGTATATAGTGTGAGGGGTGGAGTCACTTATGGGAGATACTGTATATATAATGTGAGGGGTGGAGTCACTTATGGGAGATACTGTATATAATGTGAGGGGTGGACTCACTTATGGAAGATACTGAATATATAATGTGAGGGGTGGAGTCACTTATGGGAGATACTGTATATATAATGTGAGGGGTGGACTCACTTATGGGGGATACTGTATATATAATGTGAGGGGTGGACTCACTTATGGGAGATACTGTATATATAATGTGAGGGGTGGAGTCACTTATGGGAGATACTGTATATATAATGTGAGGGGTGGACTCACTTATGGGGGATACTGTATATATAATGTGAGGGGTGGACTCACTTATGGGAGATACTGTATATATAATGTGAGGGGTGGACTCACTTATGGGATATTCTGTATATATAATGTGAGGGGTGGACTCACTTATGGGGGATACTGTATATATAATGTGAGGGGTGGACTCACTTATGGGAGATACTGTATATATAATGTGAGGGGTGGAGTCACTTATGGGAGATACTGTATATAATGTGAGGGGTGGAGTCACTTATGGGAGATACTGTATATATAATGTGAGGGGTGGAGTCACTTATGGGAGATACTGTATATATAATGTGAGGGGTGGACTCACTTATGGGAAATACTGTATATAATGTGAGGGGTGGAGTCACTTATGGGAAATACTGTATATATAATGTGAGGGGTGGAGTCACTTATGGGAGATACGGTATATAATGTGAGGGGTGGACTCACTTATGGGATATACTGTATATAATGTGAGGGGTGGAGTCACTTATGGGAGATACTGTATATATAATGTGAGAGGTGGAGTCACTTATGGGAGATACTGTATATAATGTGAGGGGTGGAGTCACTTATGGGAGATACTGTATATATAATGTGAGGGGTGGACTCACTTATGGGATATACTGTATATAATGTGAGGGGTGGAGTCACTTATGGGAGATACTGTATATAATGTGAGGGGTGGAGTCACTTATGGGAGATACTGTATATATAATGTGAGGGGTGGAGTCACTTATGGGAGATACTGTATATATAATGTGAGGGGTGGACTCACTTATGGGAAATACTGTATATAATGTGAGGGGTGGAGTCACTTATGGGAGATACTGTATATATAATGTGAGGGGTGGAGTCACTTATGGGAGATACTGTATATAATGTGAGGGGTGGACTCACTTATGGGGGATACTGTATATATAATGTGAGGGGTGGACTCACTTATTGGATATACTGTATATATAATGTGAGGGGTGGACTCACTTATGGGATATACTATATATAATGTGAGGGGTGGACTCACTTATGGGAGATACTGTATATATGATGTGAGGGGTGGACTCACTTATGAGAGATACTGTATATATAATGTGAGGGGTGGACTAACTTATAGGAGATACTGTATATAATGTGAGGGGTGGAGTCACTTATGGGATATACTGTATATAATGTGAGGGGTGGACTCACTTATGGGAGATACTGTATATATAATGTGAGGGGTGGACTCACTTATGGGAGATACTGTATATAATGTGAGGGGTGGACTCACTTATAGGAGATACTGTATATAATGTGAGGGGTGGACTCACTTATGGGATATACTGTATATAATGTGAGGGGTGGACTCACTTATGGGAGATACTGTATATATAATGTGAGGGGTGGACTCACTTATGGGGGATACTGTATATAATGTGAGGGGTGGACTCACTTATGGGAGATACTGTATATAATGTGAGGGGTGGACTCACTTATAGGAGATACTGTATATAATGTGAGGGGTGGACTCACTTATGGGATATACTGTATATAATGTGAGGGGTGGACTCACTTATGGGAGATACTGTATATATAATGTGAGGGGTGGACTCACTTATGGGGGATACTGTATATAATGTGAGGGGTGGACTCACTTATGGGAGATACTGTATATATAATGTGAGGGGTGGAGTCACTTATGAAAGATACTGTATATATAATGTGAGGGGTGGACTCACTTATGGGATATACTGTATATATAATGTGAGGGGTGGTCTCACTTATAGGAGATACTGTATATAATGTGAGGGGTGGAATCACTTATGGGATATACTGTATATAATGTGAGGGGTGGAGTCACTTATGGGAGATACTGTATATAATGTGAGGTGTGGACTCACTTATGGGAGATACTGTATATATAATGTGAGGGGTGGAGTCACTTATGGGATATACTGTATATATAATGTGAGGGGTGGACTCACGTATGGGAGATACTGTATATATAATGTGAGGAGTGGACTCACTTATGGGATATACTGTATATAATGTGAGGGTTGGACTCACTTACGGGAGATACTGTATATAATGTGAGGGGTGGACTCACTTATGGGAGATACTGTATATATAATGTGAGGGGTGGACTCACTTATGGGAGATACTGTATATATAATGTGAGGGGTGGACTCACTTATGGGAGATACTGTATATATAATGTGAGGGGTGGATTCACTTATGGGAGATACTGTATATATAATGTGAGGGGTGGACTCACTTATGGGAGATACTGTATATAATGTGAGGGGTGGAGTCACTTATGGGAGATACTGTATATATAATGTGAGGGGTGGACTCACTTATAGGAGATACTGTATATAATGTGAAGGGTGGACTCACTTATGGGAGATACTGTATATATAATGTGAGGGGTGGACTCACTTATGGGATATACTGTATATATAATGTGAGGGGTGGACTCACTTATAGGAGATACTGTATATAATGTGAGGGGTGGAATCACTTATGGGATATACTGTATATAATGTGAGGGGTGGAGTCACTTATGGGAGATACTGTATATAATGTGAGGGGTGGACTCACTTATGGGAGATACTGTATATATAATGTGAGGGGTGGAGTCACTTATGGGATATACTGTATATATAATGTGAGGGGTGGACTCACATATAGGAGATACTGTATATATAATGTGAGGAGTGGACTCACTTATGGGATATACTGTATATAATGTGAGGGTTGGACTCACTTACGGGAGATACTGTATATATAATGTGAGGGGTGGACTCACTTATGGGAAATACTGTATATATAATGTGAGGGGTGGACTCACTAATGGGAGATACTGTATATATGATGTGAGGGGTGGACTCACTTATGAGAGATACTGTATATATAATGTGAGGGGTGGACTCACTTATGGGAGATACTGTATATATAATGTGAGGGGTGGAGTCACTTATGGGAGATACTGTATATATAATGTGAGGGGTGGACTCACTTATGGGAGATACTGTATATAATGTGAGGGGTGGAGTCACTTATGGGAGATACTGTATATATAATGTGAGGGGTGGACTCACTTATAGGAGATACTGTATATAATGTGAGGGGTGGACTCACTTATGGGAGATACTGTATATATAATGTGAGGGGTGGACTCACTTATGGGGGATACTGTATATAATGTGAGGGGTGGAGTCACTTATGAAAGATACTGTATATATAATGTGAGGGGTGGAGTCACTTATGGGAGATACTGTATATAATGTGAGGGGTGGACTCACTTATAGGAGATACTGTATATAATGTGAGGGGTGGAATCACTTATGGGATATACTGTATATAATGTGAGGGGTGGAGTCACTTATGGGAGATACTGTATATAATGTGAGGGGTGGACTCACTTATGGGAGATACTGTATATATAATGTGAGGGGTGGAGTCACTTATGGGATATCCTGTATATATAATGTGAGGGGTGGACTCACGTATGGGAGATACTGTATATATAATGTGAGGGGTGGACTCACTTATGGGAGATACTGTATATATAATGTGAGGGGTGGAGTCACTTATGGGAGACACTGTATATAATGTGAGGGGTGGACTCACTTATGGGAGATACTGTATATATAATGTGAGGGGTGGACTCACTTATGGGAGATACTGGATATATAATGTGAGGAGTGGACTCACTTATGGGATATACTGGATATAATGTGAGGGGTGGACTCACTTATAGGAGATACTGTATATATAATGTGAGGGGTGGAGTCACTTATGGGAGATACTGTATATATAATGTGAGGGGTGGACTCATTTATGGGAGATACTGTATATATAATGTGAGGGGTGGAGTCACTTATGGGAGATACTGTATATATAATGTGAGGGGTGGACTCACTTATGGGAGATACTGTATATAATGTGAGGGGTGGAGTCACTTATGGGAGATACTGTATATAATGTGAGGGGTGGAGTCACTTATGTGAGATACTGTATATATAATGTGAGGGGTGGACTCACTTATGGGAGATACTGTATATAATGTGAGGGGTGGACTCACTTATGGGAGATACTGTATATATAATGTGAGGGGTGGAGTCACTTATGTGAGATACTGTATATATAATGTGAGGGGTGGACTCACTTATGGGAGATACTGTATATAATGTGAGGGGTGGACTCACTTATGGGAGATACTGTATATAATGTGAGGGGTGGACTCACTTATGGGAGATACTGTATATATAATGTGAGGGGTGGACTCACTTATGGGAGATACTGTATATATAATGTGAGGGGTGGACTCACTTATGGGAGATACTGTATATATAATGTGAGGGGTGGAGTCACTTATGGGATATACTGTATATATAATGTGAGGGGTGGACTCACTTATGGAAGATACTGTATATAATGTGAGGGGTGGACTCACTTATGGAAGATACTGTATATATAATGTGAGGGGTGGACTCACTTATAGGAGATACTGTATATAATGTGAGGGGTGGACTCACTTATGGGAGATACTGTATATATAATGTGAGGGGTGGGCTCACTTATGGGAGATACTGTATATATAATGTGAGGGGTGGACTCACTTATGGGAGATACTGTATATAATGTGAGGGGTGGACCCACTTATGGGAGACACTGTATATAATGTGAGGGACGGACTCACTTATGGGAGATACTGTATAAATAATGTGAGGAGTGGACTCACTTATGGGATATACTGTATATAATGTGAGGGTTGGACTCACTTACGGGAGATACTGTATATATAATGTGAGGGGTGGACTCACTTATGGGAGATACTGTATATAATGTGAGGGGCAGAGTCACTTATGGGAGATACTGTATATAATGTGAGGGGTGGACTCACTTATGGGAGATACTGTATATATAATGTGAGGGGTGGACTCACTTATGGGAGATACTGTATATATAATGTGAGGGGTGGACTCACTTATGGGAGATACTGTATATAATGTGAGGGGTGGAGTCACTTATGGGAGATACTGTATATATAATGTGAGGGGTGGACTCACTTATAGGAGATACTGTATATAATGTGAGGGGTGGACTCACTTATGGGAGATACTGTATATATAATGTGAGGGGTGGACTCACTTATGGGGGATACTGTATATAATGTGAGGGGTGGAGTCACTTATGAAAGATACTGTATATATAATGTGAGGGGTGGACTCACTTATGGGATATACTGTATATATAATGTGAGGGGTGGACTCACTTATGGGATATACTGTATATATAATGTGAGGGGTGGAGTCACTTATGGGAGATACTGTATATAATGTGAGGGGTGGACTCACTTACGGGAGATACTGTATATATAATGTGAGGGGTGGACTCACTTATGGGAGATACTGTATATAATGTGAGGGGTGGACTCACTTATGGAAGATACTGTATATATAATGTGAGGGGTGGACTCACTTATAGGAGATACTGTATATAATGTGAGGGGTGGACTCACTTATGGGAGATACTGTATATATAATGTGAGGGGTGGACTCACTTATAGGAGATACTGTATATAATGTGAGGGGTGGACCCACTTATGGGAGACACTGTATATAATGTGAGGGGTGGACTCACTTATGGGAGATACTGTATATAATGTGAGGGTTGGACTCACTTATGGGAGATACTGTATATATAATGTGAGGAGTGGACTCACTTATGGGATATACTGTATATAATGTGAGGGTTGGACTCACTTACGGGAGATACTGTATATATAATGTGAGGGGTGGACTCACTTATGGGAGATACTGTATATATAATGTGAGGGGTGGACTCACTTATGGGAGATACTGTATATATGATGTGAGGGGTGGACTCACTTATGGGAGATACTGTATATATAATGTGAGGGGTGGACTCACTTATGGGAGATACTGTATATAATGTGAGGGGTGGAGTCACTTATGGGATATACTGTATATAATGTGAGGGGTGGACTCACTTATGGGAGATACTGTATATATAATGTGAGGGGTGGACTCACTTATGGGAGATACTGTATATAATGTGAGGGGTGGACTCACTTATAGGAGATACTGTATATAATGTGAGGGGTGGACTCACTTATGGGATATACTGTATATAATGTGAGGGGTGGACATACTTATGGGAGATACTGTATATATAATGTGAGGGGTGGACTCACTTATGGAGGATACTGTATATAATGTGAGGGGTGGACTCACTTATGGGAGATACTGTATATATAATGTGAGGGGTGGAGTCACTTATGAAAGATACTGTATATATAATGTGAGGGGTGGACTCACTTATGGGATATACTGTATATATAATGTGAGGGGTGGACTCACTTATAGGAGATACTGTATATAATGTGAGGGGTGGAATCACTTATGGGATATACTGTATATAATGTGAGGGGTGGAGTCACTTATGGGAGATACTGTATATAATGTGAGGTGTGGACTCACTTATGGGAGATACTGTATATATAATGTGAGGGGTGGAGTCACTTATGGGATATACTGTATATATAATGTGAGGGGTGGACTCACGTATGGGAGATACTGTATATATAATGTGAGGAGTGGACTCACTTATGGGATATACTGTATATAATGTGAGGGTTGGACTTACTTACGGGAGATACTGTATATATAATGTGAGGGGTGGACTCACTTATGGGTAATACTGTATATATAATGTGAGGGGTGGACTCACTTATGGGAGATACTGTATATATGATGTGAGGGGTGGACTCACTTATGAGAGATACTGTATATATAATGTGAGGGGTGGACTCACTTATGGGAGATACTGTATATATAATGTGAGGGGTGGAGTCACTTATGGGAGATACTGTATATATAATGTGAGGGGTGGACTCACTTATGGGAGATACTGTATATAATGTGAGGGGTGGAGTCACTTATGGGAGATACTGTATATATAATGTGAGGGGTGGACTCACTTATAGGAGATACTGTATATAATGTGAGGGGTGGACTCACTTATGGGAGATACTGTATATATAATGTGAGGGGTGGACTCACTTATGGGGGATACTGTATATAATGTGAGGGGTGGAGTCACTTATGAAAGATACTGTATATATAATGTGAGGGGTGGACTCACTTATGGGATATACTGTATATATAATGTGAGGGGTGGACTCACTTATGGGAGATACTGTATATATAATGTGAGGGGTGGACTCACTTATGGGGGATACTGTATATAATGTGAGGGGTGGACTCACTTATGGGAGATACTGTATATATAATGTGAGGGGTGGAGTCACTTATGAAAGATACTGTATATATAATGTGAGGGGTGGACTCACCTATGGGATATACTGTATATATAATGTGAGGGGTGGACTCACTTATAGGAGATACTGTATATAATGTGAGGGGTGGAATCACTTATGGGATATACTGTATATAATGTGAGCGGTGGAGTCACTTATGGGAGATACTGTATATAATGTGAGGGGTGGACTCACTTATGGGAGATACTGTATATATAATGTGAGGGGTGGAATCACTTATGGGATATACTGTATATAATGTGAGCGGTGGAGTCACTTATGGGAGATACTGTATATAATGTGAGGGGTGGACTCACTTATGGGAGATACTGTATATAATGTGAGGGGTGGACTCACTTATGGGAGATACTGTATATAATGTGAGGGGTGGACTCACTTATAGGAGATACTGTATATAATGTGAGGGGTGGACTCACTTATGGGAGATACTGTATATATAATGTGAGGGGTGGACTCACTTATGGGAGATACTGTATATATAATGTGAGGGGTGGACTCACTTATGGGAGATACTGTATATATAATGTGAGGGGTGGAATCAATTATGGGAGATACTGTATATAATGTGAGGGGTGGACTCACTTATGGGAGATACTGTATATAATGTGAGGGGTGGACTCACTTATGGGAGATACTGTATATATAATGTGAGGGGTGGACCCACTTATGGGAGATACTGTATATATAATGTGAGGGGTGGACTCACTTATGGGAGATACTGTATATATAATGTGAGGGGTGGACTCACTTATGGGAGCTACTGTATATATAATGTGAGGGGTGGAGTCACTTATGGGATATACTGTATATATAATGTGAGGGGTGGACCCACTTATGGGAGATACTGTATATAATGTGAGGGGTGGACTCACTTATGGAAGATACTGTATATATAATGTGAGGGGTGGACTCACTTATAGGAGATACTGTATATAATGTGAGGGGTGGACTCACTTATGGGAGATGCTGTATATATAATGTGAGGGGTGGACTCACTTATGGGAGATACTGTATATAATGTGAGGGGTGGACCCACTTATGGGAGACACTGTATATAATGTGAGGGGTGGACTCACTTATGGGAGATACTGTATATATAATGTGAGGAGTGGACTCACTTATGGGATATACTGTATATAATGTGAGGGTTGGACTCACTTACGGGAGATACTGTATATATAATGTGAGGGGTGGACTCACTTATGGGAGATACTGTATATAATGTGAGGGGTGGACTCACTTATGGAAGATACTGTATATATAATGTGAGGGGTGGACTCACTTATAGGAGATACTGTATATAATGTGAGGGGTGGACTCACTTATGGGAGATACTGTATATATAATGTGAGGGGTGGACTCACTTATGGGAGATACTGTATATAATGTGAGGGGTGGACCCACTTATGGGAGACACTGTATATAATGTGAGGGGTGGACTCACTTATGGGAGATACTGTATATAATGTGAGGGTTGGACTCACTTATGGGAGATACTGTATATATAATGTGAGGAGTGGACTCACTTATGGGAGATACTGTATATATAATGTGAGGGGTGGACTCACTTATGGGAGATACTGTATATATAATGTGAGGGGTGGACTCACTTATGGGAGATACTGTATATATTATGTGAGGGGTGGACTCACTTATGAGAGATACTGTATATATAATGTGAGGGGTGGACTCACTTATAGGAGATACTGTATATAATGTGAGGGGTGGAGTCACTTATGGGATATACTGTATATAATGTGAGGGGTGGACTCACTTATGGGAGATACTGTATATATAATGTGAGGGGTGGACTCACTTATGGGAGATACTGTATATAATGAGAGAGGTGGACTCACTTATAGGAGATACTGTATATAATGTGAGGGGTGGACTCACTTATGGGAGATACTGTATATATAATGTGAGGGGTGGACTCACTTATGGGGGATACTGTATATAATGTGAGGGGTGGACTCACTTATGGGAGATACTGTATATATAATGTGAGGGGTGGAGTCACTTATGGGATATACTGTATATATAATGTGAGGGGTGGACTCACATATAGGAGATACTGTATATAATGTGAGGGGTGGAATCACTTATGGGATATACTGTATATAATGTGAGGGGTGGAGTCACTTATGGGAGATACTGTATATATAATGTGAGGGGTGGACTCACTTATGGGAAATACTGTATATATAATGTGAGGGGTGGACTCACTTATGGGAGATACTGTATATATGATGTGAGGGGTGGACTCACTTATGAGAGATACTGTATATATAATGTGAGGGGTGGACTCACTTATGGGAGATACTGTATATATAATGTGAGGGGTGGACTCACTTATGGGAGATACTGTATATAATGTGAGGGGTGGAGTCACTTATGGGAGATACTGTATATATAATGTGAGGGGTGGACTCACTTATGGGAGATACTGTATATAATGTGAGGGGTGGAGTCACTTATGGGAGATACTGTATATATAATGTGAGGGGTGGACTCACTTATGGGAGATACTGTATATATAATGTGAGGGGTGGACTCACTTATGGGGGATACTGTATATAATGTGAGGGGTGGAGTCACTTATGAAAGATACTGTATATATAATGTGAGGGGTGGACTCACTTATGGGATATACTGTATATATAATGTGAGGGGTGGACTCACTTAAGGGGGATACTGTATATAATGTGAGGGGTGGACTCACTTATGGGAGATACTGTATATATAATGTGAGGGGTGGAGTCACTTATGGGAGATACTGTATATATAATGTGAGGGGTGGACTCACTTATGGGAGATACTGTATATATAATGTGAGGGGTGGAGTCACTTATGGGATATACTGGATATAATGTGAGGGGTGGACTCACTTATAGGAGATACTGTATATATAATGTGAGGGGTGGAGTCACTTATGGGAGATACTGTATATATAATGTGAGGGGTGGACTCACTTATGGGAGATACTGTATATATAATGTGAGGGGTGGAGTCACTTATGGGAGATACTGTATATATAATGTGAGGGGTGGACTCACTTATGGGAGATACTGTATATAATGTGAGGGGTGGAGTCACTTATGGGAGATACTGTATATATAATGTGAGGGGTGGACTCACTTATGGGAGATACTGTATATAATGTGAGGGGTGGACTCACTTATGGGAGATACTGTATATATAATGTGAGGGGTGGAGTCACTTATGGGAGATACTGTATATATAATGTGAGGGGTGGACTCACTTATGGGAGATACTGTATATAATGTGAGGGGTGGAGTCACTTATGGGAGATACTGTATATATAATGTGAGGGGTGGACTCACTTATGGGAGATACTGTATATAATGTGAGGGGTGGACTCACTTATAGGAGATACTGTATATAATGTGAGGGGTGGACTCACTTATGGGAGATACTGTATATATAATGTGAGGGGTGGACTCACTTATGGGGGATACTGTATATAATGTGAGGGGTGGAGTCACTTATGAAAGATACTGTATATATAATGTGAGGGGTGGACTCACTTATGGGATATACTGTATATATAATGTGAGGGGTGGACTCACTTAAGGGGGATACTGTATATAATGTGAGGGGTGGACTCACTTATGGGAGATACTGTATATATAATGTGAGGGGTGGAGTCACTTATGGGAGATACTGTATATATAATGTGAGGGGTGGACTCACTTATGGGAGATACTGTATATATAATGTGAGGGGTGGAGTCACTTATGGGATATACTGGATATAATGTGAGGGGTGGACTCACTTATAGGAGATACTGTATATATAATGTGAGGGGTGGAGTCACTTATGGGAGATACTGTATATATAATGTGAGGGGTGGACTCACTTATGGGAGATACTGTATATATAATGTGAGGGGTGGAGTCACTTATGGGAGATACTGTATATATAATGTGAGGGGTGGACTCACTTATGGGAGATACTGTATATAATGTGAGGGGTGGAGTCACTTATGGGAGATACTGTATATATAATGTGAGGGGTGGACTCACTTATGGGAGATACTGTATATAATGTGAGGGGTGGACTCACTTATGGGAGATACTGTATATAATGTGAGGGGTGGACTCACTTATGGGAGATACTGTATATATAATGTGAGGGGTGGACTCACTTATGGGAGATACTGTATATATAATGTGAGGGGTGGAGTCACTTATGGGAGATACTGTATATATAATGTGAGGGGTGGAGTCACTTATGGGATATACTGTATATATAATGTGAGGGGTGGACTCACTTATGGGATATACTGTATATATAATGTGAGGGGTGGACTCACTTATAGGAGATACTGTATATAATGTGAGGGGTGGAATCACTTATGGGATATACTGTATATAATGTGAGGGGTGGAGTCACTTATGGGAGATACTGTATATAATGTGAGGGGTGGACTCACTTATGGGAGATACTGTATATATAATGTGAGGGGTGGAGTCACTTATGGATATACTGTATATATAATGTGAGGGGTGGACTCACATATGGGAGATACTGTATATATAATGTGAGGAGTGGACTCACTTATGGGATATACTGTATATAATGTGAGGGTTGGACTCAATTACGGGAGATACTGTATATATAATGTGAGGGGTGGACTCACTTATGGGAAATACTGTATATATAATGTGAGGGGTGGACTCACTTATGGGAGATAATTTATATATGATGTGAGGGGTGGACTCACTTATGAGAGATACTGTATATATAATGTGAGGGGTGGACTCACTTATGGGAGATACTGTATATATAATGTGAGGGGTGGACTCACTTATAGGAGATACTGTATATAATGTGAGGGGTGGAATCACTTATGGGATATACTGTATATAATGTGAGGGGTGGAGTCACTTATGGGAGATACTGTATATAATGTGAGGGGTGGACTCACTTATGGGAGATACTGTATATATAATGTGAGGGGTGGAGTCACTTATGGGATATACTGTATATATAATGTGAGGGGTGGACTCACATATGGGAGATACTGTATATATAATGTGAGGAGTGGACTCACTTATGGGATATACTGTATATAATGTGAGGGTTGGACTCACTTACGGGAGATACTGTATATATAATGTGAGGGGTGGACTCACTTATGGGAAATACTGTATATATAATGTGAGGGGTGGACTCACTTATGGGAGATAATTTATATATGATGTGAGGGGTGGACTCACTTATGAGAGATACTGTATATATAATGTGAGGGGTGGACTCACTTATGGGAGATACTGTATATATAATGTGAGGGGTGGAGTCACTTATGGGAGATACTGTATATATAATGTGAGGGGTGGACTCACTTATGGGAGATACTGTATATAATGTGAGGGGTGGAGTCACTTATGGGAGATACTGTATATATAATGTGAGGGGTGGACTCACTTATAGGAGATACTGTATATAATGTGAGGGGTGGACTCACTTATGGGAGATACTGTATATATAATGTGAGGGGTGGACTCACTTATGGGGGATACTGTATATAATGTGAGGGGTGGAGTCACTTATGAAAGATACTGTATATATAATGTGAGGGGTGGAGTCACTTATGGGAGATACTGTATATAATGTGAGGGGTGGACTCACTTATAGGAGATACTGTATATAATGTGAGGGGTGGAATCACTTATGGGATATACTGTATATAATGTGAGGGGTGGAGTCACTTATGGGAGATACTGTATATAATGTGAGGGGTGGACTCACTTATGGGAGATACTGTATATATAATGTGAGGGGTGGAGTCACTTATGGGATATACTGTATATATAATGTGAGGGGTGGAGTCACTTATGGGAGACACTGTATATAATGTGAGGGGTGGACTCACTTATGGGAGATACTGTATATATAATGTGAGGGGGAGTCACTTATGGGAGACACTGTATATAATGTGAGGGGTGGACTCACTTATGGGAGATACTGTATATATAATGTGAGGGGTGGACTCACTTATGGGAGATACTGTATATATAATGTGAGGAGTGGACTCACTTATGGGATATACTGGATATAATGTGAGGGGTGGACTCACTTATAGGAGATACTGTATATATAATGTGAGGGGTGGAGTCACTTATGGGAGATACTGTATATATAATGTGAGGGGTGGACTCACTTATGGGAGATACTGTATATATAATGTGAGGGGTGGAGTCACTTATGGGAGATACTGTATATATAATGTGAGGGGTGGACTCACTTATGGGAGATACTGTATATAATGTGAGGGGTGGACTCACTTATGGGAGATACTGTATATAATGTGAGGGGTGGACTCACTTATGGGAGATACTGTATATATAATGTGAGGGGTGGACTCACTTATGGGAGATACTGTATATATAATGTGAGGGGTGGACTCACTTATGGGAGATACTGTATATATAATGTGAGGGGTGGAGTCACTTATGGGATATACTGTATATATAATGTGAGGGGTGGAGTCACTTATGGGAGATACTGTATATAATGTGAGGGGTGGAGTCACTTATGGGAGATACTGTATATATAATGTGAGGGGTGGAGTAACTTATGGGATATACTGTATATATAATGTGAGGGGTGGACCCACTTATGGGAGATACTGTATATAATGTGAGGGGTGGACTCACTTATGGAAGATACTGTATATATAATGTGAGGGGTGGACTCACTTATAGGAGATACTGTATATAATGTGAGGGGTGGACTCACTTATGGGAGATACTGTATATATAATGTGAGGGGTGGACTCACTTATGGGAGATACTGTATATAATGTGAGGGGTGGACCCACTTATGGGAGATACTGTATATATAATGTGAGGGGTGGACTCACTTATGGGAGATACTGTATATATAATGTGAGGGGTGGACTCACTTATGGGAGATACTGTATATATAATGTGAGGGGTGGACTCACTTATGGGATATACTGTATATAATGTGAGGGTTGGACTCACTTACGGGAGATACTGTATATATAATGTGAGGGGTGGACTCACTTATGGGAGATACTGTATATAATGTGAGGGGTGGACTCACTTATGGAAGATACTGTATATATAATGTGAGGGGTGGACTCACTTATAGGAGATACTGTATATAATGTGAGGGGTGGACTCACTTATGGGAGATACTGTATATATAATGTGAGGGGTGGACTCACTTATGGGAGATACTGTATATAATGTGAGGGGTGGACCCACTTATGGGAGATACTGTATATATAATGTGAGGGGTGGACTCACTTATGGGATATACTGTATATATAATGTGAGGGGTGGACTCACTTATGGGAGATACTGTATATAATGTGAGGGTTGGACTCACTTATGGGAGATACTGTATATATAATGTGAGGAGTGGACTCACTTATGGGATATACTGTATATAATGTTAGGGTTGGACTCACTTACGGGAGATACTGTATATATAATGTGAGGGGTGGAGTCACTTATGGGATATACTGTATATATAATGTGAGGGGTGGACTCACTTATGGGAGATACTGTATATATGATGTGAGGGGTGGACTCACTTATGAGAGATACTGTATATATAATGTGAGGGGTGGACTTACTTATAGGAGATACTGTATATAATGTGAGGGGTGGAGTCACTTATGGGATATACTGTATATAATGTGAGGGGTGGACTCACTTATGGGAGATACTGTATATATAATGTGAGGGGTGGACTCACTTATGGGAGATACTGTATATAATGTGAGGGGTGGACTCACTTATAGGAGATACTGTATATAATGTGAGGGGTGGACTCACTTATGGGATATACTGTATATAATGTGAGGGGTGGACTCACTTATGGGAGACACTGTATATATAATGTGAGGGGTGGACTCACTTATGGGGGATACTGTATATAATGTGAGGGGTGGACTCACTTATGGGAGATACTGTATATATAATGTGAGGGGTGGAGTCACTTATGAAAGATACTGTATATATAATGTGAGGGGTGGACTCACTTATGGGATATACTGTATATATAATGTGAGGGGTGGACTCACTTATAGGAGATACTGTATATAATGTGAGGGGTGGAATCACTTATGGGATATACTGTATATAATGTGAGGGGTGGAGTCACTTATGGGAGATACTGTATATAATGTGAGGTGTGGACTCACTTATGGGAGATACTGTATATATAATGTGAGGGGTGGAGTCACTTATGGGGGATACTGTATATATAATGTGAGGGGTGGAGTCACTTATGGGATATACTGTATATATAATGTGAGGGGTGGACTCACGTATGGGAGATACTGTATATATAATGTGAGGAGTGGACTCACTTATGGGATATACTGTATATAATGTGAGGATTGGACTCACTTACGGGAGATACTGTATATAATGTGAGGGGTGGACTCACTTATGGGAGATACTGTATATATAATGTGAGGGGTGGACTCACTTATGGGAGATACTGTATATATGATGTGAGGGGTGGACTCACTTATGGGATATACTGTATATAATGTGAGGATTGGACTCACTTACGGGAGATACTGTATATAATGTGAGGGGTGGACTCACTTATGGGAGATACTGTATATATAATGTGAGGGGTGGATTCACTTATGGGAGATACTGTATATATAATGTGAGGGGTGGACTCACTTATGGGAGATACTGTATATATAATGTGAGGGGTGGACTCACTTATGGGAGATACTGTATATAATGTGAGGGGTGGATTCACTTATGGGAGATACTGTATATATAATGTGAGGGGTGGACTCACTTATAGGAGATACTGTATATAATGTGAAGGGTGGACTCACTTATGGGAGATACTGTATATATAATGTGAGGGGTGGACTCACTTATGGGGGATACTGTATATAATGTGAGGGGTGGAGTCACTTATGAAAGATACTGTATATATAATGTGAGGGGTGGACTCACTTATGGGATATACTGTATATATAATGTGAGGGGTGGACTCACTTATGGGGGATACTGTATATAATGTGAGGGGTGGACTCACTTATGGGAGATACTGTATATATAATGTGAGGGGTGGAGTCACTTATGAAAGATACTGTATATATAATGTGAGGGGTGGACTCACTTATGGGATATACTGTATATATAATGTGAGGGGTGGACTCACTTATAGGAGATACTGTATATAATGTGAGGGGTGGAATCACTTATGGGATATACTGTATATAATGTGAGGGGTGGACTCACATATGGGAGATACTGTATATATAATGTGAGGAGTGGACTCACTTATGGGATATACTGTATATATAATGTGAGGGGTGGAGTCACTTATGGGAGATACTGTATATATAATGTGAGGGGTGGAACCACTTATGGGAGATACTGTATATAATGTGAGGGGTGGACTCACTTATGGGAGATACTGTATATATAATGTGAGGGGTGGAGTCACTTATGGGATATACTGTATATATAATGTGAGGGGTGGACTCACATATGGGAGATACTGTATATATAATGTGAGGAGTGGACTCACTTATGGGATATACTGTATATATAATGTGAGGGGTGGAGTCACTTATGGGAGATACTGTATATATAATGTGAGGGGTGGACTCACTTATGGGAGATAATGTATATAATGTGAGGGTTGGACTCACTTACGGGAGATACTTTATATATAATGTGAGGGGTGGACTCACTTATGGGAAATACTGTATATATAATGTGAGGGGTGGACTCACTTATGGGAGATACTGTATATATGATGTGAGGGGTGGACTCACTTATGGGAGATACTGTATATATAATGTGAGGGGTGGACTCACTTATGGGAGATACTGTATATAATGTGAGGGGTGGACTCACTTATGAGAGATACTGTATATATAATGTGAGGGGTGGACTCACTTATGGGAGATACTGTATATATAATGTGAGGGGTGGAGTCACTTATGGGAGATACTGTATATATAATGTGAGGGGTGGACTCACTTATGGAGATACTGTATATAATGTGAGGGGTGGAGTCACTTATGGGAGATACTGTATATATAATGTGAGGGGTGGACTCACTTATAGGAGATACTGTATATAATGTGAGGGGTGGACTCACTTATGGGAGATACTGTATATATAATGTGAGGGGTGGACTCACTTATGGGGGATACTGTATATAATGTGAGGGGTGGAGTCACTTATGAAAGATACTGTATATATAATGTGAGGGGTGGAGTCACTTATGGGAGATACTGTATATAATGTGTGGGGTGGACTCACTTATAGGAGATACTCTATATAATGTGAGGGGTGGAATCACTTATGGGATATACTGTATATAATGTGAGGGGTGGAGTCACTTATGGGAGATACTGTATATAATGTGAGGGGTGGACTCACTTATGGGAGATACTGTATATATAATGTGAGGGGTGGAGTCACTTATGGGATATACTGTATATATAATGTGAGGGGTGGACTCACGTATGGGAGATACTGTATATATAATGTGAGGGGTGGACTCACTTATGGGAGATACTGTATATATAATGTAAGGGGTGGAGTCACTTATGGGAGACACTGTATATAATGTGAGGGGTGGACTCACTTATGGGAGATACTGTATATATAATGTGAGGGGTGGAGTCACTTATGGGAGATACTGTATATATAATGTGAGGGGTGGACTCTCTTATGGGATATACTGAATAAAATGTGAGGGGTGGACTCACTTATAGGAGATACTGTATATATAATGTGAGGGGTGGAGTCACTTATGGGAGATACTGTATATATAATGTGAGGGGTGGACTCACTTATGGGAGATACTGTATATATAATGTGAGGGGTGGAGTCACTTATGGGAGATACTGTATATAATGTGAGGGGTGGACTCACTTATGGGAGATACTGTATATAATGTGAGGGGTGGACTCACTTATGGGAGATACTGTATATATAATGTGAGGGGTGGACTCACTTATGGGAGATACTGTATATATAATGTGAGGGGTGGACTCACGTATGGGAGATACTGTATATATAATGTGAGGGGTGGACCCACTTATGGGAGATACTGTATATATAATGTGAGGGGTGGACTCACTTATGGTATATATTATATATAATGTGAGGGGTGGAGTCACTTATGGGAGATATTGTATATATAATGTGAGGGGGGGACTCACTTATGGGAGATACTGTATATAATGTGAGGGGTGGACTCAATTATAGGAGATACTGTATATAATGTGAGGGGTGGAATCACTTATGGGATATACTGTATATAATGTGAGGGGTGGAGTCACTTATGGGAGATACTGTATATAATGTGAGGGGTGGACTCACTTATGGGAGATACTGTATATATAATGTGAGGGGTGGAGTCACTTATGGGATATACTGTATATATAATGTGAGGGGTGGACTCACTTATGGGAGATATTGTATATATAATGTGAGGGGGGGACTCACTTATGGGAGATACTGTATATATAATGTGAGGGGTGGAGTCACTTATGGGATATACTGTATATATAATGTGAGGGGTGGAGTCACTTATGGGATATACTGTATATATAATGTGAGGGGTGGAGTCACTTATGGGAGATTCTGTATATAATGTGAGGAGTGGAGTCACTAATGGGAGATACTGTATATAATGTGAGGGGTGGACTCACTTATGGAAGATACTGTATATATAATGTGAGGGGTGGACTCACTTATAGGAGATACTGTATATAATGTGAGGGTTGGACTCACTTATGGGAGATACTGTATATATAATGTGAGGGATGGAATCACTTATGGGAGATACTGTATATATAATGTGAGGGGTGGACTCACTTATGGGATATACTGTATATATAATGTGAGGGGTGGAGTCACTTATGGGATATACTGTATATAATGTGAGGGGTGGACTCACTTATGGGATATACTGTATATATAATGTGAGGAGTGGACTCACTTCTGGGATATACTGTATATAATGTGAGGGGTGGACTCACTTATGGGATATACTGTATATATAATGTGAGGAGTGGACTCACTTCTGGGATATACTGTATATAATGTGAGGGGTGGACTCACTTATGGGAGATACTGTATATATAATGTGAGGGTTGGACTCACTTACGGGAGATACTGTATATATAATGTGAGGGGTAGACTCACTTATGGGAGATACTGTATATATAATGTGAGGGTTGGACTCACTTACGGGAGATACTGTATATATAATGCGAGGGGTGGACTCACTTATGGGAGATACTGTATATATAATGTGAGGGGTGGACTCACTTATGGGAGATACTGTATATATAATGTGAGGGGTGGAGTCACTTATGGGAGATACTGTATATAAAGTGAGGGGTGGACTCACTTATGGGAGATACTGTATATAATGTGAGGGGTGGACTCACTTATGGGAGATACTGTATATATGATGTGAGGGGTGGACTCACTTATGAGAGATACTGTATATATAATGTGAGGGGTGGACTCACTTATGGGAGATACTGTATTTATAATGTGAGGGGTGGACTCACTTATGGGAGATACTGTATATAATGTGAGGGGTGGACTCACATATGGAAGATACTGTATATGATGTGAGAGGTGGACTCACTTATGGGATATACTGTATATATAATGTGAGGGGTGGAGTCACTTATGGGAGATACTGTATATAATGTGAATGGTGGACTCACTTATGGGAGATACTGTATATATAATGTGAGGGGTGGAGTCACTTATGGGAGATACTGTATATATAATGTGAGGGGTGGACTCACTTATGTCAGATACTGTATATATCATGTGAGGGGTGGACTCACTTATGGGATATACTGTATATATAATGTGAGGGGTGGACTCATTTATGGGAGATACTGGATATAATGTGAGGGGTGGAGTCACTTATGGGAGATACTGTATATATAATGTGAGGGGTGGAGTCACTTATGGGATATACTGTATATATAATGTGAGGGGTGGACTCACTTATGGGATATACTGTATATAATGTGAGGGGTGGACCCACTTATGGGATATACTGTATATAGTGTGAGGGGTGGAGTCCCTTATGGGAGATACTGTATATATAATGTGAGGGGTGGAGTCACTTATGGGAGATACTGTATATAATGTGAGGGGTGGACTCACTTATGGGAGATACTGTATATATAATGTGAGGAGTGGACTCACTTATGTGAGATACTGTATATATAATGTGAGGGGTGGAGTCACTTATGGAAGATACTGTATATATAATGTGAGGGGTGGACTCACTTATGGGATAGACTGTATATATAATGTGAGGGGTGGACTCACTTATGGGGGATACTGTATATATAATGTGAGGGGTGGACTCACTTATGGGAGATACTGTATATATAATGTGAGGGGTGGAATCACTTATGGGAGATACTGTATATATAATGTGAGGGGTGGACTCACTTATGGGAGATACTGTATATAATGTGAGGGGTGGACTCACTTATGGGGGATACTGTATATATAATGTGAGGGGTGGACTCACTTATTGGATATACTGTATATATAATGTGAGGGGTGGACTCACTTATGGGATATACTGTATATAATGTGAGGGGTGGACTCACTTATGGGAGATACTGTATATATAATGTGAGGGGTGGACTCACTTATGGGATATACTGTATATAATGTGAGGGGTGGAGTCACTTATGGGATATACTGTATATATAATGTGAGGGGTGGAGTCACTTATGGGATATACTGTATATATAATGTGAGGGGTGGACTCACTTATGGGATATACTGTATATATAATGTGAGGGGTGGAGTCACTTATGGGAGATACTGTATATATAATGTGAGAGGTGGAGTCACTTATGGGAGATACTGTATATAATGTGAGGGGTGGACTCACTTATGGGATATACTGTATATATAATGTGAGGGGTGGAGTCACTTATGGGAGATACTGTATATAATGTGAGGGGTGGACTCACTTATGGGAGATACTGTATATATAATGTGAGGGGTGGACTCACTTATGGGATATACTGTATATATAATGTGAGGGGTGGACTCACTTATGGGAGATACTGTATATATAATGTGAGGGGTGGACTCACTTATGGGATATACTGTATATATAATGTGAGGGGTGGAATCACTTATGGGATATACTGTATATAATGTGAGGGATGGACTCACTTATGGGATATACTGTATATATAATGTGAGGGGTGGACTAACTTATGGGAGATACTGTATATATAATGTGAGGGGTGGACTCACTTATGGGAGATACTGTATATATAATGTGAGGGGTGGACTCACTTATGGAAGATACTGTATATAATGTGAGCGGTGGACTCACTTATGGGATATACTGTATATATAATGTGAGGGGTGGAGTCACTTATGGGAGATACTGTATATAATGTGAGGGGTGGACTCACTTATGGGAGATACTGTATATATAATGTGAGGGGTGGAGTCACTTATGGGATATACTGTATATATAATGTGAGGGGTGGACTCATTTATCGGAGATACTGGATATTATGTGAGGGGTGGAGTCACTTATGGGAGATACTGTATATAGTGTGAGGGTCGGAGTCACTTATGGGAGATACTGTATATATAATGTGAGGGGTGGAGTCACTTATGGGACATACTGTATATAATGTGAGGGGTGGACTCACTTATGGAAGATACTGTATATATAATGTGAGGGGTGGAGTCACTTATGGGATATACTGTATATATAATGTGAGGGGTGGACTCATTTATCAGAGATACTGGATATAATGTGAGGGGTGGAGTCACTTATGGGAGATACTGTATATAGTGTGTGGGGTGGAGTCACTTATGGGAGATACTGTATATATAATGTGAGGGGTGGAGTCACTTATGGGAGATACTGTATATAATGTGAGGGGTGGACTCACTTATGGAAGATACTGAATATATAATGTGAGGGGTGGAGTCACTTATGGGAGATACTGTATATATAATGTGAGGGGTGGACTCACTTATGGGGGATACTGTATATATAATGTGAGGGGTGGACTCACTTATGGGAGATACTGTATATATAATGTGAGGGGTGGAGTCACTTATGGGAGATACTGTATATATAATGTGAGGGGTGGACTCACTTATGGGGGATACTGTATATATAATGTGAGGGGTGGACTCACTTATGGGAGATACTGTATATATAATGTGAGGGGTGGACTCACTTATGGGATATTCTGTATATATAATGTGAGGGGTGGACTCACTTATGGGGGATACTGTATATATAATGTGAGGGGTGGACTCACTTATGGGAGATACTGTATATATAATGTGAGGGGTGGAGTCACTTATGGGAGATACTGTATATAATGTGAGGGGTGGAGTCACTTATGGGAGATACTGTATATATAATGTGAGGGGTGGAGTCACTTATGGGAGATACTGTATATATAATGTGAGGGGTGGACTCACTTATGGGAAATACTGTATATAATGTGAGGGGTGGAGTCACTTATGGGAAATACTGTATATATAATGTGAGGGGTGGAGTCACTTATGGGAGATACGGTATATAATGTGAGGGGTGGACTCACTTATGGGATATACTGTATATAATGTGAGGGGTGGAGTCACTTATGGGAGATACTGTATATAAAATGTGAGAGGTGGAGTCACTTATGGGAGATACTGTATATAATGTGAGGGGTGGAGTCACTTATGGGAGATACTGTATATATAATGTGAGGGGTGGACTCACTTATGGGATATACTGTATATAATGTGAGGGGTGGAGTCACTTATGGGAGATACTGTATATAATGTGAGGGGTGGAGTCACTTATGGGAGATACTGTATATATAATGTGAGGGGTGGAGTCACTTATGGGAGATACTGTATATATAATGTGAGGGGTGGACTCACTTATGGGAAATACTGTATATAATGTGAGGGGTGGAGTCACTTATGGGAGATACTGTATATATAATGTGAGGGGTGGAGTCACTTATGGGAGATACTGTATATAATGTGAGGGGTGGACTCACTTATGGGGGATACTGTATATATAATGTGAGGGGTGGACTCACTTATTGGATATACTGTATATATAATGTGAGGGGTGGACTCACTTATGGGATATACTATATATAATGTGAGGGGTGGACTCACTTATGGGAGATACTGTATATATGATGTGAGGGGTGGACTCACTTATGAGAGATACTGTATATATAATGTGAGGGGTGGACTAACTTATAGGAGATACTGTATATAATGTGAGGGGTGGAGTCACTTATGGGATATACTGTATATAATGTGAGGGGTGGACTCACTTATGGGAGATACTGTATATATAATGTGAGGGGTGGACTCACTTATGGGAGATACTGTATATAATGTGAGGGGTGGACTCACTTATAGGAGATACTGTATATAATGTGAGGGGTGGACTCACTTATGGGATATACTGTATATAATGTGAGGGGTGGACTCACTTATGGGAGATACTGTATATATAATGTGAGGGGTGGACTCACTTATGGGGGATACTGTATATAATGTGAGGGGTGGACTCACTTATGGGAGATACTGTATATATAATGTGAGGGGTGGAGTCACTTATGAAAGATACTGTATATATAATGTGAGGGGTGGACTCACTTATGGGATATACTGTATATATAATGTGAGGGGTGGACTCACTTATAGGAGATACTGTATATAATGTGAGGGGTGGAATCACTTATGGGATATACTGTATATAATGTGAGGGGTGGAGTCACTTATGGGAGATACTGTATATAATGTGAGGTGTGGACTCACTTATGGGAGATACTGTATATATAATGTGAGGGGTGGAGTCACTTATGGGATATACTGTATATATAATGTGAGGGGTGGACTCACGTATGGGAGATACTGTATATATAATGTGAGGAGTGGACTCACTTATGGGATATACTGTATATAATGTGAGGGTTGGACTCACGGGAGATACTGTATATAATGTGAGGGGTGGACTCACTTATGGGAGATACTGTATATATAATGTGAGGGGTGGACTCACTTATGGGAGATACTGTATATATGATGTGAGGGGTGGACTCACTTATGAGAGATACTGTATATATAATGTGAGGGGTGGACTCACTTATGGGAGATACTGTATATATAATGTGAGGGGTGGATTCACTTATGGGAGATACTGTATATATAATGTGAGGGGTGGACTCACTTATGGGAGATACTGTATATAATGTGAGGGGTGGAGTCACTTATGGGAGATACTGTATATATAATGTGAGGGGTGGACTCACTTATAGGAGATACTGTATATAATGTGAAGGGTGGACTCACTTATGGGAGATACTGTATATATAATGTGAGGGGTGGACTCACTTATGGGGGATACTGTATATAATGTGAGGGGTGGAGTCACTTATGAAAGATACTGTATATATAATGTGAGGGGTGGACTCACTTATGGGATATACTGTATATATAATGTGAGGGGTGGACTCACTTATGGGGGATACTGTATATAATGTGAGGGGTGGACTCACTTATGGGAGATACTGTATATATAATGTGAGGGGTGGAGTCACTTATGAAAGATACTGTATATATAATGTGAGGGGTGGACTCACTTATGGGATATACTGTATATATAATGTGAGGGGTGGACTCACTTATAGGAGATACTGTATATAATGTGAGGGGTGGAATCACTTATGGGATATACTGTATATAATGTGAGGGGTGGAGTCACTTATGGGAGATACTGTATATAATGTGAGGGGTGGACTCACTTATGGGAGATACTGTATATATAATGTGAGGGGTGGAGTCACTTATGGGATATACTGTATATATAATGTGAGGGGTGGACTCACATATGGGAGATACTGTATATATAATGTGAGGAGTGGACTCACTTATGGGATATACTGTATATATAATGTGAGGGGTGGAGTCACTTATGGGAGATACTGTATATATAATGTGAGGGGTGGACTCACTTATGGGAGATACTGTATATAATGTGAGGGTTGGACTCACTTACGGGAGATACTGTATATATAATGTGAGGGGTGGACTCACTTATGGGAAATACTGTATATATAATGTGAGGGGTGGACTCACTTATGGGAGATACTGTATATATGATGTGAGGGGTGGACTCACTTATGAGAGATACTGTATATATAATGTGAGGGGTGGACTCACTTATGGGAGATACTGTATATATAATGTGAGGGGTGGAGTCACTTATGGGAGATACTGTATATATAATGTGAGGGGTGGACTCACTTATAGGAGATACTGTATATAATGTGAGGGGTGGACTCACTTATGGGAGATACTGTATATATAATGTGAGGGGTGGACTCACTTATGGGGGATACTGTATATAATGTGAGGGGTGGAGTCACTTATGAAAGATACTGTATATATAATGTGAGGGGTGGAGTCACTTATGGGAGATACTGTATATAATGTGTGGGGTGGACTCACTTATAGGAGATACTGTATATAATGTGAGGGGTGGAATCACTTATGGGATATACTGTATATAATGTGAGGGGTGGAGTCACTTATGGGAGATACTGTATATAATGTGAGGGGTGGACTCACTTATGGGAGATACTGTATATATAATGTGAGGGGTGGAGTCACTTATGGGATATACTGTATATATAATGTGAGGGGTGGACTCACGTATGGGAGATACTGTATATATAATGTGAGGGGTGGACTCACTTATGGGAGATACTGTATATATAATGTGAGGGGTGGAGTCACTTATGGGAGACACTGTATATAATGTGAGGGGTGGACTCACTTATGGGAGATACTGTATATATAACGTGAGGGGTGGAGTCACTTATGGGAGATACTGTATATATAATGTGAGGGGTGGACTCACTTATGGGAGATACTGTATATATAATGTGAGGAGTGGACTCACTTATGGGATATACTGGATAAAATGTGAGGGGTGGACTCACTTATAGGAGATACTGTATATATAATGTGAGGGGTGGAGTCACTTATGGGAGATACTGTATATATAATGTGAGGGGTGGACTCACTTATGGGAGATACTGTATATATAATGTGAGGGGTGGACTCACTTATGGGAGATACTGTATATAATGTGAGGGGTGGAGTCACTTATGGGAGATACTGTATATATAATGTGAGGGGTGGACTCACTTATGGGAGATACTGTATATAATGTGAGGGGTGGACTCACTTATGGGAGATACTGTATATAATGTGAGGGGTGGACTCACTTATGGGAGATACTGTATATATAATGTGAGGGGTGGACTCACTTATGGGAGATACTGTATATATAATGTGAGGGGTGGACTCACGTATGGGAGATACTGTATATATAATGTGAGGGGTGGACCCACTTATGGGAGATACTGTATATATAATGTGAGGGGTGGACTCACTTATGGTATATATTATATATAATGTGAGGGGTGGAGTCACTTATGGGAGATATTGTATATATAATGTGAGGGGGGGACTCACTTATGGGAGATACTGTATATAATGTGAGGGGTGGACTCACTTATAGGAGATACTGTATATAATGTGAGGGGTGGAATCACTTATGGGATATACTGTATATAATGTGAGGGGTGGAGTCACTTATGGGAGATACTGTATATAATGTGAGGGGTGGACTCACTTATGGGAGATACTGTATATATAATGTGAGGGGTGGAGTCACTTATGGGATATACTGTATATATAATGTGAGGGGTGGACTCACTTATGGGAGATATTGTATATATAATGTGAGGGGGGGACTCACTTATGGGAGATACTGTATATATAATGTGAGGGGTGGAGTCACTTATGGGATATACTGTATATATAATGTGAGGGGTGGAGTCACTTATGGGATATACTGTATATATAATGTGAGGGGTGGAGTCACTTATGGGAGATTCTGTATATAATGTGAGGAGTGGAGTCACTAATGGGAGATACTGTATATAATGTGAGGGGTGGACTCACTTATGGAAGATACTGTATATATAATGTGAGGGGTGGACTCACTTATAGGAGATACTGTATATAATGTGAGGGTTGGACTCACTTATGGGAGATACTGTATATATAATGTGAGGGATGGAATCACTTATGGGAGATACTGTATATATAATGTGAGGGGTGGACTCACTTATGGGATATACTGTATATAATGTGAGGGGTGGACTCACTTATGGGATATACTGTATATATAATGTGAGGAGTGGACTCACTTACGGGAGATACTGTATATATAATGTGAGGGGTGGACTCACTTATGGGAGATACTGTATATATAATGTGAGGGGTGGACTCACTTATGGGAGATACTGTATATATAATGTGAGGGGTGGAGTCACTTATGGGAGATACTGTATATAAAGTGAGGGGTGGACTCACTTATGGGATATACTGTATATAATGTGAGGGGTGGACTCACTTATGGGAGATACTGTATATATGATGTGAGGGGTGGACTCACTTATGAGAGATACTGTATATATAATGTGAGGGGTGGACTCACTTATGGGAGATACTGTATATAATGTGAGGGGTGGACTCACTTATGGGAGATACTGTATATAATGTGAGGGGTGGAGTCACTTATGGGATATACTGTATAAATAATGTGAGGGGTGGACTCACTTATGGGAGATACTGTATATAATGTGAGGGGTGGACTCACTTATGGGAGATACTGTATATATGATGTGAGGGGTGGACTCACTTATGAGAGATACTGTATATATAATGTGAGGGGTGGACTCACTTATGGGAGATACTGTATATATAATGTGAGGGGTGGACTCACTTATGGGAGATACTGTATATAATGTGAGGGGTGGACTCACTTATGGAAGATACTGTATATGATGTGAGAGGTGGACTCACTTATGGGATATACTGTATATAATGTGAATGGTGGACTCACTTATGGGAGATACTGTATATAATGTGAATGGTGGACTCACTTATGGGAGATACTGTATATATAATGTGAGAGGGGTGGAGTCACTTATGGGAGATACTGTATATAATGTGAATGGTGGACTCACTTATGGGAGATGCTGTATATATAATGTGAGGGGTGGAGTCACTTATGGGAGATACTGTATATATAATGTGAGGGGTGGACTCACTTATGTCAGATACTGTATATATCATGTGAGGGGTGGACTCACTTATGGGATATACTGTATATATAATGTGAGGGGTGAACTCATTTATGGGAGATACTGGATATAATGTGAGGGGTGGAGTCACTTATGGGAGATACTGTATATATAATGTGAGGGGTGGAGTCACTTATGGGATATACTGTATATATAATGTGAGGGGTGGACTCACTTATGGGATATACTGTATATAATGTGAGGGGTGGACCCACTTATGGGATATACTGTATATAGTGTGAGGGGTGGAGTCCCTTATGGGAGATACTGTATATATAATGTGAGGGGTGGAGTCACTTATGGGAGATACTGTATATAATGTGAGGGGTGGACTCACTTATGGGAGATACTGTATATATAATGTGAGGGGTGGACTCACTTATGGGATATACTGTATATATAATGTGAGGGGTGGACTCACTTATGGGATATACTGTATATAATGTGAGGGGTGGACCCACTTATGGGATATACTGTATATAGTGTGAGGGGTGGAGTCCCTTATGGGAGATACTGTATATATAATGTGAGGGGTGGAGTCACTTATGGGAGATACTGTATATAATGTGAGGGGTGGACTCACTTATGGGAGATACTGTATATATAATGTGAGGGGTGGAGTCACTTATGGAAGATACTGTATATATAATGTGAGGGGTGGACTCACTTATGGGATAGACTGTATATATAATGTGAGGGGTGGACTCACTTATGGGGGATACTGTATATATAATGTGAGGGGTGGACTCACTTATGGGAGATACTGTATATATAATGTGAGGGGTGGAATCACTTATGGGAGATACTGTATATATAATGTGAGGGGTGGAATCACTTATGGGAGATACTGTATATATAATGTGAGGGGTGGACTCACTTATGGGGGATACTGTATATATAATGTGAGGGGTGGACTCACTTATGGGAGATACTGTATATATAATGTGAGGGGTGGAATCACTTATGGGAGATACTGTATATATAATGTGAGGGGTGGACTCACTTATGGGAGATACTGTATATATAATGTGAGGGGTGGAATCACTTATGGGAGATACTGTATATATAATGTGAGGGGTGGACTCACTTATGGGAGATACTGTATATAATGTGAGGGGTGGACTCACTTATGGGGGATACTGTATATATAATGTGAGGGGTGGAATCACTTATGGGAGATACTGTATATATAATGTGAGGGGTGGAGTCACTTATGGGAGATACTGTATATAATGTGAGGGGTGGACTCACTTATGGGGGATACTGTATACATAATGTGAGGGGTGGACTCACTTATGGGATATACTGTATATAATGTGAGGGGTGGAGTCACTTATGGGATATACTGTAAATAATGTGAGGGGTGGAGTCACTTATGGGAGATACTGTATATATAATGTGAGAGGTGGAGTCACTTATGGGAGATACTGTATATAATGTGAGGGGTGGACTCACTTATGGGATATACTGTATATATAATGTGAGATTTGGAGTCACTTATGGGAGATACTGTATATAATGTGAATGGTGGACTCACTTATGGGAGATACTGTATATATAATGTGAGGGGTGGACTCACTTATGGGATATACTGTATATATAATGTGAGGGGTGGACTAACTTATGGGAGATACTGTATATATAATGTGAGGGGTGGACTCACTTATGGGAGATACTGTATATATAATGTGAGGGGTGGACTCACTTATGGAAGATACTGTATATAATGTGAGCGGTGGACTCACTTATGGGATATACTGTATATATAATGTGAGGGGTGGAGTCACTTATGGGAGATACTGTATATAATGTGAGGGATGGACTCACTTATGGGAGATACTGTATATATAATGTGAGGGGTGGAGTCACTTATGGGATATACTGTATATATAATGTGAGGGGTGGACTCATTTATCGGAGATACTGGATATTATGTGAGGGGTGGAGTCACTTATGGGAGATACTGTATATAGTGTGAGGGTCGGAGTCACTTATGGGAGATACTGTATATATAATGTGAGGGGTGGAGTCACTTATGGGACATACTGTATATAATGTGAGGGGTGGACTCACTTATGGAAGATACTGTATATATAATGTGAGGGGTGGAGTCACTTATGGGATATACTGTATATATAATGTGAGGGGTGGACTCACTTATGGGGGATACTGTATATATAATGTGAGGGGTGGACTCACTTATGGGAGATACTGTATATATAAAGTGAGGGGTGGACTCACTTATGGGGGATACTGTATATATAATGTGAGGGGTGGAGTCACTTATGGGAGATACTGTATATAATGTGAGGGGTGGACTCACTTATGGGAGATACTGTATATATAATGTGAGGGGTGGAGTCACTTATGGGAGATACTGTATATATAATGTGAGGGGTGGACTCACTTATGTCAGATACTGTATATATAATGTGAGGGGTGGACTCACTTATGGGATATACTGTATATATAATGTGAGGGGTGGACTCATTTATCAGAGATACTGGATATAATGTGAGGGGTGGAGTCACTTATGGGAGATACTGTATATAGTGTGAGGGGTGGAGTCACTTATGGGAGATACTGTATATATAATGTGAGGGGTGGAGTCACTTATGGAAGATACTGTATATAATGTGAGGGGTGGACTCACTTATGGAAGATACTGAATATATAATGTGAGGGGAGGAGTCACTTATGGGAGATACTGTATATATAATGTGAGGGGTGGACTCACTTATGGGAGATACTGTATATATAATGTGAGGGGTGGAGTCACTTATGGGAGATACTGTATATATAATGTGAGGGGTGGACTCACTTATGGGGGATACTGTATATATAATGTGAGGGGTGGACTCACTTATGGGAGATACTGTATATATAATGTGAGGGGTGGACTCACTTATGGGATATACTGTATATATAATGTGAGGGGTGGACTCACTTATGGGGGATACTGTATATATAATGTGAGGGGTGGACTCACTTATGGGAGATACTGTATATATAATGTGAGGGGTGGAGTCACTTATGGGAGATACTGTATATAATGTGAGGGGTGGAGTCACTTATGGGAGATACTGTATATATAATGTGAGGGGTGGAGTCACTTATGGGAGATACTGTATATATAATGTGAGGGGTGGACTCACTTATGGGAAATACTGTATATAATGTGAGGGGTGGAGTCACTTATGGGAGATACTGTATATATAATGTGAGGGGTGGAGTCACTTATGGGAGATACGGTATATAATGTGAGGGGTGGACTCACTTATGGGATATACTGTATATAATGTGAGGGGTGGAGTCACTTATGGGAGATACTGTATATATAATGTGAGAGGTGGAGTCACTTATGGGAGATACTGTATATAATGTGAGGGGTGGAGTCACTTATGGGAGATACTGTATATATAATGTGAGGGGTGGACTCACTTATGGGATATACTGTATATAATGTGAGGGGTGGAGTCACTTATGGGAGATACTGTATATAATGTGAGGGGTGGAGTCACTTATGGGAGATACTGTATATATAATGTGAGGGGTGGAGTCACTTATGGGAGATACTGTATATATAATGTGAGGGGTGGACTCACTTATGGGAAATACTGTATATAATGTGAGGGGTGGAGTCACTTATGGGAGATACTGTATATATAATGTGAGGGGTGGAGTCACTTATGGGAGATACTGTATATAATGTGAGGGGTGGACTCACTTATGGGGGATACTGTATATATAATGTGAGGGGTGGACTCACTTATTGGATATACTGTATATATAATGTGAGGGGTGGACTCACTTATGGGATATACTGTATATAATGTGAGGGGTGGACTCACTTATGGGAGATACTGTATATATAATGTGAGGGGTGGACTCACTTATGGGATATACTGTATATAATGTGAGGGGTGGAGTCACTTATGGGATATACTGTATATAATGTGAGGGGTGGAGTCACTTATGGGAGATACTGTATAAATAATGTGAGAGGTGGAGTCACTTATGGGAGATACTGTATATAATGTGAGGGGTGGACTCACTTATGGGATATACTGTATATATAATGTGAGGGGTGGAGTCACTTATGGGAGATACTGTATATAATGTGAGGGGTGGACTCACTTATGGGAGATACTGTATATATATAATGTGTGGGGTGGACTCACTTATGGGAGATACTGTATATATAATGTGAGGGGTGGACTCACTTATGGGAGATACTGTATATATAATGTGAGGGGTGGACTCACTTATGGAAGATACTGTATATAATGTGAGCGGTGGACTCACTTATGGGATATACTGTATATATAATGTGAGGGGTGGAGTCACTTATGGGAGATACTGTATATAATGTGAGGGGTGGACTCACTTATGGGAGATACTGTATATATAATGTGAGGGGTGGAGTCACTTATGGGAGATACTGTATATATAATGTGAGGGGTGGACTCACTTATGTCAGATACTGTATATATAATGTGAGGGGTGGACTCACTTATGGGATATACTGTATATATAATGTGAGGGGTGGACTCATTTATCGGAGATACTGGATATAATGTGAGGGGTGGAGTCACTTATGGGAGATACTGTATATAGTGTGAGGGGTGGAGTCACTTATGGGAGATACTGTATATATAATGTGAGGGGTGGAGTCACTTATGGGACATACTGTATATAATGTGAGGGGTGGACTCACTTATGGAAGATACTGTATATATAATGTGAGGGGTGGAGTCACTTATGGGATATACTGTATATATAATGTGAGGGGTGGACTCACTTATGGGGGATACTGTATATATAATGTGAGGGGTGGACTCACTTATGGGAGATACTGTATATATAATGTGAGGGGTGGACTCACTTATGGGGGATACTGTATATATAATGTGAGGGGTGGAGTCACTTATGGGAGATACTGTATATAATGTGAGGGGTGGACTCACTTATGGGAGATACTGTATATATAATGTGAGGGGTGGACTCACTTATGTCAGATACTGTATATATAATGTGAGGGGTGGACTCACTTATGGGATATACTGTATATATAATGTGAGGGGTGGACTCATTTATCGGAGATACTGGATATAATGTGAGGGGTGGAGTCACTTATGGGAGATACTGTATATAGTGTGAGGGGTGGAGTCACTTATGGGAGATACTGTATATATAATGTGAGGGGTGGAGTCACTTATGGGAGATACTGTATATAATGTGAGGGGTGGACTCACTTATGGAAGATACTGAATATATAATGTGAGGGGTGGAGTCACTTATGGGAGATACTGTATATATAATGTGAGGGGTGGACTCACTTATGGGGGATACTGTATATATAATGTGAGGGGTAAACTCACTTATGGGAGATACTGTATATATAATGTGAGGGGTGGACTCACTTATGGGGGATACTGTATATATAATGTGAGGGGTGGACTCACTTATGGGAGATACTGTATATATAATGTGAGGGGTGGACTCACTTATGGGATATACTGTATATATAATGTGAGGGGTGGACTCACTTATGGGGGATACTGTATATATAATGTGAGGGGTGGACTCACTTATGGGAGATACTGTATATATAATGTGAGGGGTGGAGTCACTTATGGGAGATACTGTATATAATGTGAGGGGTGGAGTCACTTATGGGAGATACTGTATATATAATGTGAGGGGTGGAGTCACTTATGGGAGATACTGTATATATAATGTGAGGGGTGGACTCACTTATGGGAAATACTGTATATAATGTGAGGGGTGGAGTCACTTATGGGAGATACTGTATATATAATGTGAGGGGTGGAGTCACTTATGGGAGATACGGTATATAATGTGAGGGGTGGACTCACTTATGGGATATACTGTATATATAATGTGAGGGGTGGAGTCACTTATGGGATATACTGTATATATAATGTGAGGGGTGGACTCACTTATGGGATATACTGTATATAATGTGAGGGGTGGAGTCACTTATGGGATATACTGTATATAATGTGAGGGGTGGAGTCACTTATGGGAGATACTGTATATATAATGTGAGGGGTGGGCTCACTTATGGGAGATACTGTATATATAATGTGAGGGGTGGACTCACTTATGGGATATACTGTATATAATGTGAGGGGTGGAGTCACTTATGGGAGATACTGTATATAATGTGAGGGGTGGAGTCACTTATGGGAGATACTGTATATATAATGTGAGGGGTGGACTAACTTATGGGATATACTGTATATAATGTGAGGGGTGGAGTCACTTATGGGATATACTGTATATATAATGTGAGGGGTGGACTCACTTATGGGATATACTGTATATAATGTGAGGGGTGGAGTCACTTATGGGAGATACTGTATATAATGTGAGGGGTGGAGTCACTTATGGGAGATACTGTATATATAATGTGAGGGGTGGGCTCACTTATGGGAGATACTGTATATATAATGTGAGGGGTGGACTCACTTATGGGATATACTGTATATAATGTGAGGGGTGGAGTCACTTATGGGAGATACTGTATACAATGTGAGGGGTGGAGTCACTTATGGGAGATACTGTATATATAATGTGAGGGGTGGACTCACTTATGGGATATACTGTATATAATGTGAGGGGTGGAGTCACTTATGGGAGATACTGTATATAATGTGAGGGGTGGAGTCACTTATGGGAGATACTGTATATATAATGTGAGGGGTGGACTCACTTATGGGATATACTGTATATAATGTGAGGGGTGGAGTCACTTATGGGAGATACTGTATATATAATGTGAGGGGTGGACTCACTTATGGGATATACTGTATATAATGTGAGGGGTGGAGTCACTTATGGGAGATACTGTATATATAATGTGAGGGGTGGACTCACTTATGGGATATACTGTATATAATGTGAGGGGTGGAGTCACTTATGGGGGATACTGTATATATAATGTGAGGGGTGGACTCACTTATGGGAGATACTGTATATATAATGTGAGGGGTGGACTCACTTATGGGGGATACTGTATATATAATGTGAGGGGTGGAGTCACTTATGGGAGATACTGTATATAATGTGAGGGGTGGACTCACTTATGGGAGATACTGTATATATAATGTGAGGGGTGGAGTCACTTATGGGAGATACTGTATATATAATGTGAGGGGTGGACTCACTTATGTCAGATACTGTATATATAATGTGAGGGGTGGACTCACTTATGGGATATACTGTATATATAATGTGAGGGGTGGACTCATTTATCAGAGATACTGGATATAATGTGAGGGGTGGAGTCACTTATGGGAGATACTGTATATAGTGTGAGGGGTGGAGTCACTTATGGGAGATACTGTATATATAATGTGAGGGGTGGAGTCACTTATGGGAGATACTGTATATAATGTGAGGGGTGGACTAACTTATGGAAGATACTGAATATATAATGTGAGGGGTGGAGTCACTTATGGGAGATACTGTATATATAATGTGAGGGGTGGACTCACTTATGGGGGATACTGTATATATAATGTGAGGGGTGGACTCACTTATGGGAGATACTGTATATATAATGTGAGGGGTGGAGTCACTTATGGGAGATACTGTATATATAATGTGAGGGGTGGACTCACTTATGGGGGATACTGTATATATAATGTGAGGGGTGGACTCACTTATGGGAGATACTGTATATATAATGTGAGGGGTGGACTCACTTATGGGATATACTGTATATATAATGTGAGGGGTGGACTCACTTATGGGGGATACTGTATATATAATGTGAGGGGTGGACTCACTTATGGGAGATACTGTATATATAATGTGAGGGGTGGAGTCACTTATGGGAGATACTGTATATAATGTGAGGGGTGGAGTCACTTATGGGAGATACTGTATATATAATGTGAGGGGTGGAGTCACTTATGGGAGATACTGTATATATAATGTGAGGGGTGGACTCACTTATGGGAAATACTGTATATAATGTGAGGGGTGGAGTCACTTATGGGAGATACTGTATATATAATGTGAGGGGTGGAGTCACTTATGGGAGATACGGTATATAATGTGAGGGGTGGACTCACTTATGGGATATACTGTATATAATGTGAGGGGTGGAGTCACTTATGGGAGAAACTGTATATATAATGTGAGAGGTGGAGTCACTTATGGGAGATACTGTATATAATGTGAGGGGTGGAGTCACTTATGGGAGATACTGTATATATAATGTGAGGGGTGGACTCACTTATGGGATATACTGTATATAATGTGAGGGGTGGAGTCACTTATGGGAGATACTGTATATAATGTGAGGGGTGGAGTCACTTATGGGAGATACTGTATATATAATGTGAGGGGTGGAGTCACTTATGGGAGATACTGTATATATAATGTGAGGGGTGGACTCACTTATGGGAAATACTGTATATAATGTGAGGGGTGGAGTCACTTATGGGAGATACTGTATATATAATGTGAGGGGTGGAGTCACTTATGGGAGATACTGTATATAATGTGAGGGGTGGACTCACTTATGGGGGATACTGTATATATAATGTGAGGGGTGGACTCACTTATTGGATATACTGTATATATAATGTGAGGGGTGGACTCACTTATGGGATATACTGTATATAATGTGAGGGGTGGACTCACTTATTGGAGATACTGTATATATAATGTGAGGGGTGGACTCACTTATGGGATATACTGTATATAATGTGAGGGGTGGAGTCACTTATGGGATATACTGTATATAATGTGAGGGGTGGAGTCACTTATGGGAGATACTGTATATATAATGTGAGAGGTGGAGTCACTTATGGGAGATACTGTATATAATGTGAGGGGTGGACTCACTTATGGGATATACTGTATATAATGTGAGGGGTGGACTCACTTATGGGAGATACTGTATATATAATGTGAGGGGTGGACTCACTTATGGGGGATACTGTATATAATGTGAGGGGTGGACTCACTTATGGGAGATACTGTATATATAATGTGAGGGGTGGAGTCACTTATGAAAGATACTGTATATATAATGTGAGGGGTGGACTCACTTATGGGATATACTGTATATATAATGTGAGGGGTGGACTCACTTATAGGAGATATTGTATATAATGTGAGGGGTGGAATCACTTATGGGATATACTGTATATAATGTGAGGGGTGGAGTCACTTATGGGAGATACTGTATATAATGTGAGGAGTGGACTCACTTATGGGAGATACTGTATATATAATGTGAGGGGTGGAGTCACTTATGGGAGACACTGTATATAATGTGAGGGGTGGACTCACTTATGGGAGATACTGTATATATAATGTGAGGGGTGGACTCACTTATGGGAGATACTGGATATATAATGTGAGGAGTGGACTCACTTATGGGATATACTGGATATAATGTGAGGGGTGGACTCACTTATAGGAGATACTGTATATATAATGTGAGGGGTGGAGTCACTTATGGGAGATACTGTATATATAATGTGAGGGGTGGACTCATTTATGGGAGATACTGTATATATAATGTGAGGGGTGGAGTCACTTATGGGAGATACTGTATATATAATGTGAGGGGTGGACTCACTTATGGGAGATACTGTATATAATGTGAGGGGTGGAGTCACTTATGGGAGATACTGTATATAATGTGAGGGGTGGAGTCACTTATGTGAGATACTGTATATATAATGTGAGGGGTGGACTCACTTATGGGAGATACTGTATATAATGTGAGGGGTGGACTCACTTATGGGAGATACTGTATATATAATGTGAGGGGTGGAGTCACTTATGTGAGATACTGTATATATAATGTGAGGGGTGGACTCACTTATGGGAGATACTGTATATAATGTGAGGGGTGGACTCACTTATGGGAGATACTGTATATAATGTGAGGGGTGGACTCACTTATGGGAGATACTGTATATATAATGTGAGGGGTGGACTCACTTATGGGAGATACTGTATATATAATGTGAGGGGTGGACTCACTTATGGGAGATACTGTATATATAATGTGAGGGGTGGAGTCACTTATGGGATATACTGTATATATAATGTGAGGGGTGGACCCACTTATGGGAGATACTGTATATAATGTGAGGGGTGGACTCACTTATGGAAGATACTGTATATATAATGTGAGGGGTGGACTCACTTATAGGAGATACTGTATATAATGTGAGGGGTGGACTCACTTATGGGAGATACTGTATATATAATGTGAGGGGTGGACTCACTTATGGGAGATACTGTATATAATGTGAGGGGTGGACCCACTTATGGGAGACACTGTATATAATGTGAGGGACGGACTCACTTATGGGAGATACTGTATATATAATGTGAGGAGTGGACTCACTTATGGGATATACTGTATATAATGTGAGGGTTGGACTCACTTACGGGAGATACTGTATATATAATGTGAGGGGTGGACTCACTTATGGGAGATACTGTATATAATGTGAGGGGCAGAGTCACTTATGGGAGATACTGTATATAATGTGAGGGGTGGACTCACTTATGGGAGATACTGTATATATAATGTGAGGGGTGGACTCACTTATGGGAGATATTGTATATATAATGTGAGGGGTGGACTCACTTATGGGAGATACTGTATATATAATGTGAGGGGTGGAGTCACTTATGGGAGATACTGTATATAATGTGAGGGGTGGACTCACTTACGGGAGATACTGTATATATAATGTGAGGGGTGGACTCACTTATGGGAGATACTGTATATAATGTGAGGGGTGGACTCACTTATGGAAGATACTGTATATATAATGTGAGGGGTGGACTCACTTATAGGAGATACTGTATATAATGTGAGGGGTGGACTCACTTATGGGAGATACTGTATATATAATGTGAGGGGTGGACTCACTTATAGGAGATACTGTATATAATGTGAGGGGTGGACCCACTTATGGGAGACACTGTATATAATGTGAGGGGTGGACTCACTTATGGGAGATACTGTATATAATGTGAGGGTTGGACTCACTTATGGGAGATGCTGTATATATAATGTGAGGAGTGGACTCACTTATGGGATATACTGTATATAATGTGAGGGTTGGACTCACTTACGGGAGATACTGTATATATAATGTGAGGGGTGGACTCACTTATGGGAGATACTGTATATATAATGTGAGGGGTGGACTCACTTATGGGAGATACTGTATATATGATGTGAGGGGTGGACTCACTTATGAGAGATACTGTATATATAATGTGAGGGGTGGACTCACTTATAGGAGATACTGTATATAATGTGAGGGGTGGAGTCACTTATGGGATATACTGTATATAATGTGAGGGGTGGACTCACTTATGGGAGATACTGTATATATAATGTGAGGGGTGGACTCACTTATGGGAGATACTGTATATAATGTGAGGGGTGGACTCACTTATAGGAGATACTGTATATAATGTGAGGGGTGGACTCACTTATGGGATATACTGTATATAATGTGAGGGGTAGACATACTTATGGGAGATACTGTATATATAATGTGAGGGGTGGACTCACTTATGGGGGATACTGTATATAATGTGAGGGGTGGACTCACTTATGGGAGATACTGTATATATAATGTGAGGGGTGGAGTCACTTATGAAAGATACTGTATATATAATGTGAGGGGTGGACTCACTTATGGGATATACTGTATATATAATGTGAGGGGTGGACTCACTTATAGGAGATACTGTATATAATGTGAGGGGTGGAATCACTTATGGGATATACTGTATATAATGTGAGGGGTGGAGTCACTTATGGGAGATACTGTATATAATGTGAGGTGTGGACTCACTTATGGGAGATACTGTATATATAATGTGAGGGGTGGAGTCACTTATGGGATATACTGTATATATAATGTGAGGGGTGGACTCACGTATGGGAGATACTGTATATATAATGTGAGGAGTGGACTCACTTATGGGATATACTGTATATAATGTGAGGGTTGGACTCACTTACGGGAGATACTGTATATATAATGTGAGGGGTGGAGTCACTTACGGGAGATACTGTATATAATGTGAGGGGTGGACTCACTTATGGGAAATACTGTATATATAATGTGAGGGGTGGACTCACTTATGGGAGATACTGTATATATGATGTGAGGGGTGGACTCACTTATGAGAGATACTGTATATATAATGTGAGGGGTGGACTCACTTATGGGAGATACTGTATATATAATGTGAGGGGTGGAGTCACTTATGGGAGATACTGTATATATAATGTGAGGGGTGGACTCACTTATGGGAGATACTGTATATAATGTGAGGGGTGGAGTCACTTATGGGAGATACTGTATATATAATGTGAGGGGTGGACTCACTTATAGGAGATACTGTATATAATGTGAGGGGTGGACTCACTTATGGGAGATACTGTATATATAATGTGAGGGGTGGACTCACTTATGGGGGATACTGTATATAATGTGAGGGGTGGAGTCACTTATGAAAGATACTGTATATATAATGTGAGGGGTGGACTCACTTATGGGATATACTGTATATATAATGTGAGGGGTGGACTCACTTATGGGAGATACTGTATATATAATGTGAGGGGTGGACTCACTTATGGGGGATACTGTATATAATGTGAGGGGTGGACTCACTTATGGGAGATACTGTATATATAATGTGAGGGGTGGAGTCACTTATGAAAGATACTGTATATATAATGTGAGGGGTGGACTCACTTATGGGATATACTGTATATATAATGTGAGGGGTGGACTCACTTATAGGAGATACTGTATATAATGTGAGGGGTGGAATCACTTATGGGATATACTGTATATAATGTGAGGGGTGGAGTCACTTATGGGAGATACTGTATATAATGTGAGGGGTGGAGTCACTTATGGGATATACTGTATATAATGTGAGGGGTGGACTCACTTATAGGAGATACTGTATATAATGTGAGGGGTGGACTCACTTATGGGAGATACTGTATATAATGTGAGGGGTGGACTCACTTATAGGAGATACTGTATATACTGTGAGGGGTGGACTCACTTATGGGAGATACTGTATATATAATGTGAGGGGTGGACTCACTTATGGGAGATACTGTATATATAATGTGAGGGGTGGACTCACTTATGGGAGATACTGTATATATAATGTGAGGGGTGGAATCACTTATGGGAGATACTGTATATAATGTGAGGGGTGGACTCACTTATGGGAGATACTGTATATAATGTGAGGGGTGGACTCACTTATGGGAGATACTGTATATATAATGTGAGGGGTGGACCCACTTATGGGAGATACTGTATATATAATGTGAGGGGTGGACTCACTTATGGGAGATACTGTATATATAATGTGAGGGGTGGACTCACTTATGGGATATACTGTATATAATGTGAGGGGTGGAGTCACTTATGGGATATACTGTATATATAATGTGAGGGGTGGACTCACTTATGGGATATACTGTATATATAATGTGAGGGGTGGAGTCACTTATGGGATATACTGTATATATAATGTGAGGGGTGGACCCACTTATGGGAGATACTGTATATAATGTGAGGGGTGGACTCACTTATGGAAGATACTGTATATATAATGTGAGGGGTGGACTCACTTATAGGAGATACTGTATATAATGTGAGGGGTGGACTCACTTATGGGAGATGCTGTATATATAATGTGAGGGGTGGACTCACTTATGGGAGATACTGTATATAATGTGAGGGGTGGACCCACTTATGGGAGACACTGTATATAATGTGAGGGGTGGACTCACTTATGGGAGATACTGTATATATAATGTGAGGAGTGGACTCACTTATGGGATATACTGTATATAATGTGAGGGTTGGACTCACTTACGGGAGATACTGTATATATAATGTGAGGGGTGGACTCACTTATGGGAGATACTGTATATAATGTGAGGGGTGGACTCACTTATGGAAGATACTGTATATATAATGTGAGGGGTGGACTCACTTATAGGAGATACTGTATATAATGTGAGGGGTGGACTCACTTATGGGAGATACTGTATATATAATGTGAGGGGTGGACTCACTTATGGGAGATACTGTATATAATGTGAGGGGTGGACCCACTTATGGGAGACACTGTATATAATGTGAGGGGTGGACTCACTTATGGGAGATACTGTATATAATGTGAGGGTTGGACTCACTTATGGGAGATACTGTATATATAATGTGAGGAGTGGACTCACTTATGGGATATACTGTATATAATGTGAGGGTTGGACTCACTTACGGGAGATACTGTATATATAATGTGAGGGGTGGACTCACTTATGGGAGATACTGTATATATAATGTGAGGGGTGGACTCACTTATGGGAGATACTGTATATATTATGTGAGGGGTGGACTCACTTATGAGAGATACTGTATATAATGTGAGGGGTGGAGTCACTTATGTGAGATACTGTATATATAATGTGAGGGGTGGACTCACTTATAGGAGATACTGTATATAATGTGAGGGGTGGAGTCACTTATGGGATATACTGTATATAATGTGAGGGGTGGACTCACTTATGAGAGATACTGTATATATAATGTGAGGGGTGGACTCACTTATGGGAGATACTGTATATAATGTGAGGGGTGGACTCACTTATAGGAGATACTGTATATAATGTGAGGGGTGGACTCACTTATGGGAGATACTGTATATATAATGTGAGGGGTGGACTCACTTATGGGGGATACTGTATATAATGTGAGGGGTGGACTCACTTATGGGAGATACTGTATATATAATGTGAGGGGTGGAGTCACTTATGAAAGATACTGTATATATAATGTGAGGGGTGGACTCACTTATGGGATATACTGTATATATAATGTGAGGGGTGGACTCATTTATCGGAGATACTGGATATAATGTGAGGGGTGGAGTCACTTATGGGAGATACTGTATATAGTGTGAGGGGTGGAGTCACTTATGGGAGATACTGTATATATAATGTGAGGGGTGGAGTCACTTATGGGACATACTGTATATAATGTGAGGGGTGGACTCACTTATGGAAGATACTGTATATATAATGTGAGGGGTGGAGTCACTTATGGGATATACTGTATATATAATGTGAGGGGTGGACTCACTTATGGGGGATACTGTATATATAATGTGAGGGGTGGACTCACTTATGGGAGATACTGTATATATAATGTGAGGGGTGGACTCACTTATGGGGGATACTGTATATATAATGTGAGGGGTGGAGTCACTTATGGGAGATACTGTATATAATGTGAGGGGTGGACTCACTTATGGGAGATACTGTATATATAATGTGAGGGGTGGACTCACTTATGTCAGATACTGTATATATAATGTGAGGGGTGGAGTCACTTATGGGAGATACTGTATATAATGTGAGGGGTGGACTCACTTATGGGATATACTGTATATATAATGTGAGGGGTGGACTCATTTATCGGAGATACTGGATATAATGTGAGGGGTGGAGTCACTTATGGGAGATACTGTATATAGTGTGAGGGGTGGAGTCACTTATGGGAGATACTGTATATATAATGTGAGGGGTGGAGTCACTTATGGGAGATACTGTATATAATGTGAGGGGTGGACTCACTTATGGAAGATACTGAATATATAATGTGAGGGGTGGAGTCACTTATGGGAGATACTGTATATATAATGTGAGGGGTGGACTCACTTATGGGGATACTGTATATATAATGTGAGGGGTAAACTCACTTATGGGAGATACTGTATATATAATGTGAGGGGTGGACTCACTTATGGGGGATACTGTATATATAATGTGAGGGGTGGACTCACTTATGGGAGATACTGTATATATAATGTGAGGGGTGGACTCACTTATGGGATATACTGTATATATAATGTGAGGGGTGGACTCACTTATGGGGGATACTGTATATATAATGTGAGGGGTGGACTCACTTATGGGAGATACTGTATATATAATGTGAGGGGTGGAGTCACTTATGGGAGATACTGTATATAATGTGAGGGGTGGAGTCACTTATGGGAGATACTGTGTATATATAATGTGAGGGGTGGAGTCACTTATGGGAGATACTGTATATATAATGTGAGGGGTGGACTCACTTATGGGAAATACTGTATATAATGTGAGGGGTGGAGTCACTTATGGGAGATACTGTATATATAATGTGAGGGGTGGAGTCACTTATGGGAGATACGGTATATAATGTGAGGGGTGGACTCACTTATGGGATATACTGTATATATAATGTGAGGGGTGGAGTCACTTATGGGATATACTGTATATATAATGTGAGGGGTGGACTCACTTATGGGATATACTGTATATAATGTGAGGGGTGGAGTCACTTATGGGAGATACTGTATATAATTTGAGGGGTGGAGTCACTTATGGGAGATACTGTATATATAATGTGAGGGGTGGGCTCACTTATGGGAGATACTGTATATATAATGTGAGGGGTGGACTCACTTATGGGATATACTGTATATAATGTGAGGGGTGGAGTCACTTATGGGAGATACTGTATATAATGTGAGGGGTGGAGTCACTTATGGGAGATACTGTATATATAATGTGAGGGGTGGACTAACTTATGGGATATACTGTATATAATGTGAGGGGTGGAGTCACTTATGGGATATACTGTATATATAATGTGAGGGGTGGACTCACTTATGGGATATACTGTATATAATGTGAGGGGTGGAGTCACTTATGGGAGATACTGTATATAATGTGAGGGGTGGAGTCACTTATGGGAGATACTGTATATATAATGTGAGGGGTGGGCTCACTTATGGGAGATACTGTATATATAATGTGAGGGGTGGACTCACTTATGGGATATACTGTATATAATGTGAGGGGTGGAGTCACTTATGGGAGATACTGTATACAATGTGAGGGGTGGAGTCACTTATGGGAGATACTGTATATATAATGTGAGGGGTGGACTCACTTATGGGATATACTGTATATAATGTGAGGGGTGGAGTCACTTATGGGAGATACTGTATATAATGTGAGGGGTGGAGTCACTTATGGGAGATACTGTATATATAATGTGAGGGGTGGACTCACTTATGGGATATACTGTATATAATGTGAGGGGTGGAGTCACTTATGGGAGATACTGTATATATAATGTGAGGGGTGGAGTCACTTATGGGAGATACTGTATATATAATGTGAGGGGTGGACTCACTTATGGGATATACTGTATATAATGTGAGGGGTGGAGTCACTTATGGGAGATACTGTATATATAATGTGAGGGGTGGACTCACTTATGGGATATACTGTATATAATGTGAGGGGTGGAGTCACTTATGGGGGATACTGTATATATAATGTGAGGGGTGGACTCACTTATGGGAGATACTGTATATATAATGTGAGGGGTGGACTCACTTATGGGGGATACTGTATATATAATGTGAGGGGTGGAGTCACTTATGGGAGATACTGTATATAATGTGAGGGGTGGACTCACTTATGGGAGATACTGTATATATAATGTGAGGGGTGGAGTCACTTATGGGAGATACTGTATATATAATGTGAGGGGTGGACTCACTTATGTCAGATACTGTATATATAATGTGAGGGGTGGACTCACTTATGGGATATACTGTATATATAATGTGAGGGGTGGACTCATTTATCAGAGATACTGGATATAATGTGAGGGGTGGAGTCACTTATGGGAGATACTGTATATAGTGTGAGGGGTGGAGTCACTTATGGGAGATACTGTATATATAATGTGAGGGGTGGAGTCACTTATGGGAGATACTGTATATAATGTGAGGGGTGGACTCACTTATGGAAGATACTGAATATATAATGTGAGGGGTGGAGTCACTTATGGGAGATACTGTATATATAATGTGAGGGGTGGACTCAATTATGGGGGATACTGTATATATAATGTGAGGGGTGGACTCACTTATGGGAGATACTGTATATATAATGTGAGGGGTGGAGTCACTTATGGGAGATACTGTATTTATAATGTGAGGGGTGGACTCACTTATGGGGGATACTGTATATATAATGTGAGGGGTTGACTCACTTATGGGAGATACTGTATATATAATGTGAGGGGTGGACTCACTTATGGGATATACTGTATATATAATGTGAGGGGTGGACTCACTTATGGGGGATACTGTATATATAATGTGAGGGGTGGACTCACTTATGGGAGATACTGTATATATAATGTGAGGGGTGGAGTCACTTATGGGAGATACTGTATATAATGTGAGGGGTGGAGTCACTTATGGGAGATACTGTATATATAATGTGAGGGGTGGAGTCACTTATGGGAGATACTGTATATATAATGTGAGGGGTGGACTCACTTATGGGAAATACTGTATATAATGTGAGGGGTGGAGTCACTTATGGGAGATACTGTATATATAATGTGAGGGGTGGAGTCACTTATGGGAGATACGGTATATAATGTGAGGGGTGGACTCACTTATGGGATATACTGTATATAATGTGAGGGGTGGAGTCACTTATGGGGAGAAACTGTATATATAATGTGAGAGGTGGAGTCACTTATGGGAGATACTGTATATAATGTGAGGGGTGGAGTCACTTATGGGAGATACTGTATATATAATGTGAGGGGTGGACTCACTTATGGGATATACTGTATATAATGTGAGGGGTGGAGTCCACTTATGGGAGATACTGTATATAATGTGAGGGGTGGAGTCACTTATGGGAGATACTGTATATATAATGTGAGGGGTGGAGTCACTTATGGGAGATACTGTATATATAATGTGAGGGGTGGACTCACTTATGGGAAATACTGTATATAATGTGAGGGGTGGAGTCACTTATGGGAGATACTGTATATATAATGTGAGGGGTGGAGTCACTTATGGGAGATACTGTATATAATGTGAGGGGTGGACTCACTTATGGGGGATACTGTATATATAATGTGAGGGGTGGACTCACTTATTGGATATACTGTATATATAATGTGAGGGGTGGACTCACTTATGGGATATACTTGTATAATGTGAGGGGTGGACTCACTTATTGGAGATACTGTATATATAATGTGAGGGGGTGGACTCACTTATGGGATATACTGTATATAATGTGAGGGGTGGAGTCACTTATGGGATATACTGTATATAATGTGAGGGGTGGAGTCACTTATGGGAGATACTGTATATATAATGTGAGAGGTGGAGTCACTTATGGGAGATACTGTATATAATGTGAGGGGTGGACTCACTTATGGGATATACTGTATATATAATGTGAGGGGTGGAGTCACTTATGGGAGATACTGTATATAATGTGAGGGGTGGAGTCACTTATGGGATATACTGTATATAATGTGAGGGGTGGACTCACTTATGGGAGATACTGTATATATAATGTGAGGGGTGGACTCACTTATGGGAGATACTGTATAATGTGAGGGGTGGACTCACTTATAGGAGATACTGTATATAATGTGAGGGGTGGACTCACTTATGGGATATACTGTATATAATGTGAGGGGTGGACTCACTTATGGAGATACTGTATATATAACGTGAGGGGTGGACTCACTTATGGGGGGATACTGTATATAATGTGAGGGGTGGACTCACTTATGGGAGATACTGTATATATAATGTGAGGGGTGGAGTCACTTATGAAAGATACTGTATATATAATGTGAGGGGTGGACTCACTTATGGGATATACTGTATATATAATGTGAGGGGTGGACTCACTTATAGGAGATACTGTATATAATGTGAGGGGTGGAATCACTTATGGGATATACTGTATATAATGTGAGGGGTGGAGTCACTTATGGGAGATACTGTATATAATGTGAGGAGTGGACTCACTTATGGGAGATACTGTATATATAATGTGAGGTGTGGAGTCACTTATGGGAGACACTGTATATAATGTGAGGGGTGGACTCACTTATGGGAGATACTGTATATATAATGTGAGGGGTGGACTCACTTATGGGAGATACTGGATATATAATGTGAGGAGTGGACTCACTTATGGGATATACTGGATATAATGTGAGGGGTGGACTCACTTATAGGAGATACTGTATATATAATGTGAGGGGTGGAGTCACTTATGGGAGATACTGTATATATAATGTGAGGGGTGGACTCATTTATGGGAGTTACTGTATATATAATGTGAGGGGTGGAGTCACTTATGGGAGATACTGTATATATAATGTGAGGGTGGACTCACTTATGGGAGATACTGTATATAATGTGAGGGGTGGAGTCACTTATGGGAGATACTGTATATAATGTGAGGGGTGGAGTCACTTATGTGAGATACTGTATATATAATGTGAGGGGTGGACTCACTTATGGGAGATACTGTATATAATGTGAGGGGTGGACTCACTTATGGGAGATACTGTATATATAATGTGAGGGGTGGAGTCACTTATGTGAGATACTGTATATATAATGTGAGGGGTGGACTCACTTATGGGAGATACTGTATATAATGTGAGGGGTGGACTCACTTATGGGAGATACTGTATATAATGTGAGGGGTGGACTCACTTATGGGAGATACTGTATATATAATGTGAGGGGTGGACTCACTTATGGGAGATACTGTATATATAATGTGAGGGGTGGACTCACTTATGGGAGATACTGTATATATAATGTGAGGGGTGGAGTCACTTATGGGATATACTGTATATATAATGTGAGGGGTGGACCCACTTATGGGAGATACTGTATATAATGTGAGGGGTGGACTCACTTATGGAAGATACTGTATATATAATGTGAGGGGTGGACTCACTTATAGGAGATACTGTATATAATGTGAGGGGTGGACTCACTTATGGGAGATACTGTATATATAATGTGAGGGGTGGACTCACTTATGGGAGATACTGTATATAATGTGAGGGGTGGACCCACTTATGGGAGACACTGTATATAATGTGAGGGACGGACTCACTTATGGGAGATACTGTATATATAATGTGAGGAGTGGACTCACTTATGGGATATACTGTATATAATGTGAGGGTTGGACTCACTTACGGGAGATACTGTATATATAATGTGAGGGGTGGACTCACTTATGGGAGATACTGTATATAATGTGAGGGGCAGAGTCACTTATGGGAGATACTGTATATAATGTGAGGGGTGGACTCACTTATGGGAGATACTGTATATATAATGTGAGGGGTGGACTCACTTATGGGAGATACTGTATATATAATGTGAGGGGTGGACTCACTTATGGGAGATACTGTATATATAATGTGAGGGGTGGAGTCACTTATGGGAGATACTGTATATAATGTGAGGGGTGGACTCACTTACGGGAGATACTGTATATATAATGTGAGGGGTGGACTCACTTATGGGAGATACTGTATATAATGTGAGGGGTGGACTCACTTATGGAAGATACTGTATATATAATGTGAGGGGTGGACTCACTTATAGGAGATACTGTATATAATGTGAGGGGTGGACTCACTTATGGGAGATACTGTATATATAATGTGAGGGGTGGACTCACTTATAGGAGATACTGTATATAATGTGAGGGGTGGACTCACTTATGGGATATACTGTATATATAATGTGAGGGGTGGACTCACTTATGGGAGATACTGTATATATAATGTGAGGAGTGGACTCACTTATGGGATATACTGTATATAATGTGAGGGTTGGACTCACTTACGGGAGATACTGTATATATAATGTGAGGGGTGGACTCACTTATGGGAGATACTGTATATATAATGTGAGGGGTGGACTCACTTATGGGAGATACTGTATATATGATGTGAGGGGTGGACTCACTTATGAGAGATACTGTATATATAATGTGAGGGGTGGACTCACTTATAGGAGATACTGTATATAATGTGAGGGGGTGGAGTCACTTATGGGATATACTGTATATAATGTGAGGGGTGACTCACTTATGGGAGATACTGTATATATAATGTGAGGGGTGGACTCACTTATGGGAGATACTGTATATAATGTGAGGGGTGGACTCACTTATAGGAGATACTGTATATAATGTGAGGGGTGGACTCACTTATGGGATATACTGTATATAATGTGAGGGGTGGACATACTTATGGGAGATACTGTATATATAATGTGAGGGGTGGACTCACTTATGGGGGATACTGTATATAATGTGAGGGGTGGACTCACTTATGGGAGATACTGTATATATAATGTGAGGGGTGGAGTCACTTATGAAAGATACTGTATATATAATGTGAGGGGTGGACTCACTTATGGGATATACTGTATATATAATGTGAGGGGTGGACTCACTTATAGGAGATACTGTATATAATGTGAGGGGTGGAATCACTTATGGGATATACTGTATATAATGTGAGGGGTGGAGTCACTTATGGGAGATACTGTATATAATGTGAGGTGTGGACTCACTTATGGGAGATACTGTATATATAATGTGAGGGGTGGAGTCACTTATGGGATATACTGTATATATAATGTGAGGGGTGGACTCACGTATGGGAGATACTGTATATATAATGTGAGGAGTGGACTCACTTATGGAATATACTGTATATAATGTGAGGGTTGGACTCACTTACGGGAGATACTGTATATATAATGTGAGGGGTGGAGTCACTTACGGGAGATACTGTATATAATGTGAGGGGTGGACTCACTTATGGGAAATACTGTATATATAATGTGAGGGGTGGACTCACTTATGGGAGATACTGTATATATGATGTGAGGGGTGGACTCACTTATGAGAGATACTGTATATATAATGTGAGGGGTGGACTCACTTATGGGAGATACTGTATATATAATGTGAGGGGTGGAGTCACTTATGGGAGATACTGTATATATAATGTGAGGGGTGGACTCACTTATGGGAGATACTGTATATAATGTGAGGGGTGGAGTCACTTATGGGAGATACTGTATATATAATGTGAGGGGTTGACTCACTTATAGGAGATACTGTATATAATGTGAGGGGTGGACTCACTTATGGGAGATACTGTATATATAATGTGAGGGGTGGACTCACTTATGGGGGATACTGTATATAATGTGAGGGGTGGAGTCACTTATGAAAGATACTGTATATATAATGTGAGGGGTGGACTCACTTATGGGATATACTGTATATATAATGTGAGGGGTGGACTCACTTATGGGAGATACTGTATATATAATGTGAGGGGTGGACTCACTTATGGGGGATACTGTATATAATGTGAGGGGTGGACTCACTTATGGGAGATACTGTATATATAATGTGAGGGGTGGAGTCACTTATGAAAGATACTGTATATATAATGTGAGGGGTGGACTCACTTATGGGATATACTGTATATATAATGTGAGGGGTGGACTCACTTATAGGAGATACTGTATATAATGTGAGGGGTGGAATCACTTATGGGATATACTGTATATAATGTGAGGGGTGGAGTCACTTATGGGAGATACTGTATATAATGTGAGGGGTGGAGTCACTTATGGGATATACTGTATATAATGTGAGGGGTGGACTCACTTATAGGAGATACTGTATATAATGTGAGGGGTGGACTCACTTATGGGAGATACTGTATATAATGTGAGGGGTGGACTCACTTATAGGAGATACTGTATATACTGTGAGGGGTGGACTCACTTATGGGAGATACTGTATATATAATGTGAGGGGTGGACTCACTTATGGGAGATACTGTATATATAATGTGAGGGGTGGACTCACTTATGGGAGATACTGTATATATAATGTGAGGGGTGGAATCACTTATGGGAGATACTGTATATAATGTGAGGGGTGGACTCACTTATGGGAGATACTGTATATAATGTGAGGGGTGGACTCACTTATGGGAGATACTGTATATATAATGTGAGGGGTGGACCCACTTATGGGAGATACTGTATATATAATGTGAGGGGTGGACTCACTTATGGGAGATACTGTATATATAATGTGAGGGGTGGACTCACTTATGGGATATACTGTATATAATGTGAGGGGTGGAGTCACTTATGGGATATACTGTATATATAATGTGAGGGGTGGACTCACTTATGGGATATACTGTATATATAATGTGAGGGGTGGAGTCACTTATGGGATATACTGTATATATAATGTGAGGGGTGGACCCACTTATGGGAGATACTGTATATAATGTGAGGGGTGGACTCACTTATGGAAGATACTGTATATATAATGTGAGGGGTGGACTCACTTATAGGAGATACTGTATATAATGTGAGGGGTGGACTCACTTATGGGAGATGCTGTATATATAATGTGAGGGGTGGACTCACTTATGGGAGATACTGTATATAATGTGAGGGGTGGACCCACTTATGGGAGACACTGTATATAATGTGAGGGGTGGACTCACTTATGGGAGATACTGTATATATAATGTGAGGAGTGGACTCACTTATGGGATATACTGTATATAATGTGAGGGTTGGACTCACTTACGGGAGATACTGTATATATAATGTGAGGGGTGGACTCACTTATGGGAGATACTGTATATAATGTGAGGGGTGGACTCACTTATGGAAGATACTGTATATATAATGTGAGGGGTGGACTCACTTATAGGAGATACTGTATATAATGTGAGGGGTGGACTCACTTATGGGAGATACTGTATATATAATGTGAGGGGTGGACTCACTTATGGGAGATACTGTATATAATGTGAGGGGTGGACCCACTTATGGGAGACACTGTATATAATGTGAGGGGTGGACTCACTTATGGGAGATACTGTATATAATGTGAGGGTTGGACTCACTTATGGGAGATACTGTATATATAATGTGAGGAGTGGACTCACTTATGGGATATACTGTATATAATGTGAGGGTTGGACTCACTTACGGGAGATACTGTATATATAATGTGAGGGGTGGACTCACTTATGGGAGATACTGTATATATAATGTGAGGGGTGGACTCACTTATGGGAGATACTGTATATATAATGTGAGGGGTGGACTCACTTATGGGAGATACTGTATATATTATGTGAGGGGTGGACTCACTTATGAGAGATACTGTATATAATGTGAGGGGTGGAGTCACTTATGTGAGATACTGTATATATAATGTGAGGGGTGGACTCACTTATAGGAGATACTGTATATAATGTGAGGGGTGGAGTCACTTATGGGATATACTGTATATAATGTGAGGGGTGGACTCACTTATGGGAGATACTGTATATATAATGTGAGGGGTGGACTCACTTATGGGAGATACTGTATATAATGTGAGGGGTGGACTCACTTATAGGAGATACTGTATATAATGTGAGGGGTGGACTCACTTATGGGAGATACTGTATATATAATGTGAGGGGTGGACTCACTTATGGGGGATACTGTATATAATGTGAGGGGTGGACTCACTTATGGGAGATACTGTATATATAATGTGAGGGGTGGAGTCACTTATGAAAGATACTGTATATATAATGTGAGGGGTGGACTCACTTATGGAATATACTGTATATATAATGTGAGGGGTGGACTCACATATAGGAGATACTGTATATAATGTGAGGGGTGGAATCACTTATGGGATATACTGTATATAATGTGAGGGGTGGAGTCACTTATGGGAGATACTGTATATATAATGTGAGGGGTGGACTCACTTATGGGAAATACTGTATATATAATGTGAGGGGTGGACTCACTTATGGGAGATACTGTATATATGATGTGAGGGGTGGACTCACTTATGAGAGATACTGTATATATAATGTGAGGGGTGGACTCACTTATGGGAGATACTGTATATATAATGTGAGGGGTGGAGTCACTTATGGGAGATACTGTATATATAATGTGAGGGGTGGACTCACTTATGGGAGATACTGTATATAATGTGAGGGGTGGAGTCACTTATGGGAGATACTGTATATATAATGTGAGGGGTGGACTCACTTATAGGAGATACTGTATATAATGTGAGGAATGGACTCACTTATGGGAGATACTGTATATATAATGTGAGGGGTGGACTCACTTATGGGGGATACTGTATATAATGTGAGGGGTGGAGTCACTTATGAAAGATACTGTGTATATAATGTGAGGGGTGGACTCACTTATGGGATATACTGTATATATAATGTGAGGGGTGGACTCACTTAAGGGGGATACTGTATATAATGTGAGGGGTGGACTCACTTATGGGAGATACTGTATATATAATGTGAGGGGTGGAGTCACTTATGGGAGATACTGTATATATAATGTGAGGGGTGGACTCACTTATGGGAGATACTGTATATATAATGTGAGGGGTGGAGTCACTTATGGGATATACTGGATATAATGTGAGGGGTGGACTCACTTATAGGAGATACTGTATATATAATGTGAGGGGTGGAGTCACTTATGGGAGATACTGTATATATAATGTGAGGGGTGGACTCACTTATGGGAGATACTGTATATATAATGTGAGGGGTGGAGTCACTTATGGGAGATACTGTATATATAATGTGAGGGGTGGACTCACTTATGGGAGATACTGTATATAATGTGAGGGGTGGAGTCACTTATGGGAGATACTGTATATATAATGTGAGGGGTGGACTCACTTATGGGAGATACTGTATATAATGTGAGGGGTGGACTCACTTATGGGAGATACTATATATAATGTGAGGGGTGGACTCACTTATGGGAGATACTGTATATATAATGTGAGGGGTGGACTCACTTATGGGAGATACTGTATATATAATGTGAGGGGTGGACTCACTTATGGGAGATACTGTATATATAATGTGAGGGGTGGAGTCACTTATGGGATATACTGTATATATAATGTGAGGGGTGGAGTCACTTATGAAAGATACTGTATATATAATGTGAGGGGTGGACTCACTTATGGGATATACTGTATATATAATGTGAGGGGTGGACTCACTTATAGGAGATACTGTATATAATGTGAGGGGTGGAATCACTTATGGGATATACTGTATATAATGTGAGGGGTGGAGTCACTTATGGGAGATACTGTATATAATGTGAGGGGTGGACTCACTTATGGGAGATACTGTATATATAATGTGAGGGGTGGAGTCACTTATGGGATATACTGTATATAATGTGAGGGGTGGACTCACTTATGGGAGATACTGTATATAATGTGAGGGGTGGACTCACTTATGGGAGATACTGTATATATAATGTGAGGGGTGGAGTCACTTATGGGAGATACTGTATATATAATGTGAGGGGTGGACTCACTTATGGGAGATACTGTATATATAATGTGAGGGGTGGACTCACATATGGGAGATACTGTATATATAATGTGAGGAGTGGACTCACTTATGGGATATACTGTATATAATGTGAGGGTTGGACTCACTTACGGGAGATACTGTATATATAATGTGAGGGGTGGACTCACTTATGGGAAATACTGTATATATAATGTGAGGGGTGGACTCACTTATGGGAGATAATTTATATATGATGTGAGGGGTGGACTCACTTATGAGAGATACTGTATATATAATGTGAGGGGTGGACTCACTTATGGGAGATACTGTATATATAATGTGAGGGGTGGAGTCACTTATGGGAGATACTGTATATATAATGTGAGGGGTGGACTCACTTATGGGAGATACTGTATATATAATGTGAGGGGTGGACTCACTTATAGGAGATACTGTATATAATGTGAGGGGTGGACTCACTTATGGGAGATACTGTATATATAATGTGAGGGGTGGACTCACTTATGGGGGATACTGTATATAATGTGAGGGGTGGAGTCACTTATGAAAGATACTCTATATATAATGTGAGGGGTGGAGTCACTTATGGGAGATACTGTATATAATGCGAGGGGTGGACTCACTTATAGGAGATACTGTATATAATGTGAGGGGTGGAATCACTTATGGGATATACTGTATATAATGTGAGGGGTGGACTCACTTATGGGAGATACTGTATATATAATGTGAGGGGTGGAGTCACTTATGGGATATACTGTATATATAATGTGAGGGGTGGACTCACGTATGGGAGATACTGTATATATAATGTGAGGGGTGGAGTCACTTATGGGAGACACTGTATATAATGTGAGGGGTGGACTCACTTATGGGAGATACTGTATATATAATGTGAGGGGTGGACTCACTTATGGGAGATACTGTATATATAATGTGAGGAGTGGACTCACTTATGGGATATACTGGATATAATGTGAGGGGTGGACTCACTTATAGGAGATACTGTATATATAATGTGAGGGGTGGAGTCACTTATGGGAGATACTGTATATATAATGTGAGGGGTGGACTCACTTATGGGAGATACTGTATATATAATGTGAGGGGTGGAGTCACTTATGGGAGATACTGTATATATAATGTGAGGGGTGGACTCACTTATGGGAGATACTGTATATAATGTGAGGGGTGGAGTCACTTATGGGAGATACTGTATATATAATGTGAGGGGTGGACTCACTTATGGGAGATACTGTATATAATGTGAGGGGTGGACTCACTTATGGGAGATACTGTATATAATGTGAGGGGTGGACTCACTTATGGGAGATACTGTATATATAATGTGAGGGGTGGACTCACTTATGGGAGATACTGTATATATAATGTGAGGGGTGGACTCACTTATGGGAGATACTGTATATATAATGTGAGGGGTGGAGTCACTTATGGGATATACTGTATATATAATGTGAGGGGTGGACCCACTTATGGGAGATACTGTATATAATGTGAGGGGTGGACTCACTTATGGAAGATACTGTATATATAATGTGAGGGGTGGACTCACTTATAGGAGATACTGTATATAATGTGAGGGGTGGACTCACTTATGGGAGATACTGTATATATAATGTGAGGGGTGGACTCACTTATGGGAGATACTGTATATAATGTGAGGGGTGGACCCACTTATGGGAGATACTGTATATATAATGTGAGGGGTGGACTCACTTATGGGAGATACTGTATATATAATGTGAGGGGTGGACTCACTTATGGGAGATACTGTATATATAATGTGAGGAGTGGACTCACTTATGGGATATACTGTATATAATGTGAGGGTTGGACTCACTTACGGGAGATACTGTATATATAATGTGAGGGGTGGACTCACTTATGGGAGATACTGTATATAATGTGAGGGGTGGACTCACTTATGGAAGATACTGTATATATAATGTGAGGGGTGGACTCACTTATAGGAGATACTGTATATAATGTGAGGGGTGGACTCACTTATGGGAGATACTGTATATATAATGTGAGGGGTGGACTCACTTATGGGAGATACTGTATATAATGTGAGGGGTGGACCCACTTATGGGAGATACTGTATATATAATGTGAGGGGTGGACTCACTTATGGGATATACTGTATATATAATGTGAGGGGTGGACTCACTTATGGGAGATACTGTATATAATGTGAGGGTTGGACTCACTTATGGGAGATACTGTATATATAATGTGAGGAGTGGACTCACTTATGGGATATACTGTATATAATGTGAGGGTTGGACTCACTTACGGGAGATACTGTATATATAATGTGAGGGGTGGAGTCACTTATGGGATATACTGTATATATAATGTGAGGGGTGGACTCACTTATGGGAGATACTGTATATATGATGTGAGGGGTGGACTCACTTATGAGAGATACTGTATATATAATGTGAGGGGTGGACTCACTTATAGGAGATACTGTATATAATGTGAGGGGTGGAGTCACTTATGGGATATACTGTATATAATGTGAGGGGTGGACTCACTTATGGGAGATACTGTATATATAATGTGAGGGGTGGACTCACTTATGGGAGATACTGTATATAATGTGAGGGGTGGACTCACTTATAGGAGATACTGTATATAATGTGAGGGGTGGACTCACTTATGGGATATACTGTATATAATGTGAGGGGTGGACTCACTTATGGGAGACACTGTATATATAATGTGAGGGGTGGACTCACTTATGGGGGATACTGTATATAATGTGAGGGGTGGACTCACTTATGGGAGATACTGTATATATAATGTGAGGGGTGGAGTCACTTATGAAAGATACTGTATATATAATGTGAGGGGTGGACTCACTTATGGGATATACTGTATATATAATGTGAGGGGTGGACTCACTTATAGGAGATACTGTATATAATGTGAGGGGTGGAATCACTTATGGGATATACTGTATATAATGTGAGGGGTGGAGTCACTTATGGGAGATACTGTATATAATGTGAGGTGTGGACTCACTTATGGGAGATACTGTATATATAATGTGAGGGGTGGAGTCACTTATGGGATATACTGTATATATAATGTGAGGGGTGGACTCACGTATGGGAGATACTGTATATATAATGTGAGGAGTGGACTCACTTATGGGATATACTGTATATAATGTGAGGATTGGACTCACTTACGGGAGATACTGTATATAATGTGAGGGGTGGACTCACTTATGGGAGATACTGTATATATAATGTGAGGGGTGGACTCACTTATGGGAGATACTGTATATATGATGTGAGGGGTGGACTCACTTATGAGAGATACTGTATATATAATGTGAGGGGTGGACTCACTTATGGGAGATACTGTATATATAATGTGAGGGGTGGATTCACTTATGGGAGATACTGTATATATAATGTGAGGGGTGGACTCACTTATAGGAGATACTGTATATAATGTGAAGGGTGGACTCACTTATGGGAGATACTGTATATATAATGTGAGGGGTGGACTCACTTATGGGGGATACTGTATATAATGTGAGGGGTGGAGTCACTTATGAAAGATACTGTATATATAATGTGAGGGGTGGACTCACTTATGGGATATACTGTATATATAATGTGAGGGGTGGACTCACTTATGGGGGATACTGTATATAATGTGAGGTGTGGACTCACTTATGGGAGATACTGTATATATAATGTGAGGGGTGGAGTCACTTATGAAAGATACTGTATATATAATGTGAGGGGTGGACTCACTTATGGGATATACTGTATATATAATGTGAGGGGTGGACTCACTTATGGGAGATACTGTATATATAATGTGAGGGGTGGACTCACTTATGGGATATACTGTATATATATAATGTGAGGGGTGGACTCACTTATGGGATATACTGTATATATAATGTGAGGGGTGGACTCACTTATAGGAGATACTGTATATAATGTGAGGGGTGGAATCACTTATGGGATATACTGTATATAATGTGAGGGGTGGACTCACATATGGGAGATACTGTATATATAATGTGAGGAGTGGACTCACTTATGGGATATACTGTATATATAATGTGAGGGGTGGAGTCACTTATGGGAGATACTGTATATATAATGTGAGGGGTGGAACCACTTATGGGAGATACTGTATATAATGTGAGGGGTGGACTCACTTATGGGAGATACTGTATATATAATGTGAGGGGTGGAGTCACTTATGGGATATACTGTATATATAATGTGAGGGGTGGACTCACATATGGGAGATACTGTATATATAATGTGAGGAGTGGACTCACTTATGGGATATACTGTATATATAATGTGAGGGGTGGAGTCACTTATGGGAGATACTGTATATATAATGTGAGGGGTGGACTCACTTATGGGAGATACTGTATATAATGTGAGGGTTGGACTCACTTACGGGAGATACTGTATATATAATGTGAGGGGTGGACTCACTTATGGGAAATACTGTATATATAATGTGAGGGGTGGACTCACTTATGGGAGATACTGTATATATGATGTGAGGGGTGGACTCACTTATGAGAGATACTGTATATATAATGTGAGGGGTGGAATCACTTATGGGATATACTGTATATATAATGTGAGGGGTGGACTCACTTATGGGAGATACTGTATATATAATGTGAGGGGTGGAGTCACTTATGGGAGATACTGTATATATAATGTGAGGGGTGGACTCACTTATGGAGATACTGTATATAATGTGAGGGGTGGAGTCACTTATGGGAGATACTGTATATATAATGTGAGGGGTGGACTCACTTATAGGAGATACTGTATATAATGTGAGGGGTGGACTCACTTATGGGAGATACTGTATATATAATGTGAGGGGTGGACTCACTTATGGGGGATACTGTATATAATGTGAGGGGTGGAGTCACTTATGAAAGATACTGTATATATAATGTGAGGGGTGGAGTCACTTATGGGAGATACTGTATATAATGTGTGGGGTGGACTCACTTATGGGAGATACTGTATATATAATGTGAGGGGTGGAGTCACTTATGGGATATACTGTATATAATGTGAGGGGTGGAGTCACTTATGGGAGATACTGTATATAATGTGAGGGGTGGACTCACTTATGGGAGATACTGTATATATAATGTGAGGGGTGGAGTCACTTATGGGATATACTGTATATATAATGTGAGGGGTGGACTCACGTATGGGAGATACTGTATATATAATGTGAGGGGTGGACTCACTTATGGGAGATACTGTATATATAATGTGAGGGGTGGAGTCACTTATGGGAGACACTGTATATAATGTGAGGGGTGGACTCACTTATGGGAGATACTGTATATATAATGTGAGGGGTGGAGTCACTTATGGGAGATACTGTATATAATGTGAGGGGTGGACTCACTTATGGGAGATACTGTATATAATGTGAGGGGTGGACTCACTTATGGGATATACTGTATATATAATGTGAGGGGTGGACTCACTTATGGGAGATACTGTATATATAATGTGAGGGGTGAACTTACTTATGGGAGATACTGTATATATAATGTGAGGGGTGGACTCACGTATGGGAGATACTGTATATATAATGTGAGGGGTGGACCCACTTATGGGAGATACTGTATATATAATGTGAGGGGTGGAGTCACTTATGGTATATATTATATATAATGTGAGGGGTGGAGTCACTTATGGGAGATATTGTATATATAATGTGAGGGGGGGACTCACTTATGGGAGATACTGTATATAATGTGAGGGGTGGACTCAATTATAGGAGATACTGTATATAATGTGAGGGGTGGAATCACTTATGGGATATACTGTATATAATGTGAGGGGTGGAGTCACTTATGGGAGATACTGTATATAATGTGAGGGGTGGACTCACTTATGGGAGATACTGTGTATATAATGTGAGGGGTGGAGTCACTTATGGGATATACTGTATATATAATGTGAGGGGTGGACTCACTTATGGGAGATATTGTATATATAATGTGAGGGGGGACTCACTTATGGGAGATACTGTATATATAATGTGAGGGGTGGAGTCACTTATGGGATATACTGTATATATAATGTGAGGGGTGGAGTCACTTATGGGATATACTGTATATATAATGTGAGGGGTGGAGTCACTTATGGGAGATTCTGTATATAATGTGAGGAGTGGAGTCACTAATGGGAGATACTGTATATAATGTGAGGGGTGGACTCACTTATGGAAGATACTGTATATATAATGTGAGGGGTGGAATCACTTATGGGAGATACTGTATATATAATGTGAGGGGTGGACTCACTTATGGGATATACTGTATATAATGTGAGGGGTGGACTCACTTATGGGATATACTGTATATATAATGTGAGGAGTGGACTCACTTCTGGGATATACTGTATATAATGTGAGGGGTGGACTCACTTATGGGATATACTGTATATATAATGTGAGGAGTGGACTCACTTCTGGGATATACTGTATATAATGTGAGGGGTGGACTCACTTATGGGAGATACTGTATATATAATGTGAGGGTTGGACTCACTTACGGGAGATACTGTATATATAATGTGAGGGGTAGACTCACTTATGGGAGATACTGTATATATAATGTGAGGGTTGGACTCACTTACGGGAGATACTGTATATATAATGTGAGGGGTGGACTCACTTATGCGATATACTGTATATATAATGTGAGGGGTGGACTCACTTATGGGATATACTGTATATATAATGTGAGGGGTGGACTCACTTATGGGAGATACTGTATATATAATGTGAGGGGTGGACTCACTTATGGGAGATACTGTATATATAATGTGAGGGGTGGAGTCACTTATGGGAGATACTGTATATATAATGTGAGGGGTGGACTCACTTATGGGAGATACTGTATATATAATGTGAGGGGTGGAGTCACTTATGGGAGATACTGTATATAAAGTGAGGGGTGGACTCACTTATGGGAGATACTGTATATAATGTGAGGGGTGGACTCACTTATGGGAGATACTGTATATATGATGTGAGGGGTGGACTCACTTATGAGAGATACTGTATATATAATGTGAGGGGTGGACTCACTTATGGGAGATACTGTATATATAAAGTGAGGGGTGGACTCACTTATGGGAGATACTGTATATATAATGTGAGGGGTGGACTCACTTATGGGAGATACTGTATATATAATGTGAGGGGTGGAGTCACTTATGGGAGATACTGTATATAAAGTGAGGGGTGGACTCACTTATGGGAGATACTGTATATAATGTGAGGGGTGGACTCACTTATGGGAGATACTGTATATATGATGTGAGGGGTGGACTCACTTATGAGAGATACTGTATATATAATGTGAGGGGTGGACTCACTTATGGGAGATACTGTATATATAATGTGAGGGGTGGACTCACTTATGGGAGATACTGTATATAATGTGAGGGGTGGACTCACTTATGGAAGATACTGTATATGATGTGAGAGGTGGACTCACTTATGGGATATACTGTATATATAATGTGAGGGGTGGAGTCACTTATGGGAGATACTGTATATAATGTGAATGGTGGACTCACTTATGGGAGATACTGTATATATAATGTGAGGGGTGGAGTCACTTATGGGAGATACTGTATATATAATGTGAGGGGTGGACTCACTTATGTCAGATACTGTATATATCATGTGAGGGGTGGACTCACTTATGGGATATACTGTATATATAATGTGAGGGGTGGACTCATTTATGGGAGATACTGGATATAATGTGAGGGGTGGAGTCACTTATGGGAGATACTGTATATATAATGTGAGGGGTGGAGTCACTTATGGGATATACTGTATATATAATGTGAGGGGTGGACTCACTTATGGGATATACTGTATATAATGTGAGGGGTGGACCCACTTATGGGATATACTGTATATAGTGTGAGGGGTGGAGTCCCTTATGGGAGATACTGTATATATAATGTGAGGGGTGGAGTCACTTATGGGAGATACTGTATATAATGTGAGGGGTGGACTCACTTATGGGAGATACTGTATATATAATGTGAGGAGTGGACTCACTTATGTGAGATACTGTATATATAATGTGAGGGGTGGAGTCACTTATGGAAGATACTGGATATATAATGTGAGGGGTGGACTCACTTATGGGATAGACTGTATATATAATGTGAGGGGTGGACTCACTTATGGGGGATACTGTATATATAATGTGAGGGGTGGAATCACTTATGGGAGATACTGTATATATAATGTGAGGGGTGGACTCACTTATGGGAGATACTGTATATAATGTGAGGGGTGGACTCACTTATGGGGGATACTGTATATATAATGTGAGGGGTGGACTCACTTATTGGATATACTGTATATATAATGTGAGGGGTGGACTCACTTATGGGATATACTGTATATAATGTGAGGGGTGGACTCACTTATGGGAGATACTGTATATATAATGTGAGGGGTGGACTCACTTATGGGATATACTGTATATAATGTGAGGGGTGGAGTCACTTATGGGATATACTGTATATAATGTGAGGGGTGGAGTCACTTATGGGAGATACTGTATATATAATGTGAGAGGTGGAGTCACTTATGGGAGATACTGTATATAATGTGAGGGGTGGACTCACTTATGGGATATACTGTATATATAATGTGAGGGGTGGAGTCACTTATGGGAGATACTGTATATAATGTGAGGGGTGGACTCACTTATGGGAGATACTGTATATATAATGTGAGGGGTCGACTCACTTATGGGATATACTGTATATATAATGTGAGGGGTGGACTAACTTATGGGAGATACTGTATATATAATGTGAGGGGTGGACTCACTTATGGGAGATACTGTATATATAATGTGAGGGGTGGACTCACTTATGGAAGATACTGTATATAATGTGAGCGGTGGACTCACTTATGGGATATACTGTATATATAATGTGAGGGGTGGAGTCACTTATGGGAGATACTGTATATAATGTGAGGGGTGGACTCACTTATGGGAGATACTGTATATATAATGTGAGGGGTGGAGTCACTTATGGGATATACTGTATATATAATGTGAGGGGTGGACTCATTTATCGGAGATACTGGATATTATGTGAGGGGTGGAGTCACTTATGGGAGATACTGTATATAGTGTGAGGGTCGGAGTCACTTATGGGAGATACTGTATATATAATGTGAGGGGTGGAGTCACTTATGGGACATACTGTATATAATGTAAGGGGTGGACTCACTTATGGAAGATACTGTATATATAATGTGAGGGGTGGAGTCACTTATGGGATATACTGTATATATAATGTGAGGGGTGGACTCATTTATCAGAGATACTGGATATAATGTGAGGGGTGGAGTCACTTATGGGAGATACTGTATATAGTGTGAGGGGTGGAGTCACTTATGGGAGATACTGTATATATAATGTGAGGGGTGGAGTCACTTATGGGAGATACTGTATATAATGTGAGGGGTGGACTCACTTATGGAAGATACTGAATATATAATGTGAGGGGTGGAGTCACTTATGGGAGATACTGTATATATAATGTGAGGGGTGGACTCACTTATGGGGGATACTGTATATATAATGTGAGGGGTGGACTCACTTATGGGAGATACTGTATATATAATGTGAGGGGTGGAGTCACTTATGGGAGATACTGTATATATAATGTGAGGGGTGGACTCACTTATGGGGGATACTGTATATATAATGTGAGGGGTGGACTCACTTATGGGAGATACTGTATATATAATGTGAGGGGTGGACTCACTTATGGGAAATACTGTATATAATGTGAGGGGTGGAGTCACTTATGGGAGATACTGTATATATAATGTGAGGGGTGGAGTCACTTATGGGAGATACGGTATATAATGTGAGGGGTGGACTCACTTATGGGATATACTGTATATAATGTGAGGGGTGGAGTCACTTATGGGAGATACTGTATATATAATGTGAGAGGTGGAGTCACTTATGGGAGATACTGTATATAATGTGAGGGGTGGAGTCACTTATGGGAGATACTGTATATATAATGTGAGGGGTGGACTCACTTATGGGATATACTGTATATAATGTGAGGGGTGGAGTCACTTATGGGAGATACTGTATATAATGTGAGGGGTGGAGTAACTTATGGGAGATACTGTATATATAATGTGAGGGGTGGAGTCACTTATGGGAGATACTGTATATATAATGTGAGGGGTGGACTCACTTATGGGAAATACTGTATATAATGTGAGGGGTGGAGTCACTTATGGGAGATACTGTATATATAATGTGAGGGGTGGAGTCACTTATGGGAGATACTGTATATAATGTGAGGGGTGGACTCACTTATGGGGGATACTGTATATATAATGTGAGGGGTGGACTCACTTATTGGATATACTGTATATATAATGTGAGGGGTGGACTCACTTATGGGATATACTGTATATAATGTGAGGGGTGGACTCACTTATGGGAGATACTGTATATATGATGTGAGGGGTGGACTCACTTATGAGAGATACTGTATATATAATGTGAGGGGTGGACTAACTTATAGGAGATACTGTATATAATGTGAGGGGTGGAGTCACTTATGGGATATACTGTATATAATGTGAGGGGTGGACTCACTTATGGGAGATACTGTATATATAATGTGAGGGGTGGACTCACTTATGGGAGATACTGTATATAATGTGAGGGGTGGACTCACTTATAGGAGATACTGTATATAATGTGAGGGGTGGACTCACTTATGGGATATACTGTATATAATGTGAGGGGTGGACTCACTTATGGGAGATACTGTATATATAATGTGAGGGGTGGACTCACTTATGGGGGATACTGTATATAATGTGAGGGGTGGACTCACTTATGGGAGATACTGTATATATAATGTGAGGGGTGGAGTCACTTATGAAAGATACTGTATATATAATGTGAGGGGTGGACTCACTTATGGGATATACTGTATATATAATGTGAGGGGTGGACTCACTTATAGGAGATACTGTATATAATGTGAGGGGTGGAATCACTTATGGGATATACTGTATATAATGTGAGGGTGGAGTCACTTATGGGAGATACTGTATATAATGTGAGGTGTGGACTCACTTATGGGAGATACTGTATATATAATGTGAGGGGTGGAGTCACTTATGGGATATACTGTATATATAATGTGAGGGGTGGACTCACGTATGGGAGATACTGTATATATAATGTGAGGAGTGGACTCACTTATGGGATATACTGTATATAATGTGAGGGTTGGACTCACTTACGGGAGATACTGTATATAATGTGAGGGGTGGACTCACTTATGGGAGATACTGTATATATAATGTGAGGGGTGGACTCACTTATGGGAGATACTGTATATATGATGTGAGGGGTGGACTCACTTATGAGAGATACTGTATATATAATGTGAGGGGTGGACTCACTTATGGGAGATACTGTATATATAATGTGAGGGGTGGATTCACTTATGGGAGATACTGTATATATAATGTGAGGGGTGGACTCACTTATGGGAGATACTGTATATAATGTGAGGGGTGGAGTCACTTATGGGAGATACTGTATATATAATGTGAGGGGTGGACTCACTTATAGGAGATACTGTATATAATGTGAAGGGTGGACTCACTTATGGGAGATACTGTATATATAATGTGAGGGGTGGACTCACTTATGGGGGATACTGTATATAATGTGAGGGGTGGAGTCACTTATGAAAGATACTGTATATATAATGTGAGGGGTGGACTCACTTATGGGATATACTGTATATATAATGTGAGGGGTGGACTCACTTATGGGGGATACTGTATATAATGTGAGGGGTGGACTCACTTATGGGAGATACTGTATATATAATGTGAGGGGTGGAGTCACTTATGAAAGATACTGTATATATAATGTGAGGGGTGGACTCACTTATGGGATATACTGTATATATAATGTGAGGGGTGGACTCACTTATAGGAGATACTGTATATAATGTGAGGGGTGGAATCACTTATGGGATATACTGTATATAATGTGAGGGGTGGAGTCACTTATGGGAGATACTGTATATAATGTGAGGGGTGGACTCACTTATGGGAGATACTGTATATATAATGTGAGGGGTGGAGTCACTTATGGGATATACTGTATATATAATGTGAGGGGTGGACTCACATATGGGAGATACTGTATATATAATGTGAGGAGTGGACTCACTTATGGGATATACTGTATATATAATGTGAGGGGTGGAGTCACTTATGGGAGATACTGTATATATAATGTGAGGGGTGGACTCACTTATGGGAGATACTGTATATAATGTGAGGGTTGGACTCACTTACGGGAGATACTGTATATATAATGTGAGGGGTGGACTCACTTATGGGAAATACTGTATATATAATGTGAGGGGTGGACTCACTTATGGGAGATACTGTATATATGATGTGAGGGGTGGACTCACTTATGAGAGATACTGTATATATAATGTGAGGGGTGGACTCACTTATGGGAGATACTGTATATATAATGTGAGGGGTGGAGTCACTTATGGGAGATACTGTATATATAATGTGAGGGGTGGACTCACTTATAGGAGATACTGTATATAATGTGAGGGGTGGACTCACTTATGGGAGATACTGTATATATAATGTGAGGGGTGGACTCACTTATGGGGGATACTGTATATAATGTGAGGGGTGGAGTCACTTATGAAAGATACTGTATATATAATGTGAGGGGTGGAGTCACTTATGGGAGATACTGTATATAATGTGTGGGGTGGACTCACTTATAGGAGATACTGTATATAATGTGAGGGGTGGAATCACTTATGGGATATACTGTATATAATGTGAGGGGTGGAGTCACTTATGGGAGATACTGTATATAATGTGAGGGGTGGAGTCACTTATGGGATATACTGTATATATAATGTGAGGGGTGGACTCACGTATGGGAGATACTGTATATATAATGTGAGGGGTGGACTCACTTATGGGAGATACTGTATATATAATGTGAGGGGTGGAGTCACTTATGGGAGACACTGTATATAATGTGAGGGGTGGACTCACTTATGGGAGATACTATATATATAATGTGAGGGGTGGAGTCACTTATGGGAGATACTGTATATATAATGTGAGGGGTGGACTCACTTATGGGAGATACTGTATATATAATGTGAGGAGTGGACTCACTTATGGGATATACTGGATAAAATGTGAGGGGTGGACTCACTTATAGGAGATACTGTATATATAATGTGAGGGGTGGAGTCACTTATGGGAGATACTGTATATATAATGTGAGGGGTGGACTCACTTATGGGAGATACTGTATATATAATGTGAGGGGTGGAGTCACTTATGGGAGATACTGTATATATAATGCAAGGGGTGGAGTCACTTATGGGAGATACTGTATATATAATGTGAGGGGTGGACTCACTTATGGGAGATACTGTATATATAATGTGAGGGGTGGACTCACTTATGGGAGATACTGTATATAATGTGAGGGGTGGAGTCACTTATGGGAGATACTGTATATATAATGTGAGGGGTGGACTCACTTATGGGAGATACTGTATATAATGTGAGGGGTGGACTCACTTATGGGAGATACTGTATATAATGTGAGGGGTGGACTCACTTATGGGAGATACTGTATATATAATGTGAGGGGTGGACTCACTTATGGGAGATACTGTATATATAATGTGAGGGGTGGACTCACGTATGGGAGATACTGTATATATAATGTGAGGGGTGGACCCACTTATGGGAGATACTGTATATATAATGTGAGGGGTGGACTCACTTATGGTATATATTATATATAATGTGAGGGGTGGAGTCACTTATGGGAGATATTGTATATATAATGTGAGGGGGGGACTCACTTATGGGAGATACTGTATAAAATGTGAGGGGTGGACTCACTTATAGGAGATACTGTATATAATGTGAGGGGTGGAATCACTTATGGGATATACTGTATATAATGTGAGGGGTGGAGTCACTTATGGGAGATACTGTATATAATGTGAGGGGTGGACTCACTTATGGGAGATACTGTATATAAAATGTGAGGGGTGGAGTCACTTATGGGATATACTGTATATATAATGTGAGGGGTGGACTCACTTATGGGAGATATTGTATATATAATGTGAGGGGGGGACTCACTTATGGGAGATACTGTATATATAATGTGAGGGGTGGAGTCACTTATGGGATATACTGTATATATAATGTGAGGGGTTTAGTCACTTATGGGATATACTGTATATATAATGTGAGGGGTGGAGTCACTTATGGGAGATTCTGTATATAATGTGAGGAGTGGAGTCACTAATGGGAGATACTGTATATAATGTGAGGGGTGGACTCACTTATGGAAGATACTGTATATATAATGTGAGGGGTGGACTCACTTATAGGAGATACTGTATATAATGTGAGGGTTGGACTCACTTATGGGAGATACTGTATATATAATGTGAGGGATGGAATCACTTATGGGAGATACTGTATATATAATGTGAGGGGTGGACTCACTTATGGGATATACTGTATATAATGTGAGGGGTGGACTCACTTATGGGATATACTGTATATATAATGTGAGGAGTGGACTCACTTCTGGGATATACTGTATATAATGTGAGGGTTGGACTCACTTACGGGAGATACTGTATATATAATGTGAGGGGTGGACTCACTTATGGGAGATACTGTATATATAATGTGAGGGGTGGAGTCACTTATGGGAGATACTGTATATAAAGTGAGGGGTGGACTCACTTATGGGATATACTGTATATATGATGTGAGGGGTGGACTCACTTATGAGAGATACTGTATATATAATGTGAGGGGTGGACTCACTTATGGGAGATACTGTATAAATAATGTGAGGGGTGGACTCACTTATGGGAGATACTGTATATAATGTGAGGGGTGGACTCACTTATGGGAGATACTGTATATATGATGTGAGGGGTGGACTCACTTATGAGAGATACTGTATATATAATGTGAGGGGTGGACTCACTTATGGGAGATACTGTATATATAATGTGAGGGGTGGACTCACTTATGGGAGATACTGTATATAATGTGAGGGGTGGACTCACTTATGGGAGATACTGCATATAATGTGAGGGGTGGAGTCACTTATGGGAGATACTGTATATATAATGTGAGGGGTGGACTCACTTATGGGAAATACTGTATATATAATGTGAGGGGTGGACTCACTTATGGAAGATACTGTATATGATGTGAGAGGTGGACTCACTTATGGGATATACTGTATATATAATGTGAGGGGTGGAGTCACTTATGGGAGATACTGTATATAATGTGAATGGTGGACTCACTTATGGGAGATACTGTATATATAATGTGAGGGGTGGAGTCACTTATGGGAGATACTGTATATATAATGTGAGGGGTGGACTCACTTATGTCAGATACTGTATATATCATGTGAGGGGTGGACTCACTTATGGGATATACTGTATATATAATGTGAGGGGTGGAGTCACTTATGGGAGATACTGTATATATAATGTGAGGGGTGGAGTCACTTATGGGATATACTGTATATATAATGTGAGGGGTGGACTCACTTATGGGATATACTGTATATAATGTGAGGGGTGGACCCACTTATGGGATATACTGTATATAGTGTGAGGGGTGGAGTCCCTTATGGGAGATACTGTATATATAATGTGAGGGGTGGAGTCACTTATGGGAGATACTGTATATAATGTGAGGGGTGGACTCACTTATGGGAGATACTGTATATATAATGTGAGGAGTGGACTCACTTATGTGAGATACTGTATATATAATGTGAGGGGTGGAGTCACTTATGGGATATACTGTATATATAATGTGAGGGGTGGACTCACTTATGGGATAGACTGTATATATAATGTGAGGGGTGGACTCACTTATGGGGGATACTGTATATATAATGTGAGGGGTGGACTCACTTATGGGAGATACTGTATATATAATGTGAGGGGTGGAATCACTTATGGGAGATACTGTATATATAATGTGAGGGGTGGACTCACTTATGGGGGATACTGTATATATAATGTGAGGGGTGGACTCACTTATGGGAGATACTGTATATATAATGTGAGGGGTGGACTCACTTATGGGATATACTGTATATATAATGTGAGGGGTGGACTCACTTATGGGGGATACTGTATATATAATGTGAGGGGTGGACTCACTTATGGGAGATACTGTATATATAATGTGAGGGGTGGAGTCACTTATGGGAGATACTGTATATAATGTGAGGGGTGGAGTCACTCATGGGAGATACTGTATATATAATGTGAGGGGTGGAGTCACTTATGGGAGATACTGTATATATAATGTGAGGGGTGGACTCACTTATGGGAAATACTGTATATAATGTGAGGGGTGGAGTCACTTATGGGAGATACTGCATATATAATGTGAGGGGTGGAGTCACTTATGGGAGATACGGTATATAATGTGAGGGGTGGACTCACTTATGGGATATACTGTATATAATGTGAGGGGTGGAGTCACTTATGGGAGATACTGTATATATAATGTGAGAGGTGGAGTCACTTATGGGAGATACTGTATATAATGTGAGGGGTGGAGTCACTTATGGGAGATACTGTATATATAATGTGAGGGGTGGACTCACTTATGGGATATACTGTATATAATGTGAGGGGTGGAGTCACTTATGGGAGATACTGTATATAATGTGAGGGGTGGAGTCACTTATGGGAGATACTGTATATATAATGTGAGGGGTGGAGTCACTTATGGGAGATACTGTATATATAATGTGAGGGGTGGACTCACTTATGGGAAATACTGTATATAATGTGAGGGGTGGAGTCACTTATGGGAGATACTGTATATATAATGTGAGGGGTGGAGTCACTTATGGGAGATACTGTATATAATGTGAGGGGTGGACTCACTTATGGGGGATACTGTATATATAATGTGAGGGGTGGACTCACTTATTGGATATACTGTATATATAATGTGAGGGGTGGACTCACTTATGGGATATACTGTATATAATGTGAGGGGTGGACTCACTTATGGGAGATACTGTATATATAATGTGAGGGGTGGACTCACTTATGGGATATACTGTATATAATGTGAGGGGTGGAGTCACTTATGGGATATACTGTATATAATGTGAGGGGTGGAGTCACTTATGGGAGATACTGTATATATAATGTGAGAGGTGGAGTCACTTATGGGAGATACTGTATATAATGTGAGGGGTGGACTCACTTATGGGATATACTGTATATATAATGTGAGGGGTGGAGTCACTTATGGGAGATACTGTATATAATGTGAGGGGTGGACTCACTTATGGGAGATACTGTATATATAATGTGTGGGGTGGACTCACTTATGGGAGATACTGTATATATAATGTGAGGGGTGGACTCACTTATGGGAGATACTGTATATATAATGTGAGGGGTGGACTCACTTATGGAAGATACTGTATATAATGTGAGCGGTGGACTCACTTATGGGATATACTGTATATATAATGTGAGGGGTGGAGTCACTTATGGGAGATACTGTATATAATGTGAGGGGTGGACTCACTTATGGGAGATACTGTATATATAATGTGAGGGGTGGAGTCACTTATGGGAGATACTGTATATATAATGTGAGGGGTGGACTCACTTATGTCAGATACTGTATATATAATGTGAGGGGTGGACTCACTTATGGGATATACTGTATATATAATGTGAGGGGTGGACTCATTTATCGGAGATACTGGATATAATGTGAGGGGTGGAGTCACTTATGGGAGATACTGTATATAGTGTGAGGGGTGGAGTCACTTATGGGAGATACTGTATATATAATGTGAGGGGTGGAGTCACTTATGGGACATACTGTATATAATGTGAGGGGTGGACTCACTTATGGAAGATACTGTATATATAATGTGAGGGGTGGAGTCACTTATGGGATATACTGTATATATAATGTGAGGGGTGGACTCACTTATGGGGGATACTGTATATATAATGTGAGGGGTGGACTCACTTATGGGAGATACTGTATATATAATGTGAGGGGTGGACTCACTTATGGGGGATACTGTATATATAATGTGAGGGGTGGAGTCACTTATGGGAGATACTGTATATAATGTGAGGGGTGGACTCACTTATGGGAGATACTGTATATATAATGTGAGGGGTGGACTCACTTATGTCAGATACTGTATATATAATGTGAGGGGTGGACTCACTTATGGGATATACTGTATATATAATGTGAGGGGTGGACTCATTTATCGGAGATACTGGATATAATGTGAGGGGTGGAGTCACTTATGGGAGATACTGTATATAGTGTGAGGGGTGGAGTCACTTATGGGAGATACTGTATATATAATGTGAGGGGTGGAGTCACTTATGGGAGATACTGTATATAATGTGAGGGGTGGACTCACTTATGGAAGATACTGAATATATAATGTGAGGGGTGGAGTCACTTATGGGAGATACTGTATATATAATGTGAGGGGTGGACTCACTTATGGGGGATACTGTATATATAATGTGAGGGGTGGACTCACTTATGGGGGATACTGTATATATAATGTGAGGGGTGGACTCACTTATGGGAAATACTGTATATATAATGTGAGGGGTGGACTCACTTATGGGATATACTGTATATATAATGTGAGGGGTGGACTCACTTATGGGGGATACTGTATATATAATGTGAGGGGTGGACTCACTTATGGGAGATACTGTATATATAATGTGAGGGGTGGAGTCACTTATGGGAGATACTGTATATAATGTGAGGGGTGGAGTCACTTATGGGAGATACTGTATATATAATGTGAGGGGTGGACTCACTTATGGGATATACTGTATATATAATGTGAGGGGTGGACTCACTTTATGTGGGGATACTGTATATATAATGTGAGGGGTGGACTCACTTATGGGAGATACTGTATATATAATGTGAGGGGTGGAGTCACTTATGGGAGATACTGTATATAATGTGAGGGTGGAAGTCACTTATGGGAGATACTGTATATATAATGTGAGGGGTGGAGTCACTTATGGGAGATACTGTATATATACTGTGAGGGGTGGACTCACTTATGGGAAATACTGTATATAATGTGAGGGGTGGAGTCACTTATGGGAGATACTGTATATATAATGTGAGGGGTGGGAGTCACTTATGGGAGATACGGTATATAATGTGAGGGGTGGACTCACTTATGGGATGTACTGTATATATAATGTGAGGGGTGGAGTCACTTATGGGATATACTGTATATATAATGTGAGGGGTGACTCACTTATGGGATATACTGTATATAATGTGAGGGGTGGAGTCACTTATGGGAGATACTGTATATAATGTGAGGGGTGAGTCACTTATGGGAGATACTGTATATATAATGTGAAGAGTGGGCTCACTTATGGGAGATACTGTATAATAATGTGAGGGGGGACTCACTTATGGGATATACTGTATATAATGTGAGGGGTGGAGTCACTTATGGGAGTTACTGTATATAATGTGAGGGGTGGAGTCCACTTATGGGAGATACTGTATATATAATGTGAGGGTGGACTAACTTATGGGATATACTGTATATTTAATGTGAGGGGTGGAGTCACTTATGGGATATACTGTATATATAATGTGAGGGGTGGACTCACTTATGGGATATACTGTATATAATGTGAGGGGTGGAGTCACTTATGGGAGATACTGTATATAATGTGAGGGGTGGAGTCACTTATGGGAGATACTGTATATATAATGTGAGGGGTGGGCTCACTTATTGGAGATACTGTATATATAATGTGAGGGGTGGACTCACTTATGGGATATACTGTATATAATGTGAGGGGTGGAGTCACTTAATGGGAGATACTGTATATAATGTGAGGGGTGGAGTCACTTATGGGAGATACTGTATATATAATGTGAGGGGTGGACTCACTTATGGGATATACTGTATATAATGTGAGGGGTGGAGTCACTTATGGGAGATACTGTATATAATGTGAGGGGTGGAGTCACTTATGGGAGATACTGTATATATAATGTGAGGGGGTGGACTCACTTATGGGATATACTGTATATAATGTGAGGGGTGGAGTCACTTATGGGATATACTGTATATAATATGAGGGGTGGACTCACTTATGGGATATAACTGTATATAATGTGAGGCGGTGGAGTCACTTATGGGAGATACTGTATATATAATGTGCAGGGGTGGACTCACTTATGGGGGATACTGTATATATAATGTGAGGGGTGGACTCACTTATGGGAGATACTGTATATATAATGTGGAGGGGTGGACTCACTTATGGGGGATACTGTATATATAATGTGAGGGGTGGAGTCCACTTATGGGAGATACTGTGTATAATGTGAGGGGTGGACTCACTTATGGGAGATACTGTATATATAATGTGAGGGGTGGAGTCACTTATGGGAGATACTGTATATATAATGTGAGGGGTGGACTCACTTATGTCAGATACTGTATATATAATGTGAGGGGTGGACTCACTTATGGGATATACTGTATATATAATGTGAGGGGTGGACTCATTTATCAGAGATACTGGATATAATGTGAGGGGGTGGAGTCACTTATGGGAGATACTGTATATAGTGTGAGGGGTGGAGTCACTTATGGGAGATACTGTATATATAATGTGAGGGGTGGAGTCACTTATGGGAGATACTGTATATAATGTGAGGGGTGGGCTCACTTATGGAAGATCCTGAATATATATAATGTGAGGGGTGGAGTCACTTATGGGAGATACTGTATATATATGTGAGGGGGTGGACTCACTTATGGGGGATACTGTATATATAATGTGAGGGGTGGACTCACTTATGGGAGATACTGTATATATAATGTGAGGGGTGGAGTCACTTATGGGAGATACTGTATATATAATGTGAGGGGTGGACTCACTTATGGGGGATACTGTATATATAATGTGAGGGGTGGACTCACTTATGGGAGATACTGTATATATAATGTGAGGGGTGGACTCACTTATGGGATATACTGTATATATAATGTGAGGGGTGGACTCACTTATGGGGGATACTGTATATATAATGTGAGGGGTGGACTCACTTATGGGAGATACTGTATATATAATGTGAGGGGGTGGAGTCACTTATGGGAGATACTGTATATAATGTGAGGGGTGGAGTCACCTTATGGGAGATACTGTATATATAATGTGAGGGGTGGAGTCACTTATGGGAGATACTGTATATATAATGTGAGGGGTGGACTCACTTATGGGAAATACTGTATATAATGTGAGGGGTGGAGTCACTTATGGGAGATACTGTATATATAATGTGAGGGGTGGAGTCACTTATGGGAGATACGGTATATAATGTGAGGGGTGGACTCACTTATGGATATACTGTATATAATGTGAGGGGTGGAGTCACTTATGGGAGAAACTGTATATATAATGTGAGAGGTGGAGTCACTTATGGGAGATACTGGTATATAATGTGAGGGGTGGAGTCACTTATGGGAGATACTGTATATATAATGTGAGGGGTGGACTCACTTATGGGATATACTGTATATAATGTGAGGGGTGGAGTCACTTATCGGAGATACTGTATATAATGTGAGGGGTGGAGTCACTTATGGGAGATACTGTATATATAATGTGAGGGGTGGAGTCACTTATGGGAGATACTGTATATATAATGTGAGGGGTGGACTCACTTATGGGAAATACTGTATATAATGTGAGGGGTGGAGTCACTTATGGGAGATACTGTATATATAATGTGAGGGGTGGAGTCACTTATGGGAGATACTGTATAAAATGTGAGGGGTGGACTCACTTATGGGGGATACTGTATATATAATGTGAGGGGTGGACTCACTTATTGGATATACTGTATATATAATGTGAGGGGTGGACTCACTTATGGGATATACTGTATATAATGTGAGGGGTGGACTCACTTATGGGAGATACTGTATATATAATGTGAGGGGTGGACTCACTTATGGGATATACTGTATATAATGTGAGGGGTGGAGTCACTTATGGGATATACTGTATATAATGTGAGGGGTGGAGTCACTTATGGGAGATACTGTATATAAAATGTGAGAGGTGGAGTCACTTATGGGAGATACTGTATATAATGTGAGGGGTGGACTCACTTATGGGATATACTGTATATATAATGTGAGGGGTGGAGTCACTTATGGGAGATACTGTATATAATGTGAGGGGTGGACTCACTTATGGGAGATACTGTATATATAATGTGAGGGGTGGACTCACTTATGGGAGATACTGTATATATAATGTGAGGGGTGGACTCACTTATGGGAAATACTGTATATATAATGTGAGGGGTGGACTCACTTATGGAAGATACTGTATATAATGTGAGCGGTGGACTCACTTATGGGATATACTGTATATATAATGTGAGGGGTGGAGTCACTTATGGGAGATACTGTATATAATGTGAGGGGTGGACTCACTTATGGGAGATACTGTATATATAATGTGAGGGGTGGAGTCACTTATGGGAGATACTGTATATATAATGTGAGGGGTGGACTCACTTATGTCAGATACTGTATATATAATGTGAGGGGTGGACTCACTTATGGGATATACTGTATATATAATGTGAGGGGTGGACTCATTTATCGGAGATACTGGATATAATGTGAGGGGTGGAGTCACTTATGGGAGATACTGTATATAGTGTGAGGGGTGGAGTCACTTATGGGAGATACTGTATATATAATGTGAGGGGTGGAGTCACTTATGGGACATACTGTATATAATGTGAGGGGTGGACTCACTTATGGAAGATACTGTATATATAATGTGAGGGGTGGACTCACTTATGGGATATACTGTATATATAATGTGAGGGGTGGACTCACTTATGGGGGATACTGTATATATAATGTGAGGGGTGGACTCACTTATGGGAGATACTGTATATATAATGTGAGGGGTGGAGTCACTATTGGGATATACTGTATATATAATGTGAGGGGTGGACTCACTTATGGGGGATACTGTATATATAATGTGAGGGGTGGAGTCACTTATGGGAGATACTGTATATAATGTGAGGGGTGGACTCACTTATGGGAGATACTGTATATATAATGTGAGGGGTGGACTCACTTATGTCAGATACTGTATATATAATGTGAGGGGTGGACTCACTTATGGGATATACTGTATATATAATGTGAGGGGTGGACTCATTTATCGGAGATACTGGATATAATGTGAGGGGTGGAGTCACTTATGGGAGATACTGTATATAGTGTGAGGGGTGGAGTCACTTATGGGAGATACTGTATATATAATGTGAGGGGTGTACTCACTTATGGGATATACTGTATATATAATGTGAGGGGTGGAGTCACTTATGGGAGATACTATAATGTGAGGGGTGGACTCACTTATGGAAGATACTGAATATATAATGTGAGGGGTGGAGTCACTTATGGGAGATACTGTATATATAATGTGAGGGGTGGACTCACTTATGGGGGATACTGTATATATAATGTGAGGGGTGGACTCACTTATGGGAGATACTGTATATATAATGTGAGGGGTGGACTCACTTATGGGGGATACTGTATATATAATGTGAGGGGTGGACTCACTTATGGGAGATACTGTATATATAATGTGAGGGGTGGACTCACTTATGGGATATACTGTATATATAATGTGAGGGGTGGACTCACTTATGGGGGATACTGTATATATAATGTGAGGGGTGGACTCACTTATGGGAGATACTGTATATATAATGTGAGGGGTGGAGTCACTTATGGGAGATACTGTATATAATGTGAGGGGTGGAGTCACTTATGGGAGATACTGTATATATAATGTGAGGGGTGGAGTCACTTATGGGAGATACTGTATATATAATGTGAGGGGTGGACTCACTTATGGGAAATACTGTATATAATGTGAGGGGTGGAGTCACTTATGGGAGATACTGTATATATAATGTGAGGGGTGGAGTCACTTATGGGAGATACGGTATATAATGTGAGGGGTGGACTCACTTATGGGATATACTGTATATAATGTGAGGGGTGGAGTCACTTATGGGAGATACTGTATATATAATGTGAGAGGTGGAGTCACTTATGGGAGATACTGTATATAATGTGAGGGGTGTAGTCACTTATGGGAGATACTGTATATATAATGTGAGGGGTGGACTCACTTATGGGATATACTGTAGATAATGTGAGGGGTGGAGTCACTTATGGGAGATACTGTATATAATGTGAGGGGTGGAGTCACTTATGGGAGATACTGTATATATAATGTGAGGGGTGGAGTCACTTATGGGAGATACTGTATATATAATGTGAGGGGTGGACTCACTTATGGGAAATACTGTATATAATGTGAGGGGTGGAGTCACTTATGGGAGATACTGTATATATAATGTGAGGGGTGGAGTCACTTATGGGAGATACGGTATATAATGTGAGGGGTGGACTCACTTATGGGATATACTGTATATATAATGTGAGGGGTGGAGTCACTTATGGGATATACTGTATATATAATGTGAGGGGTGGACTCACTTATGGGATATACTGTATATAATGTGAGGGGTGGACTCACTTATGGGAGATACTGTATATAATGTGAGGGGTGGACTCACTTATGGGAGATACTGTATATATAATGTGAGGGGTGGAGTCACTTATGGGAGATACTGTATATAATGTGAGGGGTGGAGTCACTTATGGGAGATACTGTATATATAATGTGAGGGGTGGACTCACTTATGGGATATACTGTATATAATGTGAGGGGTGGAGTCACTTATGGGAGATACTGTATATAATGTGAGGGGTGGAGTCACTTATGGGAGATACTGTATATATAATGTGAGGGGTGGACTCACTTATGGGATATACTGTATATAATGTGAGGGGTGGAGTCACTTATGGGATATACTGTATATATAATGTGAGGGGTGGACTCACTTATGGGATATACTGTATATAATGTGAGGGGTGGAGTCACTTATGGGAGATACTGTATATAATGTGAGGGGTGGAGTCACTTATGGGAGATACTGTATATATAATGTGAGGGGTGGACTCACTTATGGGATATACTGTATATAATGTGAGGGGTGGAGTCACTTATGGGATATACTGTATATATAATGTGAGGGGTGGACTCACTTATGGGATATACTGTATATAATGTGAGGGGTGGAGTCACTTATGGGAGATACTGTATATAATGTGAGGGGTGGAGTCACTTATGGGAGATACTGTATATATAATGTGAGGGGTGGACTCACTTATGGGATATACTGTATATAATGTGAGGGGTGGAGTCACTTATGGGAGATACTGTATATAATGTGAGGGGTGGAGTCACTTATGGGAGATACTGTATATATAATGTGAGGGGTGGACTCACTTATGGGATATACTGTATATAATGTGAGGGGTGGAGTCACTTATGGGATATACTGTATATATAATGTGAGGGGTGGACTCACTTATGGGATATACTGTATATAATGTGAGGGGTGGAGTCACTTATGGGAGATACTGTATATAATGTGAGGGGTGGAGTCACTTATGGGAGATACTGTATATATAATGTGAGGGGTGGACTCACTTATGGAAGATACTGTATATATAATGTGAGGGGTGGACTCACTTATGGGATATACTGTATATAATGTGAGGGGTGGAGTCACTTATGGGATATACTGTATATAATGTGAGGGGTGGAGTCACTTATGGGATATACTGTATATATAATGTGAGGGGTGGACTCACTTATGGGATATACTGTATATAATGTGAGGGGTGGAGTCACTTATGGGAGATACTGTATATAATGTGAGGGGTGGAGTCACTTATGGGAGATACTGTATATATAATGTGAGGGGTGGACTCACTTATGGGATATACTGTATATAATGTGAGGGGTGGAGTCACTTATGGGAGATACTGTATATAATGTGAGGGGTGGAGTCACTTATGGGAGATACTGTATATATAATGTGAGGGGTGGACTCACTTATGGGATATACTGTATATAATGTGAGGGGTGGACTCACTTATGGGATATACTGTATATAATGTGAGGGGTGGAGTCACTTATGGGAGATACTGTATATAATGTGAGGGGTGGAGTCACTTATGGGAGATACTGTATATATAATGTGAGGGGTGGACTCACTTATGGGATATACTGTATATAATGTGAGGGGTGGAGTCACTTATGGGAGATACTGTATATAATGTGAGGGGTGGAGTCACTTATGGGAGATACTGTATATATAATGTGAGGGGTGGACTCACTTATGGGATATACTGTATATAATGTGAGGGGTGGAGTCACTTATGGGATATACTGTATATATAATGTGAGGGGTGGACTCACTTATGGGATATACTGTATATAATGTGAGGGGTGGAGTCACTTATGGGAGATACTGTATATATAATGTGAGGGGTGGACTCACTTATGGGATATACTGTATATATAATGTGAGGGGTGGGGTCACTTATGGGAGATACTGTATATATAATGTGAGGGGTGGACTCACTTATGGGATATACTGTATATATAATGTGAGGGGTGGAGTCACTTATGGGAGATACTGTATATATAATGTGAGGGGTGGACTCACTTATGGGATATACTGTATATAATGTGAGGGGTGGAGTCACTTATGGGAGATACTGTATATATAATGTGAGGGGTGGACTCACTTATGGGATATACTGTATATAATGTGAGGGGTGGAGTCACTTATGGGAGATACTGTATATAATGTGAGGGGTGGAGTCACTTATGGGAGATACTGTATATATAATGTGAGGGGTGGACTCACTTATGGGATATACTGTATATATAATGTGAGGGGTGGAGTCACTTATGGGAGATACTGTATATATAATGTGAGGGGTGGACTCACTTATGGGATATACTGTATATAATGTGAGGGGTGGAGTCACTTATGGGATATACTGTATATATAATGTGAGGGGTGGACTCACTTATGGGATATACTGTATATAATGTGAGGGGTGGAGTCACTTATGGGAGATACTGTATATAATGTGAGGGGTGGAGTCACTTATGGGAGATACTGTATATATAATGTGAGGGGTGGACTCACTTATGGAAGATACTGTAGTTTTAGTTGGATGAACTTATGTCAAAATTCTGAAAAAGATCTCTTTCCACAAACCATGCAAAAGAGAGTTAGTATTTCCCACCGATACATGAGCCATGGGACTGAAAAGGTCTCCGGAGACTGATGTGCTCAGTGCTGCCTCTTGCTGGTTTTCTCATCTCATCCTTGACCTTCTGGGCATCATGACAAGTGAAGACATCTGCCGCAGAGTTTAGATCAAGTATAAAGTGTCACCTTTCTGCTTTATCCACTGGGATCCTATGTTGTTCTGTCAGGAGCTAGTCTGACAGCAGCACAATGATGGGGGGGGGGGGGTGTATCTCTGCCCCTGTGAGCTACAGGACCCAGGAATTTTTAACGATAAACAAAAAACGCCCACTGGGCATAAACCCCCCATCCCCCCCTCTATGGGCTGTGAACCTTGGAAGTTCCAGATTAGCCACAGTATAAGCAGGGCCGGTGCAAGGATTTCTGCCAACACAAGCGAAACTCCATTTTGGCGCCCCCCCCCCCCCAAGTCGACCCCCACCCAGGGGCGGATCCAGAGTCGAGTCTCGGGAGGGGCACTATTAGAGTATTTTGTGTTGGCGGACAGAAAACAAGATGTTGCTCACGGAACTTACAATATTATTAAATGTATCATACAGTCCTAACCTTGTTTAAGACTCTTAGGCCATGTTCATATGTCAGAATAATAATCAAATATACCAATTGCCACAGAATGGGGAAGTGCTAAAGTAGTTTTTATCATTTAAAACTACAGCTCCCAGTATGACCTAAGCAGTGGTAAGGGGATGCTGGGAGTTGTTGTTTCACCCATCATTACTGCAGAACTTACAAGTGACTCCAGCTCTGATGGGACACACACAGGAGAATACACAATGATATCAGTGACTACAGGTGACATCTTCTCTATAGTGAGGAGAATACACAATGATATCAGTGACTACAGGTGACGTCTTCTCTATAGTGAGGAGAATACACAATGATATCAGTGATTACAGGTGACGTCTTCTCTATAGTGAGGAGAATACACAATGATATCAGTGACTACAGGTGACGTCTTCTCTATAGTGAGGAGAATACACAATGATATCAGTGACTACAGGTGACGTCTTCTCTATAGTGAGGAGAATACACAATGATATCAGTGATTACAGGTGACGTCTTCTCTATAGTGAGGAGAATACACAATGATATCAGTGATTACAGGTGACATCTTCTCTATAGTGAGGAGAATACACAACGATATCAGTGACTACAGGTGACGTCTTCTCTATAGTGAGGAGAATACACAATGATATCAGTGACTACAGGTGACGTCTTCTCTATAGTGAGGAGAATACACAATGATATCAGTGACTACAGGTGACGTCTTCTCTATAGTGAGGAGAATACACAATGATATCAGTGATTACAGGTGACGTCTTCTCTATAGTGAGGAGAATACACAATGATATCAGTGACTACAGGTGACGTCTTCTCTATAGTGAGGAGAATACACAATGATATCAGTGACTACAGGTGACGTCTTCTCTATAGTGAGGAGAATACACAATGATATCAGTGACTACAGGTGACGTCTTCTCTATAGTCTTTCCTTATCTAATTCAGATGTTACATACCGCCGGGAATTGTTCCAGCTAAATTTTCTCTCAGCAGAACTTGACGCCCAGATGGTTTCTATGTAAGCGGATTCTGATCCTCTATATGAAAACAATAATTATTATAATACTGCCAAACACTGTATTCTTCTAATACAATACCGCCACACACCCTCTGAATATAATTCTGACACACTGTACCTCCTGAATATACAACACACTGTACCCTCTGAATATAATACCGCCACACACCGTACCTTCTGAATATAATACTATCACAAACTGCACCCTCTGAATATAATACCGCCACACACCGTACCCTCTGTATATAATACTATCACACACTGCACCCTCTGAATATAATACCGCCACACACTGTACCCTCTGAATATAATACTATCACACACTGCACCCTCTGAATATAATACTATCACACACTGTGCCCTCTGAATATAATACTATCACACACTGCACTCTCTGAATATAATACTATCACACACTGCACCCTCTGAAAATAATACTACCACACACTGTGCCCTCTGTATATAATACTATCACACACTGCACCCTCTGAATATAATACTACCACACACTGTGTTCTCTAAATTTAATGCTACCAAACACTGCACTCTCTGAATATAACTTGCTGTGCAGTGCACCCTCTGAATAAAATACCCAAATGTTTTGTGGCCCATAAAAAACGTACCACCCCAGAAATTCCTCATCATATACACTATACTTCTGAAATACAAAACACTCTGTGCCTTCACATATAGTAATAATGCCCCATCTTGTGCCCCTACATATAATAATTATGACCCGTCCTGTTCCCCCCACATAATAATAATGCCCTCTGTCCTGTGCCCCTAACACATATTGCCCCCTGTGCTGTGCCCTTCACATATAATGCCCCCGTTCTTTGCCCCTCACATATAATGCCTCCATCATGCGTCCCTCACATATAATGCCCCGTGCTGTGCCCTTCACATATAATGTCCCCGTTTTTTGCCCCTCACATATAATGCCCCCTGTGCTGTGCCCCTCACATATAATGCCCCCTGTGCTGTACCCCTCACATATAATGCCCCCATCCTGTCCCCTCAGGGGGCATTATATGTGAGGGGGACAGCACAGGGGGCATTTTATGTTTGGGGCACATGAAAGGAGCATTATTTGTGAGGGGCACAGCTCAGGGGGCATTATATGTGAGGGGCGCATGACGGGGGCAATATATGTGAAGGGTGCATGATGGGGGCATTATATATATGAGGGGTGCATGATGGGGGCATTATATATGAGGGGTGCATTATGGGGCATTATATGTGATGGGCACAGCACAGGGGGCATTATATGTGTGGGGCAAAGCATGGGGCATAATATGTGTGGGGCACAGCACAGGTGGCATTATATGAAATAATGTCTCCTGTGCTGTGCCCTTCACATATAATGCCCCCTGTGCCCCACACATATAATTTATATGTGTGGAGCACAGCACAGGGGGCATTATATGTGAGGGGTACAGCACAGGAGACATTATTTCATATAATGCCACCTGTGCTGTGCCCCACACATATTATGCCCCATGCTTTGCCCCACACATATAATGCCCCCTGTGCTGTGCCCATCACATATAATGCCCCTTGTGCTGTGCCCCTAACATATAAATGATATGTGTGGGACACAGCACAGGGGGCATTATATGTGAGGGGCATAGCACAGGGGGGCCCCCTGTCATGTGCTCTTCCCATATAATGCCCCCTCTGCTTTGCCCTGTAGCCCCTCACATTAAATATTCCCTTCTTCCAAGTTTTTAAATTCCCCTCCCCCTCCTCCTGTATATAGTTTCCCCAAATCCCCTGGCCCCTGAGCATACTCCTTAGTACTTACAGTATGCGGGCTGCGGGGACAGGATCTCCGGGCGCCGGCGCGATGATGTGATGTCTTCGCGCCGGCCTCTAGTGAATCGCGTCCCCGTAGCTCACACGCTGTAATCACAGCGTGGTGTGAAAGTTTAGTGAATGGTGGAGCTGGAGCTTACAGCTTCGGCTCCACTATGCAAGGTGGTGGGGCGGGTGCTGCGTGCGGCAATCCCCCTGGATCCGCCACTGCCCCCACCCTCCACCCCGGCCACCAGAACTCCCACACGTGAGTACAGAAAATGTAGCAGATGTTACCTGCAGTCCTATGTAACACCACAGATAACACAGTGATAACTCTCTGAGTACAGATAATGTAGTAATGTGACCTGCAGTCCTATGTAACACCACAGATAACACAGTGATAACTCTCTGAGTACAGATAATGTAGTAGATGTGTCCTGCAGTCCTATGTAACACCACAGATAACACAGTGATAACTCTGACTACAGATAATGTAGTAGATGTCACCTGCAGTCCTATGTAACATCACATATAACAGTGATAACTCTCTGAGTACAGATAATGTAGTAGATGTTACCTGCAGTCCTATGTAACACCACAGATAACACAGTGATAACTCTCTGAGTACAGATAATGTAGTAATGTGACCTGCAGTCCTATGTAACACCACAGATAACACAGTGATAACTCTCTGACTACAGATAATGTAGTAGATGTGTCCTGCAGTCCTATGTAACACCACAGATAACACAGTGATAACTCTGACTACAGATAATGTAGTAGATGTCACCTGCAGTCCTATGTAACATCACATATAACAGTGATAACTCTCTGAGTACAGATAATGTAGTAGATGTTACCTGCAGTCCTATGTAACACCACAGATAACACAGTGATAACTCTCTTAGTACAGATAATGTAGTAGATGTTACCTGCAGTCCTATGTAACACCACAGATAACACAGTGATAACTCTCTGAGTACAGATAATGTAGTAATGTGACCTGCAGTCCTATGTAACACCACAGATAACACAGTGATAACTCTCTGACTACAGATAATGTAGTAGATGTGTCCTGCAGTCCTATGTAACACCACAGATAACACAGTGATAACTCTGACTACAGATAATGTAGTAGATGTTACCTGCAGTCCTATGTAACATCACATATAACAGTGATAACTCTCTGAGTACAGATAATGTAGTAATGTGACCTGCAGTCCTATGTAACACCACAGATAACACAGTGATAACTCTCTGACTACAGATAATGTAGTAGATGTGTCCTGCAGTCCTATGTAACACCACAGATAACACAGTGATAACTCTGACTACAGATAATGCAGTAGATGTTACCTGCAGTCCTATGTAACACCACAGATAACACAGTGATAACTCTCTGAGTACAGATAATGTAGTAATGTGACCTGCAGTCCTATGTAACACCACAGATAACACAGTGATAACTCTCTGAGTACAGATAATGTAGTAATGTGACCTGCAGTCCTATGTAACACCACAGATAACACAGTGATAACTCTCTGAGTACAGATAATGTAGTAATGTTACCTGCAGTCCTATGTAACACCACAGATAACAGTGATAACTCTCTGACTACAGATAATGTAAAGATGTGACCTGCAGTCCTACGTAACACCACAGATAACACAGTGATAACTCTCTGAGTACAGATAATGTAGTAATGTTACCTGCAGTCCTATGTAACACCACAGATAACAGTGATAACTCTCTGAGTACATATAATGTATAGATGTGTCCTGCAGTCCTATGTAACACCACAGATAACACAGTGATAACTCTGAGTACAGATAATGTAGTAGATGTCACCTGCAGTCCTATGTAACACCACAGATAACACAGTGATAACTCTCTGAGTACAGACAATGTAGTAAATGTGACCTGCAGCCCTATGTAACACTGCAGATAACACAGTAATAACTCTGTAACAACTCCCAGCGTCTCCCCCCCCTTATCAATCATACATACACAACCCCTCCCTCTCCTCAGACTCCTCACCCTCGCCCCCCAACCTTCCGATAGCTTCCTATGTGACGCTCCGTTGCTCCTGAGCAGGGCCGGCCCAAGGCATTGTGCTGCCTGGGTCCAAGAGTAAAATGCTGCCCCCCCCAATGAAGAAGAAAAGAAAAAAAAAAAGTACAGCCGCCATAAAAGCCCCTACAAAATTCAGTATTTTTTAATATAATTTTATAACAATGCTGGCGCTCTCCAGGTGCGGACTGACAACTCTCAGGGCACCTGGACAAAAAAAAAAAGAAGCAAGACTCCTGCCCTTGGTCACACCACTGCCCTGCTCCTATTCCAACAAAATCCCACCTAATGCTCCACACCTACACACTGAATGATGGGAGCTGTCATTTAGCAAATGCTGGGGGCACCCTAGAATAAAAATGCCACCCGCCCGCTGTTATATATCTACAACTCCCAGCATACCCTTTTCAGTGAGGACATGCTGGGAGTTGTAGTTTCACTCATCATAACTGTAGAACTTACAAGTGACTACAGAACTGATGGGACATAGTGAGGAGAATGTACAATGATATCAGTGACTACAGGTTACGTCTTCTCTATAGTGAGGAGGATGCACAATGATATCAGTGATTACAGGTTACGTCTTCTCTATAGTGAGGAGAATACACAATAATATCAGTGACTACAGGTGACATCTTCTCTATAGTGAGGAGGATGCACAATGATATCAGTGATTACAGGTTACGTCTTCTCTATAGTGAGGAGAATACACAATAATATCAGTGACTACAGGTGACATCTTCTCTATAGTGAGGAGAATACACAATGATATCAGTGACTACAGGTGACGTCTTCTCTATAGTGAGGAGAATACACAATAATATCAGTGACTACAGGTGACATCTTCTCTATAGTGAGGAGAATACACAATGATATCAGTGACTACAGGTGACATCTTCTCTATAGAGAGGAGAATACACAATGATATCAGTGACTACAGGTTACGTCTTCTCTATAGTGAGGAGAATACACAATAATATCAGTGACTACAGGTGACATCTTCTCTATAGTGAGGAGAATACACAATGATATCAGTGACTACAGGTGACGTCTTCTCTATAGTGAGGAGGATACACAATGATATCAGTGACTACAGGTGACATCTTCTCTATAGTGAGGAGAATACACAATGATATCAGTGACTACAGGTGACGTCTTCTCTATAGTGAGGAGGATACACAATGATATCAGTGACTACAGGTGACATCTTCTCTATAGTGAGGAGAATACACAATGATATCAGTGATTACAGGTGACGTCTTCTCTATAGTGAGGAGAATACACAATGATATCAGTGACTACAGGTGATGTCTTCTCTATAGTGAGGAGAATTCACAATCATATCAGAGACTACAGGTGATGTCTTCTCTATAGTCTTCCCTTATCTAATTCAGATGTACATACCACCAGGACTTGTTCCAGCTGAATCTTCTCTCTGCAGAATGTGACGCCCAGACGTCTCCTCACTATGTCAGCGGATTCTGATCCTCTATATAAAAACAATAAATATTATAAACCTGCCAGACACTAAATATAATACTACTATACACTGCACTCTTTGAATATAAACCTTCCATACACACTTTACCCTCTGAATATAAATCTGCCACATACTGTACCCTCTGAATATAAATCTGCCACATACTGTAGCCCTGAATATAAATCTGCCACATACTGTAGCCCTGAATATAAATCTGCCACATACTGTACCCCTGAATATAAATCTGCCACATACTGTACCCCTGAATATAAATCTGCCACACACTGTACCATCTGAATATAAATCTGCCACACACCGTACTCTCTGAATATAAATCTGCCACACACCGTACTCTCTGAATATAAATCTGCCACACACTGTACTCTGAATATAAATCTGCCACACACCGTACTCTCTGAATATAAATCTGCCACACACTGTACCATCTGAATATAAATCTGCCACATACTGTACCCTCTGAATATAAATCTGCCACATACTGTAGCCCTGAATATAAATCTGCCACATACTGTACCCCTGAATATAAATCTGCCACACACCGTACTCTCTGAATATAAATCTGCCACACACTGTACTCTGAATATAAATCTGCCACACACCGTACTCTCTGAATATAAATCTGCCACACACCGTACTCTCTGAATATAAATCTGCCACACACCGTACTCTCTGAATATAAATCTGCCACACACCGTACTCTCTGAATATAAATCTGCCACACACCGTACTCTCTGAATATAAATCTGCCACACACCGTACTCTCTGAATATAAATCTGCCACACACCGTACTCTCTGAATATAAATCTGCCACACACCGTACTCTCTGAATATAAATCTGCCACACACCGTACTCTCTGAATATAAATCTGCCACCCCCTGTACTCTCTGAATATAAATCTGCCACATACTGTACCCTCTGAATATAAATCTGCCACATACTGTACCCTCTGAATATAAATCTGCCACACACCGTACTCTCTGAATATAAATCTGCCACACACCGTACTCTCTGAATATAATACTGTCACATACTGTATCCTCTAAATATAATACCAACACACACTGCACCCTCTGAATATAACCTGCCACACACCTACCCTCTAAATACAATACTACTATACACTCTGCTCTCTGAATATAATACTACCACACACTGCGCCCTCTGAATATAACCTTGCCATACAGTGCGTCCTCTAAATACAATACCACAACCGCATCAGCACCCCATATATCCCATAAGCTGATGCTATTACTACGGGAGGGGGGGAATTGTGGTGTTGCTGGTGGATGATAAGGGTGCTACTGCCCCACACCCCCAGTTTCCACACATAAGGTAGCATAATTTCCCCACATTAGGAAGCAGTTTCCCCATATTAGGTCATTAGGTAGCAGGTTCCCCACATTAAGTAGCAGGTTTTCCACATAAGGTCGCAGGTTCCCCACATTAGGTATCCCCACATTTGGTCATTAGGTAGCAGGTTCCCCACATCAAGTAGCAGGTTCCCCACATAAGGTCGCAGGTTCCCCACATTAGGTTTCCCCCAAATAAAGAAGCAGGTTCCCCACATTAGGCTTCCCCATATTAAGTCGCAGGTTCCCCACATTAGGCTTCCCCACATTAGGCTTCCCCACATTAGGCTTCCCCACATTAAGTATTAGGTTCCCCACATTGAGTCACAGGTTCAACACGGTAGCATAGTTACCCCCCCCCCCCACACACACACACACAGACTCACACACCCACACACACTGACCCCCCCCCCCCCACACACACACACACACACCCCACTCCCCACCCACACACAGGGACAAACACCACTAATGAATAACCCCTAAAAATTAACTTTTATTGGTGACTATTAAAATAAATACCCAGAAATAAGTGAGTTAACCCCTTAAGGACCAGGCCATTTTACACCTCAGGACCAGAGCGTTTTTTGCACATCTGACCACTGTCCCTTTAAACATTAATAACTCTGGAATGCTTTTAGTTATCATTCTGATTCCGAGATTGTTTTTTCATGACATATTCTACTTTAACATAGTGAGAAAATTTTATGGTAACTTGCATCATTTCTTGGTGAAAAATCCCAACATTTTATGAAAAAATTGAAAATTTAGTATTTTTCTAACATTGAAGCTCTCTGCTTGTAAGGTAAATGGATATTCCAAATAAAAAAACATTTTTATTCACATTTCCAATATGTCTACTTTATGTTTGCATCATAAAATTAACGTGATTTTACTTTTGGAAGACACCAGAGGGCTTCAAAGTTCAGCAGCAATTTTCCAATTTTTCACAAAATTTTAAAACTCACTATTTTTCAGGGACCAGTTCAGGTTTGAAGTGGATTTGAAGGGTCTTCATATTAGAAATACCCCACAAATTACCCCATTATAAAAACTGCACCCCCCAAAGTATTCAAAATGACATTCAGTCAGCGTTTTAACCCTTTAGGTGTTTCACAGGAATAGCAGCAAAGTGAAGGAGAAAATTCACAATCTTCATTTTTTACACTCGCATGTTCTTGTAGACCCAATTTTTGAATTTTTACAAGGGGTAAAAGGAGAAATTGTATACTTATATTTGTAGCCCAATTTCTCTCGAGTAAGCACATACCTCATATGTCTATGTAAAGTATTCGGCGAGCGCAGTAGAGGGCTCAGAAGCGAAGGAGCGACAAGGGGATTTTGGAGAGTACGTTTTTCTGAAATGGTTTTTGGGGGGCATGTCGCATTTAGGAAGCCCCTATGGGGCCAGAACAGCAAAAAAAAAAACACATGGCATACCATTTTGGAAACTAGACCCCTTGAGGAACGTAACAAGGAATAAAGTGAGCCTTAATACCCCACAGGGGTTTCACGACTTTCACATATGTAAAAAAAAAAAAATGTTTTTCACTAAAATGTGTGTTTCCCCCCAAATTTCACATTTTTGCAAGGGTTAATAGCAGAAAATACCCCCCAAAATTTGTAACCCCATCTCTTCTGAGTATGGAGGTACCCCATAAGTGGACCTGAAGTGCACTATAAGCGAACTACAATGCTCAGAAGAGAAGGAGTCATATTTGGCTTTTTGAGAGCAAATTTTGCTCGGGGGGCATGTCGCATTTAGGGAGCTCCTATGGTGCCAGAACAGCAAAAAAAAAAACACATGGCATACCATTTTGGAAACTAGACCCCTTGAGGAACGTAACAAGGAATAAAGTGAGCCTTAATACCCCACAGGGGTTTCACGACTCTTGCATATGTAAAAAAAAATAAAAAAATTTCACTAAAATGTGTGTTTCCCCCCCCCCCCAAATTTCACATTTTTGCAAGGGTTAATAGCAGAAAATACCCCCCAAAATTTGTAACCCCATCTCTTTTGAGTATGGAAGTACCCCATGAGTGGACGTCAAATGCACTACGGGAGCGCTACAATGCTCAGAAGAGAAGGAGTCACATTTGCAAATATTGCTGAAATGGGGGGGACATGTCGCATTTAGGAAGCCCCTATGGTGCCAGGACAGCAAAAAATAAACACATGGCATACTATTTTGGAAACTGCACCCCTCAAGGAACATAACAAGGGGTACAGAGAGCCTTAACACCCCACAGGTGTTTGATAAATATGTGATGTGAAAATGAAAAATTTTATTTTTTTTACACTAAAATGCTGGGGTTACCCCAAATTTTTCCTTTTCACAAGTGGTAAAAGGAGAAAATGTCATTGTAAATGTGTAAATACATTTCTTTGGAGTAAGTACATACCTCAAGTCTGGGCGTAAACAGCGTGCACACCGGTCTCAGAGGTGCTGGAGATCAGTCAGGGTCCTTGAGCTTTGGCTTTCTCCTATGGAGCCAGAACAGTGGGACCCCCCCTCAAGGGGCACTACATGGGGTAAATAACTGGGGTACACTAAGTAACTAAAATGGGGTACAGTGGGACATAAAATTATAAAACAGGTTATGTTACCAGAATGATGACCCAGAGCACAGCCAAAACAAAAAAATATGCCCGCCCCAAACCCTATCATCATCATTCTGGAATGTGATATGTGTGGCCGTCCCTAACTCGTTGCCTCAAATGCGCACCCCGCTCAGGTGGAGAGAGCGCTGCGCATTTGAGGCATCATAAAAAGTCCCCGATGATAGTGACTCAGTGACCCATGACCCATTTTTTATAAAAAATACCCCCAGAGGTCTTATCAGTTTTTTTGTTTTTTTTGGGATTAAATATTTTTTTGGGCACTTTAGTGGTTTTATGGGGTTAAAACTTGGAATGTACTCTGGAGTTGATACATTTGGGTCAAATTGTGGAAAATTAAAATGAAGAGGGAAAATTTAGAACTCCATGGAAGTGTGATACTCCCTGAAGCAATCCTTAATGCAGAGGCCCGGATTATCTGGGCAAGTGTCACATTGAGTGGTGGTGTCCTTCCGAATCCCCCTCTTGTAACACACTCTGCATCTTTTCTGGGCTTGTCCCTTCTTTCCAGTGTGGGAGACCTCACCTGGAAAGTGTTGGCCTGGGACGATCCTGGCACCTATTACTTCAGTTCCTTGGGAAGTCCGGCCTGCTCTTTCCCGGTCGCCAAAGATCAGGACCTTTAGGACTTCTTCTTGGAACTGGAGGAATGTCCCTGTGTTGTCAGCGTACTGGGACAGTACAAAAGAGTTGTACATGGCAACCTGTACCATGTAGACCGCAACTTTCTTGTACCATACCCGTGTTTTGCGCATGGTGTTATATGGCTTGAGGACTTGATCAGAAAGATCAACTCCCCCCATATACCGATTGTAGTCCAGAATACAATCGGGCTTGAGGACCGGTGTTGTGGTACCTCGCACAGGGACAGGTGAGCTGCCGTTGCCATGAATAGTGGTCAGCATAAGGACATCCCTCTTATCCTTATACTTGACCAGCAACAGGTTTTCATGGGCAGGCCTCTCTGGTTTTTCCGCATGGTCCCACAAGCGGACGTGGATCTGGCGGCAAGGGATGTGAAGAGAGGGATGCTGGTATAAAAGTTGTCCACGTACACGTGGTAACCCTTATCCAGCAATGGGTGCACAAGCTCCCAAAACGATTTTCCTGCTAACACCCAGAGTGGGGGAACAATCTGGGGGTTCAATACGGGAATCTCGTCCCTCATACACTCTAAACTGGAGAGTGTACCCGGAGGTACTCTCACAAAGTTTATAGAGCTTCACGCCATACCGCACCCGCTTCGAGGGAATATACTGGCGGAAGATGAGTCTCCCCTTAAAACTGATGAGAGACTCATCAACCGAGAGCTCCCTGAGGGGTACATAGGCCTCCAAAAATTTGGCCCTTAAGTGATCGACGACCGGCCTCACTTTGTAAAGCCGGTCATAGGCGGGATCACCTCGGGGTGGACATGCCGCATTATCTGCATAATGCAGGCATTTCCAAATGGCCTCGAACCGCCTCCGTGTCATGCCCATACTGTTCAGCGGGGTCTGGTATAGGACGTCCCCGCTCCAGTACTGCCTAACACTTGGCTTTTTGACCAGGCCCATATGCAGCAAGAGGCCCCAAAATGTCCTCATTTCTGCTGCATCAATGGCGCACCATTCTTTGGACCTGTCCAAAAAAGAATCGGGGTGGTGGGCGATGAACTGCCTGGCGTACAGATTCGTCTACTCCACCATGTGATTGACAAAACTGTCACTGAAAAAATAACTGAAATAGTCAATTTCAGTGAATCCAGAATTGTCAATCTGGATTCTGGAGTCGCCAACAAACTCCGGAACCCGTGGCTGATAACCCTCTGGGGGTCTCCAGACAGGTTCACCAGAAGGGGGCTCTGGTAAACTTGTCTGGGTGGTCGGACTCCTAGTACGAGCGGCATCACCACTCGCACTAGTGCCGGCCACTGGGGCACTATCATGGGGGGTGCGTGGCCTCGCCTGGCGGCGTCTCCGCCGCCGTGCAGGGGGCTCATCATCCGTACTAGATGATGAGGAGGACGATGAAGAACACAGAAATGTTGGATCTTCATCGTTCTCACTGACAGATTCAGAGTCGGAGGCAAGAAAAGCGTATGCCTCCGCTACCGAAAATGCCCGGCGAGCCATCGCCTTTTTTCTACGGTGGTGGTGGTGGGGGGGGCCGTGGTGGTGGGGGGGGGGGGCCGTGGTGTGGGGGGGAGGGTAGTGTGTGTGTGTGTGTGGGGGGGTTATGTACTGTGTGTGTGCTTGGTGTATACTATATATAACGGTGTGTGATTAGAAATCACACACCGTTATATGGGGGGGGAAAAAATGCTGAAGCCCCCCAAAAAATGGGGGGGGCTTATGCAGCGCCCTGAACCCCTAATAGGACCCGGGTCACACTGAAAAACTGCAGAAGACCCTTGGGGACCTATTAGGGGGGGGGGGAAATTTTTACTATTTACCCTACCTTTCCCTGATCTATGGGGGGCTTCTTTTCTTCTCTGGGGGCTCTGATCTTGGCAGAGGGGGGGTCCCGGTCTTCCTCCAGCAGCTCTGACCGCTGACTGAACTCAGCCAGCGGCGGGAGCTGCAGGAAGATGCTGTTAACCCCTCCCCGGACGATCGTCCAGCCAATAGCAGCGATTCTGGGGGGGTGGCGAAATCGCCACCTCCCCATAGATACAGTGGGTGATAGGGGGTGTATCATACAACCCCGATCACCTTGTATCTCTGGGTCAGCGGGTCGCATGTGACCCGCATCGCCGGAATAGCCGCAAATCGCATGTGTGAATTCATATGCGATTTGCGGCGATCGCCGACATGGGGGGGGGGTCTAATGACCCCCCTGGGCATTTGCACGGGATGCCTGCTGAATGATTTCAGCAGGCATCCCGGTCCGATCCCCGCCCGGCGGGGACCAGAACTGCCCATGACGTAAATGTACGTCCTTGGTCCTTAAGACCCAGGGTGTCGGGACGTACCGTTACATCATGGGTCCTATAGGGGTTAAAATTGATAGCAGATATAGTGTTATAGTAATATGAAATAATAGAGGGAGTTCACCCCTCACTTGTGAACTGTATAGGTACTGCAGATACCACAAATCCTGAAATCATTAAAACAATTACACCGTATTGACAGCCCCTACATGTTTCGCCATTACAATGGCGTTCTCAAGAGGCAAACAGTGGCAATGGCGAAACATGTAGGGGCTGGCAATATGGTGTAATTGTTTTAATGATTTCGGGATTTGTGGTATCTGCAGTACCTATACAATTCACAAGTGAGGGGTGAACTCCCTCTATTATTTCATATAACTATAACCTATCTGCCATCAATTTAAACTCACCTATTTCTGGGTATTTATTTTAATAGTCACCAATAAAAGTAAACTTTTAGGGGTTATTCATTAGTGGTGTTTGTCCCTATGTGTGTGGGGGGGGGGAGGGGTCAGGGTGTGTGAGTCTGGCGCACACACACACTGACCCCACACACACACACTGGCACACACAGACTCATACACACACACTGACCCCCCCCCCCCTTACACACACACACTGGCACACACAGACTCCCACACACTGACCACCCACACCCCACACACACACTGGCACACACACACACACACTGACCAGCCCCACCCCACACACAGACTCACACACACAGACACACATACACACTGACCACCCCCACCCCACAAACACACACTGGCACACACAGACTCACACACACACACACACTGACCACCCCCACCCCACACACTGGCACACACACACACACATAGACACATGGCAACACTTACCTGGCATAGGCTTCGCTTCTCCTCTCCGGCGGTGGCCCACGAGTCCTCTCCGACGGCGTCCTCCTTCGCGGGTCTGCGGAGTGACGTCACTAGCGCGACGTCTCTCAGCAGGCCCGGGCTGCCGCCGCAACTGTGAGGAAGTAATGGAGCGCTATTGGAGCAGGCGCATCAGACGGGGAGGGGGGAGTGTTACAGTGGTGCTACGGGACAGGAGCGGGCGCATTGGACGACAGGGGGTTTGGGGGTGCTACGGGATAGGGGCGGGTGGCAGCTGAAGGAGGGGGGGTGCTTTTGGACACACGGCACGGGCGGCACAACAAAAAAGCATTAAAAAAAAAAAAAAGTCCTTGATTTTTCCGCCCCCTGGTCCTTGCGCCCTTAAGCGACCGCTTGGTCTGCCTAATGCAAGCGCGGGGCCTGAGTATAAGCATCCTTGATGCATTCACAAATCCATCATCCCAATGTGGGCTTGGAGGCTTTTTTCCCTTTGTTTGGACCCTGGAAAACTACAAACAAGTTCTCATCTTTACGAAAAGGAGCAGTTCTTTTGATGTAAACCTGAAGAGCTCTCACCAGGTCAAGGTTATTAAGATGACTCTCCTCGCCTAGGGAGGAGTCAGGAACATATCTCGGTAAGGAGATCAACTGATTTCTGTTAGAAAAAGATGAAAACTTTAGGGGAAAATCAGGTAAATACCTTAAGAGGACCTTGTCCGTTAGAAACGTTGTGTAAGGCTCAGCTGAGGAGAAAGCCTGCAATTCTCCAAGTCTCTTGGCAGTGGTGATAGCGAGAAGGAAGAATTTCAGACCTATCTCCCGTAGAGCTTCAAAAGGAGGACATGTTTAAGGACAAGCCCCAAGTCGCAATAGGTTTAACAATTCTAGGACGTAGTCTAGAGACGGCCCTGATAAAACTTCCCACCTCAGGAACCTGGAAGAGCTTTCTACCCAGAAAAGCTGACATAGCAGTAATTTGGACCTTCAGAGTATTGGGTGATAAACCTTTATCAAAACTGTCCTGAAGAAACTCTAGAATCTGAGGTATCGAGGGAGAAGAAGAATTTAGTTGCTTGGTAGCACACCACTCAACGAATATTCTTCTTATTCTGGCATATGATCTATTGGTAGCCACACTCCTAGAGTGGGAGAGCGTTTCCAATATGCGGTCTGAAAAGCCCTTGGCTTTTAAAATGGACCTTTCAACCTCCAAGCTGTCAGGCTGAGGGACGTTAGATTGTGGCATAGTTGGTTGCCCTGGGCTACCAGATTGTGCCTCAGAGGGAGTCTCCAGAATGTTCCCTGACTCATTGTCATGAGGAGAGAGAACCAGGATCTCTTCGGCCAGAATGGGATTATTGCTATTACTGAGGCCTGAGCCTGTTTGACTTTCATTAATAACCTGGGTATCATGGAAGTCGGCGGATAGATGTATGCCAGCCTGAAGTCCCACCGAACGGACATCGCGTCCACAACCCAAGGTTGGTCCTCCAGATGGAGGGAGCAAAACCGTGGTAGCTTCTTGTTGAATCTGGTCCCATTAGGTCGATTTCCGGAAGACCCCAAAGTTGGCATAACTGCTGAAATATTTGTGGGCATAGGGACCATTTGCCCGGAATTGTGCCAGAGCGGCTCAGGCGATCTGCCAAGGTATTCTGGATTCCTCTGATATGGACTGCAGATAACCTCGTTATCCTTGTTTCCGCCCAGTTGAAGATGTTCCCCACTTCCTGAAGAAGTGTCTGAGATCTGGTACCTCCATGCTTGTTGATATAGAACACTGAGGCCATATTGTCCGACTGGACACGGACTGCTGTTCCAGCAAGGAGATGCTCAAATTTCTTGAGGGCATAGGCGAGGGCATAGGCTATCGCTCTTAGTTCTCTGGCATTGGAAGACAAGGTCATCTCTTCGGGACTCCATGTTCCTGAGATTGTAACATCTGCTGTATGAGCTCCCCACCCTGAGCTGGAGGCATCTGTGGTGACAATTGTCCAAACAGGATCTTCTATCAACCCATCTCTTGGGTTGGCCCACCAACGGAGAGATTGTCTGGTGACTGTTGACAGAACATGCAGGGAGTCCAGATTTGAGATGGTACGGTTCCAGATGTGTAAGACCTCTGACTGTAAGGGTCTGATGTGCCACAGGGCCCAAGGAACCGCTTCCGCTGCTGATGATAATAGCCCTAGGAAACTCATTAGAGTTCTGAGGGAAACTTGGCGAGGAGTTCTCAGGAAGCGATATCCTCTCAGGATACGATCCTTCCGGGGTACAGAGAGGTACAATTTCATCTCCAGCAAGTCTATGACGAACCCGAGGAATTGTTTGGTTGTGGTCGGGATCAAATCTGACTTGTCCCAATTGACCAACCAGCCCAGGCTCTGGAGTAAATCCAGAGTAAACCTGACATGTTCCAAAAAACCAGTCTCGTTCTGGCTATAAGAAGCCAGTCGTCCAGGTATGGGACAACTTTTATCCCTGCTAACCTGAGAACCGTCATCATGGAGGACACCACCTTGGTGAACACAAATGGAGCAGAGGTGATCCCGACAAAGAAAAAACAAGTTTAAAAGGCAGTAGCGATCATGTGCTTGTCAGATGATCGTAACTCCGCCCACCCGCCAGATAAGTACAGCGCACGAGCGGCGCACGCGCTCTAACAAGCTGACAAGCGTGACACAGATGGAGAGCGCATGCACACGCTCCGAGGCGCCGACGGAGCCCAGGACGCGCTACCGCCGGCGCCACGCAGGTGAGAATAAACAGCAAACTCCTAGGCTTCTGCTGAAAAGGCTAAAGTAAAAACCCTGGGGTAAGAAATAAAAAGGAAAAACAGACAGAACAACTTTGTCCAACCTAGGTCCTGCTCACAGGACACAAAAAACTCGAGGAGGGTTTGTCCGGGGGGGGGGGTTATGCCCAGTGGGCGTTTTTTGTTTATCATTAAAAATTCCTGGGTCCTGCAGCTCACAGGGGTGGAGATACATACCCCCCATCATTGTGTTGCTGGTCAGACGATAGGGAAACGTAAATTCAACTATTCCGGAAGCAATGAATACATAAAACAAATAAATTCAAACAGGACTGTTTACATGCACTCCATAATATCATACTCTGGCCTGGGTACATGTGTGTCCCTACAGTATGTGTAAATACTATGGTGCTTCTATATGAGTCCACAAAAAAAGAATATGCAAAGTAGCTCTCTCCCTGAAGGAAAATAGCCTGCTCTCTGGTGCCACCTATTGGAAAGTAGCATAACCTCAAGTCAATGCTTAGCTTGAGAACATGACTGGGGGATACTTATTTACCAGGCCAGAATCTCTCCCAAAATGGCATCCATGGTGCTTTGTATCTGAGTGGTGACTGACAGATTGTAGACTCTACAAGAATTCTACAACACAGACAAAGAAAGGGGCTAGTCTCCCAGCCATTTACCAGTACAGTGGTCCCTCAACATACGATGGTAATCTGTTCCAAATGAACCATCGTTTGTAGAAACCATCGTATGTTGAGGGATCCGTGCAATGTAAAGTATAGGACAGTGGTCTACAACCTTCGGACCTCCAGATGTTGCAAAACTACAACACTCAGCATGCCCGAACAGCCAACGGCTGTCCGGGCATGCTGGGAGTTGTAGTTTTGCAACATCTGGAGGTCTGCAGGTTGAAGACCACTGGTAGAGGAAGTTGTACTCACCGTCCCCGCCGCTCCGGACCGTCACCGCTGCCCTGGATGTCGCCGTCCATCGCTGTCGCCGCGTCCCCGGGGTGTCCTCGACGCTCCTGCAAGGCCTCTGCTTCCCCGGCATCCTCTCTCTCCGTCGCCGCCATCACGTTGCTATGCATGCCGCTCCTATTGGATGACGGGACGGCGTTCGCAGCGATGTAATGACAACGATGGAGAGCGCCGACGATTCAGGGGATCCCAAAGAGGACGCGCCGGAGCCCCGAGGGCAGGTAAGGGATCGTCAGCGGACCACACGGGGCACCGTAAACGGCTATCCGGTGGCAGCTGAAGCAGTCTGCACTGCCGGATAGCCATTTATGCGATGGCCCCGACATACAAAAGCATCGTATGTTGTTGCTGCCTTCAACATGCGAAGAGACCATTGTATAATGAAATGATCGTATGTCGGGGCCATCGTAATTCGGGGGGTCACTGTACTGTATAGTAAATTAACATTGACCAGATCTGCATATATGTAGTGGTCTTGGATGCAGTGGACCGTATCTCTCTAGCTACCCAGTCAATGCTTGACCTCCTAAATTAGCCAAGGCAGGCTGGAGGACTCATATGTGTATGCGCTTATGGTATAATGTAACCATATGCAGACAGACTCCCAATGGAGCTCTGTATTAGTGACTCACATGCCTCTCGATCGTACATTGAAGTGCCAACACCCTGATACATCCCTATACCGGAAAGATCTCGGCAAATGATCGGGACATGATATATATGTAACAGCAGGCCAATATCATAAGGTAACAAGGGTTACTGAGGATCTAAAAACATTATTTATGTGACCCATAAAGACTAATTGAATGATTATAATAGCAAAAATCTCAGATGCATGAGAATCCTCTTACATGGTAAATATACATAGCCTTTGGTGTCACAACACATACAATATCTATCTGTATAATACAAAATAAATGATTAAATATCCAACTATACACCAAACAAGATACCAGTCTGCATAGAACCAAATACAGTCATGGCCGTAAATGTTGGCACCCGTGAATTTTTTTCAAGAAAATGAAGTATTTGTCACAGAAAAGGATTGCAGTATCACATGTTTTGCTATACACATGTTTATTCCCTTTGTGTGTATTGGAACTAAACCAAAAAAGGGAGAGAAAAAAGCAAATTGGACATAATGTCACCAAACTCCAAAAATGGTCTGGAAAAATTATTGGCACCCTTTCAAAATTGTGGAAAAATAAGATTGTTTCAAGCATGTGATGCTCCTTTAAACTCACCTGGGGCAAGTAACAGGTGTGGGCAATATAAAAATCCCACCTGAAAGCAGATAAAAAGGAGAGAAGTTCACTTAGTCTTTGCATTGTGTGTCTGTGTGTGTGTGTGTGTGCGTGCCACACTAAGCATGGACAACAGAAAGAGGAGAAGAGAACTTTCTGAGGACTTGAGAACCAAATTTATGGGAAAATATCAACAATCTCAAGGTTACAGAGATCCACAGTGCGCAACATTATCAAGAAGTTTGCAACCCATGGCACTGTAGATAATGTCCCTGGACGTAGACAGAATAGAAAAATTGATGAAAGATGTCAATGCAGGATAGTCTGGATGGTGGATAAGCAGCCTCAAACAAGTTCCAAAGATATTCAAGCTGTCCTGCAGGCTCAGGAAGCATCAGTGTCAGCGCGAACTATCCGTTGACATTTAAATTAAATGAAACACTATGGCAGGAGACCCAGGAGGACCCCACTGCTGACACAGAGACATAAAAAAGCAACACTACATTTTGCCAAAATGAACTTGAGTAAGCCAAAATCCTTCTGGGAAAATGTCTTGTGGACAGATGAGACCGAGATAGAGCTTTTTGGTAAAGCACATCATTCTACTGTTTACCGAAAATGGAATGAGGCCTACAAAGAAAAGAACACAGTACCTACAGTGAAATATGGTGGAGGTTCAATGTTATTTCGGGGTTGTTTTGCTGCCTCTGGCACTGGGTGCCTTGAATGTGTGCAAGGCATCATGAAATCTGAGGATTACCAATGGATTTTGGGTCGCACTGTACAGCCCAGTGTCAGAAAGCTGGGTTTGTGTCCGAGATCTTGGGTCTTCCAGCAGGACAATGACCCCAAACATACATCAAAAAGCCCCCAGAAATGGATGGCAACAAAGCGCTGGAGAGTTCTGAAGTGGCAGCAATGAGTTCAGATCTAAATCCCATTGAACACCTGTGGAGAGATCTTAAAATTGCTGTTGGGAAAAGGCGCCCTTCCAATAAGAGAGACCTGGAGCAGTTTGCAAAGGAAGAGTGGTCCAACATTCCGGCTGAGAGGTGTAAGAATCTTATTGATGGTTATAGGAAGCCACTGATTTCAGTTATTTTTTTCCAAAGGGTGTGCAACCAAATATTAAGTTAAGGGTGCCAATAATTTTGTCCAGACCATTTTTGGAGTTTGGTGTGACATTATGTCCAATTTGCTTATTTTCTTCCCTTTTTTGGTTTAGTTCCAATACACACAAAGGGAATAAACGTGTGTGTATAGTAAATCATGTGTGGTGAGCCATGGGTGCAGTGGACCGAGTGGTGGGGTCGGATGGTATTAACCCTTGGGGCAAGATGTTGTTAACCCCTAGTGTTCATGACGCCAGGATGTGGTTGTTTGGTGTAGGGCACCGCCGACAACCAACCCAAAACGGCATATAGTAAAGGAGAGTTCTCATGCAACTGGAACTTTACTGAAGTCGGCAAAATAACAGTCTTTACAAATAGCCAACTTCCACAGAGGTGACCGGGACTCAGGGAACCTCTCAGGCTTGCTTGGACTTGTAGTTGCAATAATAATGATGCAGGCCACTGTTATGACTTTGGTAGGGACAGTAGGTACTTGACTTGTACTCACAGATTTGATGTGGCTGCAGGTTTATAGGCTTTGGCCTAGATATGCTGGACTTCACTTGTACACGACTTGTGCTTGCTTTTGTGTCCAGGAAGAGCAGGAACTAAGAGCGAATGTGGAGACTACAGCCCCTTATATATATCAGGGGGGCTGGAATAAAGCCCATTGGTTGCTTGTTGCCTGTGGTTATTTATGTCTCTAGACAGGGCCGGACTGGGGATGAAAACCACCCCTGGAAATTATTGCATACCACAGCACTGTGTCATTGTGCCAGCAAACGGCCGCAGAGTGCAGGCGTATCACTTTGTGGCTATATACCGTATTTATTGGCGTATAACACGCACTTTTTAGGCTAACATTTTTAGCCTAAAGTCTATGTGCGTGTTATACGCCGATGAGCCGCTGCAGTTCAATGATTTAAAGCGGGCGCTTTAAATCAATGAACTGCAGTGGCTTTGCCTGCCCTGGGGTCTAGAGCCCTTCTGCCGGTCCTTCTCTCCCCCTGGCTATCGGCGCCCCTGCCCGTTCTCTCCCCCTGACTATCGGTGCCGGCGCCCCATTGCCGGCGCCCCATTGCCGGCGCCGATAGCCAGGGGGAGAGAAGCGGCGCCGGCAATGGGGCAGCGGCGCCGACAGACTGGGGGAGAGAAGGGGGAGCGGCACCCATTGCCGACGCCGCTTCCCCGTTGCCTCCCCCCATCCCCGGTTGCATAATTACCTGTTGCCGGGGTTGGGTCCGCGCAGCTTCAGGCCTCCGGCGTGTGTCCCCTGCGTCGTTGCTATGCACTGCACGGCGCGGCGCACTGATGTCATGCACCGCGCCGTGCAGCGCATAGCAACGACGCAGGGGACGCACGCCGGAGGCCTGAAGAAGCACGGACCCGACCCCGGCAAAAGGTAATTATACAACTGGGGATGGGGGGAGGCAACGGGGCAGAGGCGCCGGCAATGGGTGCCGCTGCCCCTTCTCTCCCCCTGGCTGTCGGCGACGGTTCTCTCCCCCTGGCTATCAGCGCCAGCAATGGGGCGCCAGCACCGATAATCAGGGGGAGAGAACGGGTCTAGACCCCAGGAAAGACAGGGGGAGAGAAGCGGGCAGCGACGGCCTCTCTCCCCCTGCCTTTCCTGGGGGTATATCGGGATATACACGCGCACACACGCACCCTCATTTTACCATGGATATTTGGGTAAAAAACTTTTTTACCCAAATATCCTTGGTAAAATGAGGGTGCGTGTTATAGGCTGCATGGTATACCCCGATAAATACAGTGTGTATATATATATATATATATATATATATATATATATGTGTGTGTGTGTGTGTGTATATGTAAGGAGTACACCCCTACTTTGCCAAATGTTACAATGAATGGTGTCAGTGTTCAAAATCTAATCACAGTTAACCACAAATTCAAAAAGTAAAGTGCCACAACCCTCTCTTATAGTGAAAAATTGCGAAAGAAAGGTGCTATCTGAAAATCCTGTATTCTGAGACCAATATTACCAATAATACCAGTATACAAGGAGGAATACGATCACCATACCTATTACCATCATGCTTATAATGACCAAATTCTGTATACTGAGAGTAATATTACCCATAATACCAGTATACATGGAGGAATATTACCAGCATACATATTACCGTCATACTGTTACTGCCACACACTGGGCCCCTGAATATAATACTGACACACACACTGTACCCCTGAATATAATACTGCCACACACTGTGCCTCTGAATACTGCCACACACTGTACCCCTGAATATAATACTGACACACACTGTACCCCTGAATATAATACTGACACACACTGTACCCCTGAATATAATACTGACACACACTGTACCCCTGAATATAATACTGACACACACTGTACCCCTGAATATAATACTGACACACACTTTACCTCTAAATATAATACTGCCACACACTGTGCCCCTGAATATAATACTGCCACACACTGTGCCCCTGAATATAATACTGCCACACACTGTGCCCCTGAATATAATACTGCCACACACTGTGCCCCTGAATATAATACTGCCACACACTGTGCCCCTGAATATAATACTGCCACATACTGTGCCCCTGAATATAATACTGACACACACTGTACCTCTAAATATAATACTGCCACACACTGTACCCCTGAATATAATACTGCCACACACTGGGCCCCTGAATATAATGCTGCCACACACTGTATCCTTTGAATATAATACTGCCACACACTGAGCCCCTGAATATAATACTGCTACACACTGTACCCCTGAATATAATACTGCTGCACACTGTACCGCTGAATATAATACTGCCACACACTGTATCCCTGAATACAATACTGCCACACACTGTACCCTGAATATAATACTGCTACACACTGTACCCCTGAATATAATACTGCTACACACTGTACCCACTGAATATAATACTGCCACACACTTTACACCCTGAATATAATACTGCTACACACTGTACCCCTGAATATAATGCTTCCACACACTGTATCCCTGAATATAATACTGACACACACTGTACCCTAAATATAATACTGCCACACACTGTATCCTCTGAATATAATACTGCCACACACTGGGCCCCTGAATATAATACTGCCACACACTGTACCCCTGAATATAATACTGCCACACACTGTACACCCTGAATATAATACTGCCACACACTATTCCCCTGCAATATTACTGGCACATGCTATGCCCTAATGCCGACTAATTGTACCTCTGTGCCTCTAAAAACAATGAATGATGCCATTGTGCCCCCACAATAAATGAAGACCCTGTGCCCACAAAATAAATGATGCCACTGTGCCCCCAGGATTAATAATGCCACTCGCCCCTAGGATTAATGATGCCACTGTGCCCCCAGAATTAAGGATGCCACTATGCCCCACAAAATGAAGGATGCTTCTGTGCCCACAGAATTAAGAATGCCACTGTGCCTACAGAATTAATGATGCCACTGTGCCCCACAAAATTAAGGATGCTACTGTACCTACAGAATTAAGAAAGCCACTTTGCCCACAGAATTAAACATGCCGCTTTGCCCCTCAAAATTAAGGATGCTACTGTTCCCACAGAATTAAGAATGCCACTGTGCCAACAGAAAGAAGGATGCCACTGTGCCCCAGAATTAATGATGCTACTGTGCCCCCAAAATTAATGATGCCGCCTTGCCCCCAGAATTAAGGATGCCACTGTACCTACAGAATTAAGGATGCCGCTATGCCCACAGAATTAATGATACTACTGTGCCCCCATATAAACTGTGCCCCTACATGAACTTTGCACCTGTAATTGTGCTGCCTGCATCATAGGAGAAGCGCAGGGCAGGGACACATCGCTCCTTTGCTCTGGGCCTCGGCTATTCATTTGTATTGGTGTCTTAAAGACACAGCTACAAATGAATAAGGTGAGATCCAGCGGATGGTCCGAATGACTGGTGGACGCAGTCCTTATCTATACCGCGATCCGCTAGTTGAGTACCCCTGATATAGGACATAGATCAATGTTTCCTAACCAGGGTGACTCCAGCTGTTGCAAAACTACAACTCCCAGCATGCTGAGAGTTGTAGTTTTGCAACAGCTGGAGGCACCCTGTTAAGGAAACACTGATCTATGTCCTATTTTAGTGTTTCCCAACCAGGGTGCCTCCAGCTGTTGCAAAACTACAACTCCCAGCATGCTGAGAGTTGTAGTTTTGCAACAGCTGGAGGCCCCCTGTTAAGGAAACACTGATCTATGTCCTATTTTAGTGTTTCCCAACCAGGGTGCCTCCAGCTGTTGCAAAACTACAACTCCCAGCATGCTGAGAGTTGTAGTTTTGCAACAGCTGGAGGCCCCCTGTTAAGGAAACACTGATCTATGTCCTATTTTAGTGTTTCCCAACCAGGGGTGCCTCCAGCTGTTGCAAAACTACAACTGCCAGCATGCTAGGAGTTGTAATTTTGCAACAGCTGGAGGCACCCCTGGTGAGAAAAGGGGGGGGTGAGCAGGGATCGTGCTGGGAAGGCGGGGAGGGATGATGCTGGAAAAGGTTGGACAGGGATGGTGTGGGGGGGGGGGAGTTTGGGGGACACAGAGTTCTACGCTGCTGGGCTCCTGTATTCTCCAGGCACTTCCTGCTTTCTGGGGTCATGTGATGCTTTGGTGTCACATGACCCAAGCAGAGCAGGGGAAACTGCCAATCAGCAGAGGGGGAAGAGGAGGGTAAGTCCCCTGCGATATCTCTTTCCTGCACAGACCTCCGACCGTCCCTGTCACAGGCTGCACTGCACTGCAGATTGAGTTTACAAAAGCAGCCTGTGACAGGGATGCCCGCCACTCCCGCCCCCCCTAAAAAACTTTCAGCTGCCGCAAGTGTCAGGACCTTGTATGCTAGTGTGAGGCGGTGGCCGGCCCGCACTGCTGCTGCAATTGGGCAGCCAAGCACGGGCCGGCCACTGCCAGCTCACGGGGCGGGCGGCCTACCAGGAATTTTCCCGGTAGTCCAGTCCGGCCTTGTCTCTGGAACTCTGGGTATATCATGTGATCAAACATCACATGACAGATCACATGACCTTAGGAAAGTCCTATACAGAGTAAATATCCTAACAACCTTCATATATTACTTATATTAACTGTACAATACATATAATAGATGTGCATACTCAATATACAAAACAATACCATATAATATTATGTACATACTCAATATACAAAACAATACCATATAATATTATATACATACTCAATATACAAAACAATACCATATAATATTATGTACATACTCAATATACAAAACAATACCATATAATACTATGTACATACTCAATATACAAAACACTACCATATAATATTATATACATACTCAATATACAAAACAATACCATATAATATTATGTACATGCTCAATATACAAAACAATACCATATAATATTATATACATACTCAATATACAATATAATACCATATAATATTATGTACATACTCAATATACAAAACAATACCATATAATATTATGTACATACTCAATATACAAAACATTACCATATAATATTATGTACATACTCAATATACAAAACATTACCATATAATATTATGTACATATTCAATATACAAAACAATACCATATAATATTATATACATACTCAATATACAAAACATTACCATATAATATTATGTACATACTCAATATACAAAACATTACCATATAATATTATGTACATACTCAATATACAAAACAATACCATATAATATTATATACATACTCAATATACAAAACATTACCATATAATATTATGTACATATTCAATATACAAAACATTACCATATAATATTATGTACATACTCAATATACAAAACAATACCATATAATATTATGTACATACTCAATATACAAAACACTACCATATAATATTATATACATACTCAATATACAAAACAATACCATATAATATTATATACATACTCAATATACAAAACATTACCATATAATATTATGTACATACTCAATATACAAAACAATACCATATAATATTATATACATACTCAATATACAAAACAATACCATATAATATTATGTACATATTCAATATACAAAACAATACCATATAATATTATGTACATACTCAATATACAAAACAATACCATATAATATTATATACATACTCAATATACAAAACAATACCATATAATATTATGTACATATTCAATATACAAAACAATACCATATAATATTATGTACATACTCAATATACAAAACATTACCATATAATATTATGTACATATTCAATATACAAAACAATACCATATAATATTATGTACATACTCAATATACAATATAATACCATATAATATTATGTACATACTCAATATACAATATAATACCATATAATATTATGTACATACTCAATATACAAAACAATACCATATAATATTATGTACATACTCAATATACAATATAATACCATATAATATTATGTACATACTCAATATACAAAACAATACCATATAATATTATGTACATACTCAATATACAATATAATACCATATAATATTATGTACATACTCAATATACAATATAATACCATATAATATTATGTACATACTCAATATACAAAACAATACCATATAATATTATGTACATACTCAATATACAATATAATACCATATAATATTATGTACATACTCAATATACAATATACCATATAATGACTTAGGGGGGACCCTGCAGGAGAGCCCTGTGGACCTGAGGGACTCTACCTGAGGGGACTTTAGGACTGTACAGAACCATGTTCTGTACCGGGATACCACACACGTGTTACTGCAATTCCTTTTTGTGAGAAATTCTTCATTTTCTTGAAAAATTTCAGGGGTGCCAACATTTACGGCCATGACTGTATGTCTGATTAGAGATGGCAAAATAATGGTGCATGGATCAATGTTCCATATGCCCAGAATAATAATAAGTCCATGTGGCATATAACCTGATGCCATGTTTGGGTGCATGTGGTATTTGAAAAAAAGAACCATTGCAGTTCCTTCTGCAGGCTTTGCTGGTCCAAGTCTTCTTCTCTTAGAGTCTATTCACATGGCAGAAATTCCGCCTCAAATTAAAGCCCATAGACTTCTATGGGATTCTGCACTCCCATCCTTACTTTTGAATTTCCACTTGTGGAATTCCGTAAGCGGAAATTCAGAAATGTGAATGGGAGTGTGGAATCCCATAAAAGTCTATGGGCTTTAATTTAAGGTGGAATTCCGCAAGTGAAAATTCTGCTGTGTGAATAGACCCTGAACATGTCAATGGATCTCACAAATAGTCTTGTCAATGTAATCCATTGAACAATCGCATTGACAGAGACAAATCACTCCCTGGTCTGGCAGTTAACAAAAGATGGAAAATCTGCCCTGTTTTGGAGAAGATGTTCATTTTGGTTCTGCACGTATATTTAAAGGCCGCACATCCACCACTCCCAAAATTACCCATGATCCTTGATAAAGCCATGTAGTGTTAGTTCTTGGTCCGGTATAGTCGCTGGGGACCAGTCTATCCCTCAGGCTTCTGCCTGAAGAGGAGATCTAAGATCCTTGTCTGCCTCCTCGCCTCGAGAACAATATTCTGTCATGGTTGTATCACTTTGCTTATCCAACCTTGATGCCAAGTGATCCCTCAACTTACAATGGCCTCAACATACAATAGTTTCAACATACAATGTTTTTTTCTGGACCATCGTAACTTGAAACCAGACTCCACATACAATGTACAGACAGCACAGATCTGTGAAACATGTCAATGAACTGACCAATCAGAATGGGCATTTTACTGGTAAATCACCTCTATTACTTAAGTGCATGCACTGACTGGTGTCTGGTAGCGCCCCCTACAGTACAGGGAGGAACTACAAGTTCTATACTACTCCTTACCTGTACCAGGGTTAGCTGCTCTTTTGGACACCAGGTGAGGGCGGCTCCATGTTACTTTTTTAGGACACTGTATGTACTGTACAGGACCCTGAAGAAGCTCCTGTCCTCTAGATAAACCATTGTTGCCCAACCAGGGTGCCTCCAGCTGTTGCAAAACTACAACTCCCAGCATGCCTGGACAGCCAACGGCTGTCCGGGCATGCTGGAAGTTGTAGTTTTGCAACAGCTGGAGGCACCCTGGTTGGGAAACACTGACATAGACAGTGATTACAGCTCCCAGCAGATCTTTCTGTCTTTTATATGTAAGGACTTGCTTTATCTGTATTATTTATCTACTTATTTTTCTTTAATCCTCACCTTTTCCTATTTTTGGATGACATTTTGGTGGATTCAGAACCAATTACCAGGTTTCCATAGAGTTCTGGTCTCAACATACAACGGTTTCAACCTACAATGGTCGTCCTGGAATTAATATTGTAACTTGAGGGACCACTGTATATTTTATTCCTTATGCGCTCTTGAAAAGAGGCCACACTTACTGGTTACTGGTACAAGGGCAGCACCATGGCCTCTTTTCTGTGATTTTATCAGTGATTTTTTTTGTCCCATTTTCTGTGATTCTGCTCCTAATAAACCTTTCTTCTGCCTTCTTTCCAGATGTCTATCAACCTTTCAGCCTTCTCTCATACTTCCCAATTGATAGTAGTGACCCTACTCGGTTTTCTATTTCACGTAGGCTGCAGTCATGGGTGCTACCCTTGAATTTTCTCATACAATGTAGTAAGGCCTGAAAGCTGCTTGATGTGTTTACCAGTCACCATGTCCTATTACCCTTATTTACCTGGTTCACAACCAGTCACCTCCAACCAGCAGGTCGTGCCGCCACATTATGTTGCCAACAACCTAATAGGATATTACATTTTTTGGGGAACATTTGTTCTTCCCGTGGGCTGGAAAAGGTGGATACAGTCCTAGGAGACTCTTTCCTAGGACTGTATCCACCTTTTCCAGCCCACCGGAGCACCGGAAAGCTGAACTAATTTATGCAGGATAAGTCATCAACTGCCGAGCCGAGAAGTTTGTGACGAATCGAATTTACTGTAAGTTCGCTCATCTCTAATAGTGTTGCTCGCGAATATTCGCAATTCGAATATTATTCGCGAATATCGCATATTCGCGAATTTCGCGAATATAGCGCTATATATTCGTAATTACGAATATTCGTTTTTTTTTTTTTTTTTTTTTTTTTTTCTTCACAGTACACATCACAGTGATCATCCCTCTCTGCTTCCAGCTTGTGTGGTGTAAAGAAGGCTCTAATACTACTGTGTGAGACTGGCGTGCACAAATTCGCATATGCGAAATTAGCATATGCTAATTTTCGCATATGCGAATGTTCGCGTAAGCTGATTTTGCATATGCTCATTTTCACATATGTTAATTTTCGCATGCGCGAATATTCGCATATGCGAAAATAAAACGAGAATATAACGAATATGCGAATATATGACGAATATTCGTCCATATATTCGCGAATATTCGCGAATTCGAATATGGCCTATGCCGCTCAACACTAATCTCTAATAGCAATGACTGAAGAATACTAGCACCAGACACTTCTCCTTTATAAGCCAACACGTTTATTTATAGGTTCTAAGTCTACATCTGTTCCTTTATATCAGCCAGAAGAATTTCTTATAAAGTTAATACACCCTTTCATTAACCCCCCCCAAAATCAACTCTTTTCCTTGTGTTTCTCCAGATGAACATGTGTTCAGGGGGAAGCAGAGATGATGGGAATCAGAGATACTCATTCCATGAAATGTTCTATTTTCTAGCTCCATCTACATAAGGGATGGCAGAGGATTGCCAATGTACAATTGCATTTTGTCAGCTCACCATATGGATCTCATATCTGAGCTCCGATTCTGCATCCGATCATTTCCGCACTTCTTCTTCAAGTACAAATTATCCTCCTTGTGACAGAATATTAGTTGCAAACACGGAGTCGACTGCGGAGACATACACGGTTATAACATGGCTTGTAGCTAAAATCCAATGTTTGATAAAAATCACCCGCCATCAACCCATTTCACTGGTGCCCATTACCTTGTATTATGTATTTGCCTCGGACATTCTATTGAGGTCTATGAGTTCCATTGTATATTGAAAGGCTTTGCAATTTTTCTTATGCAATGGAGAGGAAAATTCCATAAAGCTTCTATTTGACCATTTCATCCAATAGATATGGCCTTCATGTCATGGCAATTAAAGAGTTCTTTGTACAATACAGTGGTCCCTCAACATACGATGGTAATCCGTTCCGAATGGACCATCGTTTGTAGAAACCATCGTATGCTGAGGGATCCGTGCAATGTAAAGTATAGGACAGTGGTCTACAACCTGCGGACCTCCAGATGTTGCAAAACTACAACACCCAGCATGCCCGGACAGCCGTTGGCTGTCCGGGCATGCTGGGAGTTGTAGTTTTGCAACATCTAGAGGTCCGCAGGTTGAAGACCACTGGTATTGGTGGTTATACTCACATGTCCCTGCCGCTCCGGACCGTCACTGCTGCCCTGGATGTCGCCCTCCATCCCTGTCACCCCTGTCATCCCTGAGGTGTCCCCGACGCTCCGGCAAGGCCTCTGCTTCCCCGGCATCCTCACTCTCCATTGCCTATTGGATGACGGGACGGCGTGTGCAGCGACGTGATTACAACGATGGAGAGCGCCGACGATGCAGAGGATCCCGAAGAGGACGCGCCGGAGCCCCGAGGACAGGTAAGTGATCGTCAGCGGACCACACGGGGCACCGTAAACGGCTATCCGGTGGCAGCTGAAGCAATCTGCGCTGCCGGATAGCCGTTTATGCGATGGCCCCAACATACAAAAGCATCGTATGTTGAAATGATCATATGTTGGGGCCATCGTAGGTCGGGGGGTCAATGTATACATGGATCGGAGAACTATGCATGAGTCACAATCAGCTTGGGGGTTCACAAGACTTATATTTATTACATGTATTAAAACAATTACATATATATATATATATATATATACATATATATATATTAACATGGACACTAATGGGTAATAAAAGCTTAGAGGGTTTCCGATTTTCTTCTACAATGTGACTCTTGTCCATAGGTGGTGTCTAGCATTTGTTTATTCTCCTTTATTTAAATGGGATTGAGCTCCAGTTCCAGACTTGGTCCATTTACAAACTTTGTATAAACCAATACACTGTGCAGTGCCTAGTGCAGGATCTGGGAGGGCAGTATATGACACTGGCATCAAAATAAAATAAAAATAGTGCCACATATTGTCCCATCTCTAGGCATAACACAATAGATGAGTTAAAAATAAAGGCCCTGATATACAATAGACAAAAATGTAAAGTACTGTCAATTTTGCCACCACTAGTTGTGCCCTGATGATGTTGTGGAAATGAAAGTTGGCCAGCTTTTCTTTTTAGGCAACAATTTAATGTTTGGTTTGTCTACAGCGTGCCATTGCTCATCTTCTCACTCTTGTTTAGATCAGTATTATCACCCACCAGAGTTCAGTGACCCAGCACAGCAGACTCAGGGAGGAAGTGAATGCATGTTGAGTAAGGGCGGGCTCAGTGCTTGCCTCGGATACGTCCCTTCCTTAGCAGTGGATGTCAGAATGAGTAAACAGCAGAACAAAAGTATTTGTGAGCCAAATACAGAAGCTAGACACAGAAAGAAAAGAATCTACATGATCTAATGTCCTGGGTTGTCAACCCGTGGTATGCGTACCCATGTGGAGGAGGACGTCACACGTCAGTGCGGCCCCGCCGAACAGGACGCGCTGCATGAAGTAACAGCTAACAGGTGACCGCAGGAGGCCAGGTAAAAAAATAAATAAATAAATAAAAAAAAAAAAAAAAATAAAAGTTAAAAACAACTGTATGGGCTGGAGGAGGACTGTATGTGACAGAGGGGGGATGTATGAGACGGAGCACAAGGCATTAATATGGAGGGGGAGAGTATTAAAGCACAAGGCATTAAAATTGAATGTCTTGTGCTTTATTACTCCCCATCCCTCCTCCATCTTAATCTCTTGTGCTATTATTCCTCCCTCCCTCTGATCCTCTTGGGCCATTTGCCCCCCCTCCATCTTAATCCCCTTGTGCCATTCCCCCCTTCCTCTGATCCCCTTTTACCATATTGGATAATAACAACGGCACAAGGGGATTAAGATGGAGGGGGGGGGGGGATAACGGCACAAGGGCAATAATATGGGGGGGGGGGGGGTTTGATTATCCCCCCCCCCCTCCATCTTAATCCCCTTGTGGCATTATTCCCCTTCCCTCTGATTCCCTTTTGCCGTATGGGATAATGTGAGTACACACAGACTGCGGAGTACATCACTTATTACCACACTCTGTTGTTGTGTTCTTTTTAAAACAAAAGATGTTAATTCGTTATGACAACTGTATGAATTGTTTTTTCTAAACTTAAACCTCAGTATTCCGATTTAGTTGCTGTGCCGGCACTTTGAGGGAAAAAAAAAGTTGTCGTGCATTACGGTTTGGGCACTCGGGCTCAACAAGGTTCGCCATCACTGTATTAGGTTCTAATATAGGTTTTTTTTTCTTTCGCAATTTTTTCTGTTTTTCTCAATACAATTCATGTGATTTATTCACTATGGGGGAGATTTATCAAGACCTGTGCCCATAGCAACCAATCAGATCGCTTCTTTCACTTTGCAGAGGCCTTGTTAAAAATGAAAGCAGCGATCTGATTGGTTGCTATGGGCAACTTTTCCTCTGCACAGGTTTTGATAAATCTCCCCTAATGTGACTCGAGGATTTCTACTGAAGAATTGGGGGGGAAACAAGTGGAATGACAACCTCCTGATTTCATTTTGTGCCTCTAAAACCTTGGTTGGGTTTTGTGTTGATCATATGGATGTTAACACTTCATGCATGTGCTGCCAAAAGCGGTCTGGGCATGCTGGGAGTTGTCGTTCTGCAACAGCTGGAGGCACCTTGGTTGGAAAATAGGGCATATAAAACTGTGTTGCTGAGAGGAGATTCCTTTAAATATCCTTACATAGAAAGTACTTACAGTCACTGATGTATCTTGTACATGCTCATCCTCTGTTATATACAGTTTATTTAGATAGGAGTCCACAGATGCAACAGCCTCGGAAAATCAAACAATTTATTGTCTCCTACGACAATGTATTTCCCTAGATTCCAGGATGTTAAAGTATAATTAAGACTATCCAGAGAACAATCCATCACCTTAATAGGGCTGTCTGCCTGTGCATGTGAAAGGCTCTATACGACCCTCTGCCTTATTCCATGTATATTGATTGTGCTCATAATTCATGGAGAACGCTGGGCTTTATGGAGGGTGAAGTTTACGGTGCGCTTGTCAGACGCCATTTCAGAAGGTATATTTCACAGTTCTTGTGTACATTGTGGTAACAAATGATGTAATTACATGAGGCTGATGTGGAGCAATGTACAACTGGTCACAATACAAGAAGGAAAAGGAGAGAAGATTATTTACTATTTCATGACGAATATTCAGGTACATAACATACTAATCTGTATCGGAGATGTCCATAATGGATATTGGTCACTTTGTAACCATTTTCTATGCCTGCCTGTCTACTGCTGTAAGGCCTTAAAGGAGAACTACAGCATAAATCAAAGGGATTATCCAATGAATGGAATTACATTTTTTTTTTTTTTAAACAGATCAGCTTAGGACATCTATTGACCTATAAAATCTCCGGTATGTGGCTATAATACACCTTTCTGCCCTCCTACTTGTTCCCGTCCCCACATGCTGTCTTTAACCCCTTAAGGACCAGGCCATTTTACACCTTAGGAGCAGAGCGTTTTTCGCACATCTGACCACTGTCACTTTAAACATTAATAACTCTGGAATGCTTTTAGTTATCATTCTGATTCCGAGATTGTTTTTTCGAGACATATTCTGCTTTAACATAGTTGTAAAATTTAGTGGTAACTTGCATCCTTTCATGGTGAAAAATCCCCAAATTTTATGAAAAAAATGAAAATTTTGCATTTTTCTAACTTTGAAGCTCTCTGCTTGTAAGGAAAATGGATATTCAAAATAAAAAAAATTTGGGATCACATATACAATATGTCTACTTTATGTTTGCATCATAAAATTTATGAGTTTTTACTTTTGGAAGACACCAGAGGGCTTCAAAGTTCAGCAGCAATTTTCAAATTTTTCACAAAATTTTAAAACTCACTATTTTTCAGTGACCAGTTCAGGTTTGAAGTGGATTTGAAGGGTCTTCATATTAGAAATACTACATAAATGACCCCATTATAAAAACTGCACCCCCAAAAGTATTCAAAATGACATTCAGTCAGCGTTTTAACCCTTTAGGTGTATCACAGGAATAGCAACAAAGTGAAGAAGAAAATTCACAATCTTCGCATGTTCTTGTAGACCCAATTTTTTTATTTTTACAAGAGGTAAAAGGAGAAAATGTATACTTATATTTAAAGCCCAATTTCTCTCGAGTAAGCATTTACCTCATATGTCTATGTAAATTGTTCGGCGGGCACAGTAGAGGGCTCAGAAGCGAAGGAGCGACAAGGGGATTTTAGAGAGAACATTTTTCTGAAATGGTTTGTGGGGGGCATGTCACCTTTGGGAAGCCCCAAGTGTGTCAAAACAGCAAAAAAAAAAAAACACATGGCATACCATTTTGGAAACTAGACCCCTCGGGGAACGTAACAAGGAATTAAGTGAGCCTTAATACCCCACAGGTGTTCCATGACTTTTGCAAATGTAAAAAAAAAAAAATACATAAAATGCTTGTTTTCCCAAAAATTTTACTTTTTTACAAAGGGACAAAGCAAAAAATACCCCCCAAAATTTGAAGCCCAATTTCTCACAATTCAGAAAACACCCCATGTGGGGGTGAAAAGTGCTCTGCTGGCGCACTACAGGTCTCAGAAGAGGAGTAGTCACATTTGGCTTTTTGGAAGCAAATTTTGCTCTGGGGGCATGCCGCATTTAGGAAGCCCCTATGGTGCCAGGACAGCAAAAAAAACAAAAACAAATGGCATATTTTGGAAACTAGACCCCTTGGGGAACGTAACAAGGGGTAAAGTGAACCTTAATACCCCACAGGGGTTTCACGACTTTTGCATATGTAAAAAAATTTTTTTTTACCGAAAATGCTTGGTTTCCCCAAAATTTTACATTTTTACAAAGGGTTAAAGCAGAAAATACCCCCCCAAAATTTGAAACCCAATTTCTCCCGATTCAGAAAACACCCCATATGGGGGTGAAAAGCGCTCTGCTGGCGCACTACAGGTCTCAGAAGAGGAGTTGTCACATTTGGCTTTTTGGAAGCAAATTTTGCTCTGGGGGCATGCCGCATTTAGGAAGCCCCTATGGTGCCAGGACAGCAAAAAGAAAACCAAATGGCAAATTTTGGAAACTAGACCCCTTGGGGAACGTAACAAGGGGTAAAGTGAACCTTAATAACCCACAGGGGTTTCACGACTTTTGCATATGTAAAAAAATATATTTTTTTTTTTCACAAAAATGTGGGTTTCCCCACAAATTTCACATTTTTGCAAGGGTTAATAGTAGAAAAGACCCCCAAAATTTGTAACCCCATCTCTTCTTAGTATGGAGGTACCCCATAAGTGGACGTCAAGTGCACTGCAGGAGCGCCACAATGCTCAGAAGAGAAGGAGTCACATTTGCGAACTTTGCTGAAATGGGGGGGACATGTCGCATTTAGGAAGCCCCTATGGTGCCAGGACAGCAAAATACCCCCCACATGGCATACCATTTTGGAAACTAGACCCCTTGCGGAATGCAACAAGGGGTAAAGTAAGCCTTAATACCCCACAGGGGTTTCACAACTTTTGCATGTGTAAAAAAAAAAAAAATATTTCACTAAAATGTGTGTTTCCCCCCAAATTTGACATTTTTACAAGGGTTAATAGCAGAAAAGACACCCCACAATTTGTAAATACATTTCTTTGGAGTAAGGACATACCTTATTTTTTTATGATTTAGGCTTGGAGGGTGCACAGCAGGTCTTGCTTGAGTGGGAGCGCAGTCAGGGACTTTGAGCTTGATGTGGAGCCAGGATGTGGGACCCCCCCTTCAAGGAGCGTTAATGGGGGGAGCACTGAGCCCTAAAATAGGGGAACACTATGGGGGACAACGGGCCATAACTGGGGTAGACAGGTGGGGTACAGAGGCCCATAATATGGGGTACAGTGGGCCAGAAAATTATAAAACATAATAAAACAGGATATGTTTCCCAGAATGATGACCCAGAGCATAGCCAAAACTAAAAAAAATATGCCCACCCCAAACCCTATGCTCTGAGTCATCATTCTGGGAATGTGATGTGTGTGGCCGTCCCTAACCTGTTGCCTCAAATGTGCACCCCACTCAGGTGGAGAGAGAGCGCTGTGCATTTGAGGCAAAATAAAAAAGTCCCGGATTATAGTGACTCAGTGACCTTTGACCCATTTTTGACAAAACACCCCCAGAGGTCTTATCAGGTTTTTTTTTTTTTAAGGTTTTTTTGGGCAATTTCATGATTTATGGGGGTTATATTTTGGAACGTACTCTGGACTTGGTACATTGGTCAAATTATGGAAAATTCAAATAAAAAGGGAAAATGTAGGGCTCCATGGAAGTGTGATACTCCCTGAAGCAGCCTATGCAGAGGCCCGGATTATCTGGGCAAGTGTCACATTGGTACCTGGTGTCCCTCCGAATCCCCCTCCTGTAACACACTCTGCATTTTTTCTGGGTTCGTCCCTTCTTTCCAGTGGGGGGGATCACACCTGGAAAGTGCTGGCCTGGGACGATCCTGGCGCCTATAACTCCAGACCCTTGGGAAGTCCGACCTGCTCTTTCCCGGTCAGCAAAGATCAGGAACCTTAGGACTTCTTCTTGGTACTGGAGGAATGTCCCTGTGTTGCCAGCGTACTGGGATAGTACAAAAGCGTTGTACATGGCAACCTGTACCAAGTAGACCGCAACTTTTTTGTACCATGCCAGTGTTTTCCGCATGGCGTTGTATGGCTTGAGGACTTGATCTGAGAGAACTCCCCCCATATACCGATTGTAGTCCAGAATACAATCGAACTTGAGGACCGGTCCCACGGTACCTCGCACAGGGACAGGGGTCCTGCCGTTCCCATGAATAGTGGTAAGCATAAGGACATCCCTCTTATCCTTATACTTCACCAACAACAGGTTATCATGGCACGGGATTCACCCTTGGGGATAGGCGTCTGGACCAAATTTAGAGGGAGGCCTCTCTGGTTCTTCCGCACGGTCCCACAAGCGGACATGGATCTGGCGGAAAGGGATTTGAACAGAGGAATGCTGGTATAAAAGTTATCCACGTATACGTGGAAACCCTTATCCAGTTATGGGTGCATAAGGTCCCAAACGAGTTTCCCGCTAACACCCAGAGTGGGGGGACATTCTGGGGGTTCAATACGGGAATCTCGTCCCTCATACACTCTAAACCTGCAAGTGTACCCGGAGGTACTCTCGCAGAGTTTATAGAGCTTCACGCTTTACCGCGCTCGCTTCGAGGGAATATACTGGCGGAAGATGAGTCTCCCCTTAAAACTGATGAGAGACTCATCTACCGAGAGGTCCCTGAGGGGTACATAGGCCTCCAAAAAGTGATTGATGACCGGCCTCACTTTGTAAAGCCGGTCATAGGCGGGATCACCTCGGGGCGGACATGCCGCATTATCTGCATAATGCAGGCATTTCCGAATCGCCTCGTACCGCCTCCGTGTCATCGCCATACTGTAAAGCGGGGTCTGGTAGAGGACGTCCCCGCTCCAGTAATGACGAGCACTTGTTTTTTTGACCAGGCCCATATTCAGCGAGAGGCCCCAAAATGTCGTAATTTCCGCTGTATCAATGGCGTACCATTCATTGGACCTGGCCAAAAGTGAATCGGGGTGGTGGGTAATGAACTGCTGGGCATACAAGTTCGTTTGCTCCACCATGTGATTGACCAGGCTGTCACTGAAAAAAAACTTTAAAAAGTCCAGATCAGTGAAGCCAGCCGTGTCAATCCGGATTCCTGAGTCGCCAACAAACTCAGGAATCCGTGGCTGATAATCCTCTGGGGTGCCCCAGACAGGGTCAGCGGAAGGGGGCTCCAGTGCACTTGTCTGGGGGGCCGGACTCCTATTATGAGCGGCATTGCCACTCGTACTACTGTCGGCCACAGGGTCACTCTAATGGGGGGTGCTTGGCCTCGCCTGGCGGCGTCTCCGCCGCCGTACAGGGGACTCATCATCACTGCTAGATGATGACGACGACGATGAAGAACATAAAAATCTAGGATCTTCATCGTCCTCACTGGCAGATTCGGAGTCGGAGGCTAAAAAAGCGTAAGCCTCCGCTGCCGAAAATGCCCGGCGGGCCATCGCCTTTTTTCTACGGTCGCGGGGGGGAGGGTAGGGGGTTGTGTTCGGGGGGGGGCAGGCAAGTATGTACTGTGTGGTGCTTGGTGTAAAAAGTGTTTTACAGTAATAGAAGAGAAAAAAAAGCTGCGGCCCAAAAAAAAAAAAAAGGGGGTGTCAAACGCAGCTCCCTGAACCCCTAATAGGACCCGGGGGACCTATTAGGGGGTCAGAGAGGGGGGGGGTACTTTTTTTTTTTTTTTAACTTTTATGTCACTTTTTAACTTATTGAACTCCTACCTGTCCCTGCAATAAGCTTACCCTATTCTAAGGCTCCTGAGGGGGCTCAGGAGCTCCAAGGGGGGGATCCACGGCTTCTTCTCCCAGCTGCACCCACTGACTGAACGAAAACAGCGGGAAGGAACCGTTAACCCCTCCTCTGCCGCTCTGCTATTGGCCGGACGATCGCCGGCCAATAGCAGCGTTGCTGGGGCAGTGACAGTATTGTCACCTCTCCACAGCAACGGCAGGTGATTGGTGGTGAATTGTACACCGCCGATCACCATTTATTCCCGGGTCATTGGGTCACAAGTGACCCGAATCGCCAAAGATCGCTTGCGTGATTTCGCAAGCGATCTCTGGCGATCGGCGCCATGCGGGGGTCCCGGGACCCCCCTCGGCATTTGCACGGCATGCTTGCTGAATGATTTCAGCAGGCATGCCGTTCCGATCTCTGCCCGGCGCGCGGCAGGGATCGGAAAACGCCAGGACCTACGGGGACGTCCTTGGTCCTTAAAGCCCAGGGTGCAAGGACGTCCCCGTACGTCCTTGGGTCCTTAAGGGGTTAAACTACCGGATCCAGCATCCTTTGCTGCCGCTCTGTGCTCAATTCCTCCTAACTTCCGTTTTCTTCCCCAGTCCCTTGGCCCCAACCCTCAGAGTGTTACTAAGCAACCTCCATCCTGCTTCCATCTTCTGTACTATATAGCAATGATTCACAAAATGACTGCCTCCATCTGCTGCGAAACTACAACTCCCAGCATTCCCAAAAAGTTAAAGTCCATCTGTAAACCCCCTCTGTTCCTCAGAGTTATCAGATCTTTCTTCTGTGCAGTTGCTTCTGGGGGTGTGGCTTACATGGACTCAGAGACAGCATAAAAGTCACATGACTGTCTCCAAGGGTGGGGGCCAGAGGCAGTTAGGGGAAGAAAGCCGAGAGAGTGTGGACGCAGGATGGCTCATTTTCCTGCATTTTGCATATTTTGTGCTTCATATAGCTCTGCAATGGGGCATTACTTTTAACCCCTTAAGGACCAGGGGTTTTTCCGTTTTTGCACTTTCCTTTTTTTCCTCCTCACCTTTTAAAAATCATAACCCTTTCAATTTTCCACCTAAAAATCAATTCAATGGCTCATTTTCTGCACCGCCAATTCTGCTTTGCAGTCACATCAGTCATTTTACCCAAAAATCTCCGGCAAAATGGTAAAAAATAATGCGACGAAATTGAAGAAAAAATAAAATTTTGTAACTTTTGGGGCTTCCATTTCTATGGTAAAAATGACACCTTATATTTATTCTGTAGGTCCATACGATTAATATGATACCCTACTTATATAGATTAGATTTTGTCGTACTTCTGGAAAAAATCATAACTACATGCAGGAAAATTTATACATTTAAAATTGTCATCTTCTGACCCCTATAACTTTTTTTTTAATTTTACAGCGTATGAGGGCTCATTTTTTGCACCGTGATCTGAAGTTTTTAGCGGTACCATTTTTGTATTGATCGGACCTTTTGATCGCTTTTTATTTATTTTTTCATGATATAAAAAGTGACCAAAAATACGTTATTTTGGACTTTTTTTGCACGTACCCCATTGACTGTTCGGTTTAATAAAGGATATATTTTTATAGTTCGGACATTTACGCACGCGGCGATACCACATATGTTTATTTTTATTTACATTTAAATCACATTAACTTTTTATTTTTTTATTTTTACAGTGTTATAGCTCCCATAGGGGGCTATAACAATGCACACACTGATCTTTTACACTGATTACTGCAAAGCAATAGCTTTGCATTAATCAGTGTTATCGGCGGTCGATTGCTCAAGCCTGCATCTCGGGCTTGGAGCAATCAATCGCCAATCGGACACGCCGGAGGACGGTAAGAGGACCTCCGCTCGTGTCCTAGCTGATCGGGATACCCCATTTTCACTGCGGTGGTCCCGATCAGCACCACTAAGCAGCCGGGACCGCGTTGGCTGCCGCGCGCTAATAGCCCCGGGTCCCGGCTTCAGTTATATGTTGGGACTGACGCGATATGGCACGGGGTCACCGCGTGATCCTGCGTTATATCGCGGGAGCCGGCCAAGGACGTAAATATACGTATTTGGTCGTTAAGGGGTTAATTACTTGCTTTGTAAGTTATATTTATCATTACATGAGGGAATTAAAAATATATATATTTTACTTAACTGAACTACCCCTTTAAGCTTATTAAAGTAGCTGATCCCAGTGGTCAGACTACCCGTGATCTCTGGAACGGGACCCCTGCTCTCAGTAAGGAGCGCATGCTGCAGACGGAACAAGGCCCAATTATTTCATAGCAGTGCCGAAAAGACAATTTCAGCACTCTGACATCATCAGCGCTGCCATAAAAAATGGAGCGCATGCAGTCTACCAGTAGACGACATGCGCTCCTTGTGAAGAGAGCCAGGGTCCTGTCCCAGAGATGGTGGAGGTCCCAGCGGTTGGATCCTCTGTGATCAGCTACTTATAGAGGGTAAGCAAATTTTTGCTGGAGTGCTCTCTGCTGGGTCCTGCTGCTAGAGAACAGCAGCGGTGACGTCACTAAGCTCCCCCCATGCCCCAAGCCGGGCCCGGAGCTGAAGCTAACAGAGAAGATTACCGGAGATTTTCTGCACGGAACAGGACAAAGTAAGTATCATTGTCATCAGTCTCACCTGCACTACCTGTTGGTACCGACAGGTTAGTGCAGGTGACCGATTTCCTTTAAGATGGCTGGTGAGTGTTACAGAATTCTATATGAATTTCTGGCTTTACTTCCTCCTTTCTACCTATCTTCTATTAACTATAGTAGTGTCTCCCAACCAGGGTGCCTCCAGCTGTAAGGCAGCCTTAGCAATCAAGCACCGATAACATAGATCAATGTAAAGCTACTATTGCATTACATTGATCTATTTAAGCCATCTAATGATGGCTTATGATAGGCCCCCAATAAAAATTTAAATCCCCACTCCTTTACAAATTTTTTTTTTTTTGGGGGGGGGGGGGGGGGGGGGGTATTTGGTATTGCCGTGTGTGTAATTGTCCAAACTATAAAACTATTACATTTCTGATCCTGCATGGTAAACAGCATAAAGGCAAAAATTCTAAACAGAATTACAGATTATTTGGTCATATCGCATCCCAGAAAAAAGGAGATTTTTTTTGTACTCACTGTAAAATCTCTTTCTTGTAGCCTTCATTGGGGGACACCTATACTGATGGGTATATGCTCTTGCCACTAGGGGGAAAAAAAAGCCAGCTCCTCCCTGGCAGGATATACCCGCCCACTGGAAGTGAGGCAATCAGTTTTGTCACCAAGAAGTAGGAGAAGCCAACAAAGAAATCTGTCTGAAGGACCCCAGAAAGGAATCTCGGGGAAAAAAACCCAAAAAACAACAAGAACCAGGAAAAGAAAATCCGGACCAAGAAAGAAGAAATGGGTGGGTGCGGTGTCCCCCAATGAAGGCTACAATAAAGAGATTTTACGGTGAGTACAAAAAAAATCTCCCTTTCTCGCTCTTCATTGGGGGACACCTATACTGATGGGACGTACCAAAGTAGTCCCCTAGGGAGGGAAAAACAAACAGCAAAAGGGGAATCAGTCCAGAGACCGAACCCACTCGACCGTAAGGCCTGCGGACGGGATCCAGGGCAGACACAACCGAGGCCCACAAACTGAGCTCCCGGCAGAACCCATGTCCATGGAGAAGGACTAGGACGCCAAGGAAGAGACTGTCCTATGTAGAGATTCCAAAGCAACAGTCCATAAAGAGACAAGAAAAGGTCGACTAGGAAGCCAGAAGGGCTGGAACCATTCCAGGAGAAGGTAGGCATAAACTCCAAGGAACACAGAACCAGTCAAAGGGCTAACCCGGCTGGGAAGCAAAAATGGAAAAGGGCACAAGAGAACCCTATCCAGAGGCAACCAAGTCATGAGAACATGGCGGCGAGCAGTGCATGCCTGAGCAGAAGGAGAGTATGGAAGGTGGAAACCAGAAAAACACTGGAAAAAAGAAAGAAGGATGGAGACTGGCTGTGGAGAGGCCTGGTGCATAAAATAGATGACCAGAACAGCTGCAGACCAAAAACCTCCATGAGCACCTGGGAGGCTAAATAAGCTCGAGTAGAGTAATCAGGATGACCGAAATGCCCACCGCCCTGGGAGTACATTGACCCACGAAGGAGGAGACTGAAGGAATAAGGCCAAAAAGGGGGCATCCAGGAACACCGGAGCGTCCGACAAGGGAACTGGAGGTACCCGGGTCACCTGGAAGACGTACATGAAGACGGCCAAAAGGAGCATCCCGGAACACTGGAGCAGCAGACATGGGAAACAGTTTCCCGAGTCGCCTGGAAGACTTACACCTGTAGAGTAGGTAAACCCAACGTCCGCGAAACGCTCCAGGTGACAAACTTCTACGTCTAAACAAGACGACGTGCGGTACAGATAGACCGCCCCACGAACGGGACCGCAGAGAAGTCAGGGCAGAAGAGCTACCCTGCCCAAGACCACAACCATCACTAAAGCCCAAAGAACCAGAAGGGCCGACATAGAAAAGAAGACACGCCACAGCATACTATGATAGTGTCCAAGACAAGGAGACTAACCAGACATGAACCCCAGCGGTCTGAGCAGAGCAAAGCAACATCCCGTCAGGATGGGACTGAGGGGGAAACAAAAGTGAAGGTTACTCCAGAAGACTGTAGTGTCAGTGTAGCGCAACTGACACCAACAAGGAAGGAGGAACAACCGCCCCAGGGAGATTGCACCAAGGAAGGCAAAGGCAGGACCCAGACAGTGCTAGACTGGCTGTCGCTGAGCCATACATGAGTGCAAATCTCCTCCAATAAGGGAGAGTGCCAAGTCTGTATGAGCAGCAGTAGATAACCAAGAAACTGGAGGAGAGCAAGGCTGCAAAAGTGCGCAGCTCAGCTGATTTCTCTCAGCATAAAACAAGGGCCCAGCCAGGTACCCCACCGGTGGTCGCTATGAAACCCAGGCACGAACCATGCCAAGCTCCCTGATCCCCATCCCCTGTGGAAGGGGGATGATAAAAGTGTGCCAGGCACTATGGGAGCAGTGAAATGCCCCCTGAAGTTAAGGGGGCAAAGTACTGGGTGGATGTAGTCCCCAGGAACCCTGCAACAACATATCAAGGAATGGAGGAGCTAATTTGAGTCCGACTACGAATGGAAGTAAAAAGCACACACCCACCCAAAGTGTTGAGGGGAACACCTCAACGTGGTGTAACCCTGGACCAGAAGGGCATCAACTGAGCCATTCTGGTCATTCCCTAAGGCAACAGAGTCTGCGTCTGAACCACCCTGTACAGGAACCCAGAACAGATACCTGGAGGCATGTGGGGGGGGGGGGGGGGGCAACTGTGTCGCCCCATCATGCCCCATGCCAGAACAGAGGAGTTCGACTGCCGAAACCTGTGGAAACAAGATCACAGGAAGGCCCAAGGCAGAGTGGCATAGCACATGTAGGGACACATACGTGGTTATCGCACGATAATAGAGGGGTACCAAGACTGCAGACGTGAAAGAAACGGGGACAGCCAGATAGCCGATCACTGTGCCCCACTGCCGCGTGTGGGAGAGAGGGGAGGCCTAGGAGCCTTAGATAGTATCCCCGCCACCTTGGGAGATCGGGGGAGGCTAAGGAGTCACGGAATGCATCCCTGTACCCAGTCTAGAGTCCATAGGACACGTCTTTGTACACCTCCACAGCAGTGGGGTACTGGAACTCCAGCCTCAGATACATCAGCAGAGTGATGAGTGACAGGCGGCTGAGAAGACCACGCAGACCACTGTCTGGCTTACTAGTATGGGTCCATAGTATCCAACGGGTCACTCCTTCAGACACCACGCACAGCAGTGGGGTACCGGAACTACAGCCGCAGATACATCAGCTGTGTGATGAGTGGCAGGCGGTGGAGGAAACCACGCAGACCACTGTCTGGCTTATGGGTATGGGTCCATAGTGGACAGCGGGTCACTCCTTCGGACACCTTGCATTAGCAGTGGGGTACCGGAGTGCCAGCCGCGAATGCGGCAGCTGAGAGACGAGCGACAGGCGTGACTACTGTCCGGCATATCGACATCAGAACCAATCCATGCCCACGCAGGGACACTTCCACGGAGGCCTTGCACTAGACAGGGGGGGGGGGGGGGGGAATCCAGAGCCCTTGCTGCGGCAGCCTGTAGAGGAGGTAATCATATTGTATGACATGCCAGAACACCCCCATGAACACACCCTCTGCCTTGAGCTTCCTCAGCACCCTGGGAAGGAGTGAAGAGGAGGGAACAGATAGGGTAGGGCAAACCCCGCCCAAGGAATCACTAGAGCATCCAAGGCCAGAGCCTGAGGGTCCCAGGACTTGGACACAAAAGGAAGGATCTTCCGATTGTGCCGGGACGCGAAGAGGTCCACGTCCAGAATGCCCCAGAGGTCGCAGAGTTGTGCGAAGACCTCTGGATGTAGAGACCACTCGCCGGGGTCGGGTGAGGACCGACTGAGGAAGTCCGCTTCCCAGTTGAGTACCCCCAGAATGTGAATCGCCGAAATGGCCGGAACCTTGCTCTCCGCCCAGGTGAGAATCTTGGTCACCTCGGCCATGGCTGCCGAGCTGCGAGTGCCACCCTGTCAATTTATGTACGCCACGGTCATGGCGTTGTCCGACTGAACGCGGACAGGACTGAAGACGGGACTCCCAATGAAGAAGACAAAGAAGAATCGCCCGTAATTCTAATATGTTTATCGGAAGAAGGGTCTCCTGGGGAGACCAGAGTACCTGAACCGTACAAGCCCTGAACACGCCGCCCCAGCCCGACAGGCTGGCATCCGTTGTAACAATCTGCCAGTGAAGGGGAAGAAACCACCGCCCTTGGAGAAGAAGGGGGGAGCGGAGCAACCAGAGCAGAGACTGACTGGCCCTGCGAGGGAGAATAATCTGACGATCGAGGAGACCTGTTCCATCAGGAAAGAAGCCATCCATCGGGAAAGAAGGGAGCCCTACTGTCCCACGAGGGCGCCTGCCCGGACCCTTTGCAGGAGCCAGAGGTCCGAAAGGAAAAGGGCTTCCTTTGGGAAGTAGGGCGAGCCTTATTTTGAGGTAACAAGGAACTCTTACCTCCCGTTGCCTCAGAGATAATTTCATCAAGGCGTTTGCCAAAAAGACGGCCGCACGTAAAGGGAAGCTCAGTGAGAGACCTTTTGGAAGCGGCAGCCACATTCCAAGCTTTAAGCCACATAGAGCGGCGGAGAGCCGCTAGGTGACCCACAGCAAAAGCAGAACAACGGGCTGCCTGCATGGAAGCTGTGCACAGGAAGTCCCCAGCTTTAGAACATTAGAGAGCCAGAGCAGATAGATCCTCCAGGGGGGGGGGGGATCCCGCTAAGATATCCTGATGGAGCTTTTGGCACCACTCCGCCAGGCCCTTGGACACACATGTCGAGGCGAAGATGGGAAGAAGAGAAGAGCCAGCTGCTTCAGTGGCAAACGTCGCTAAGGATTCTACCCTCTTATCCGTGGGATCCTTGAAGGCAGCGGCATCTGCCAGAGGCAGTGTAGTCACCTTAGAGATCCGGGAAATTGGTGGATCCACTGAGGGAGGGGAAACCACCTTAGTGACAAGGTCCTTGTCAAATGGATAACGTTCTTGAATTGACTTGATTCCCGGAAACCTCTTGTCTGGATGTTTCCATGCGGTTTCCAGAATGTCGTCAAAGTAGGCGTGAGAGCTGAACCTTTGAAGTTAGCACGATGAAACGATACTCCTGGATTGACATCCGAAGATCCTGGGTCCTCTATGTGAAAGGTGTCTCTTAGGGCTGTCACCAAAGAGTTCACCGTTGCAATTGAGTCCGGGCGGTCCTCTGAGTCAGATGCCGGCTCGGAAGCCTCGTCCACCAGGGGAATGAGAATGAGTAGAGGCAGTCCTGGAGGGGGGCGACCCTGACCGAGTACGCGGCTCTGGTGTGGCAGAGCGGCGACTCCGAGAACGTCCTCTAGAGGAACGACGTTTGTGCCCAGATGACCGGGGGGGGGGGACCCACGAGGGGAACGCTCACGTCTATCTGAAGACTCAATGGAAGAGTCAGACGAGGCATCCCTAGGACACTTGCGAGAGCGTGAAGTATGTGGAGACGAGGAACGGACCCTTCCAGAGGTCCTGCGCAGGGAAGACCCCTTCAAGGCGGACACCACTTCCCGGGAGGCCTCAGCCACCTAACGGGATACTTTGGTCAAGTCAGCCATATACTGGGACAGGGAATAAACCCAGGCTGGAGGAGCGGCTGAACCCACCGGGACCGAAGGGACATCAGGGGGGTCTGGGGAGCAGTGGAGCAGGCAGGGCAAGTGGGCTCAGCAGAGCCAGACATCTTGGTTTTACAGGGCTTACAGAGATAGTAAGCCACGGAAGTTCCAGGTTTCTGTTTAGAGGAAGGTACAGCTCTGGATACGGACATAATGTAGAAAGAAAAAAGGAGATAGGAACTTTCTCACCCTAGTCTGTGTCCCTTTGTCAGCTGCAGTGAGGAGAACTCGCTCCGAGCAGCTAGAAAGAGAGTGAACAGGCCAGCCAATAGGAAGAGAGGGGCGTGCCTGAAGCTAGGCACTCACTAGTACTGATTGGCGCTGATTGGAGGCTGCTTCGCACCTTTGAGAGCTCCTAGCCCCGTGGGCGGAGCTATAGACGGCCTTAAAGAACTGTCATGGCGCCGCTCCTTGTCCCGAGCACACCTGACGGCCGTTTATACGCCCGGGGGAAGAGAGCGGGCGGACAAAGTGCCGGCAGAGACTGCCGGTGAAAGAGAAAGTAAGCCGGTGCTGAAGCTCCTGGCTCACGGCAGCGCCGCGGCTATCGGCCGCATATAAGGCGCTGCTGACAAAACGAAAGTAAACCGGGGCTGAGAGCGTCCGGCCAGATACAGCGCTGACAAGGTAGCACAAGCACACACATATAAGTGAAGTGCACCAAGCACACACACACACACATAAGTGTAGTGCCCCATAAAAAGGTGGGCAAAAACAGGGGGCCTCCAGAGGTTGCGAGTCCGTACCTATGGAGAAAAAGGGGGGAAAGTACTTACCTCAGTCAGAAGAACTTACCTAGAGGAGTCTTCAGTGAAGTCTTCAGTCAGCTTTAGTTACCTGCATCACGCCTGGTTACTATGCGCGAGCGAGGCGAGCAGGTAAATAGGGGGACCCGGACCCATGAGGTACCACCCAAGCTCTGACCGTTGGCGAGGGGGGGGAGAATTTAACAGCGCATATACGCAATGTCTATGCCCCCTCACTCGCAATGGGGAAACTGGGAACCGCAGTCCCTGAGTCCCCACCTGAAAACAGAAAAGGAATAAAAAAACTAACACGTCCCTAACTAGGAAAACAAAAATACAGAAGACCTCGTCTGGAGCAGTCCAGACCATGTCCACCTCCTCAGACACTAAGCTTAAACTGATTGGCTCAGAGCCTGAAGGCGGGTATATCCTGCTGGGAGGAGCCAACTGTTTTTGTTGCCATAGTGTCACACACCTCCTAGAGACAGCAGCATACACCCACGGTCTGTGTCCCCCAATGGAGCCGATAGAGAAATTAAAATTTTATGGGTGAGGAGGAAGAAAACGTGAGGCAAAAAAAAATTTGCTGAGTCATGAAGGGGTTAATAATTGAAGGACCCAGCTTCCAAGACAACCATTTCTCATTGGATTTGGTTTTCCATTTCGAAAGCCTAGCATTGCAAGGCTTGTGGGAGCTCTTCTGGTGTGCAAGGCCTCTACCTGGCTGTCTCTGCACACCTTTCCACGTTTTTATATCGTGCATACTTATGTATAGGCAGATGCGGCTCTCGAACGCAAAGTTTTGCAGGCGTCAGTGGCTTAGATTTCCAATTGACCTCCCTTGCAGATGATTTCCCACTCCAGGGACTACTTTGGGATGCCCCGTGGTTTCTTTGTCCCCCAATCTAGCAATGGAGAAAAGAGGGTGTTTTGTACTCCCCATAAAATCTCTTTTTCGTACCCATTATTGGGGGACACAGCTCCCACCCATTTCCTGGTACCTTGCTTGGCTGTTTGTTTGCCTGTTAGCAGGGTTCTCTTTGCTGTGTTTTTTTCTGGTGCTCTGACAATTTTCATTTTTCGTTTGGCTTATCCTCCAGCTCTGTATCCAAAATCTTCTTTCTTAATTAATATAAATTACAGGACAATACACGTACAAAACAGAATATCCTCCTGCTCTGTGACCAACTGAATTGCTCAGTGCCAGTGGGCGGGAATATCCTGCTGAGGAGGAGCCAATTTTTTTTCTAATTAGTCTCCAAAGTGAGGTGACTACAGGGTTGTCCATTGGGTGCCAGTGGTTTTCCTGTCATAGTATGTACAATTATAAAAAAAAAAAAAAAAAGATACATCAACATAAAAAACTCAGATTATATTTTAATAATTCATATATATTTACATAGCGGTAAACACCAAAAATATAATTCTACATTACAAAAAAATGCCCCCCATATTTTTTTTTTTCTATACAACAAAGTAATACAACACGGCATCTTTTCTCTGGCAGTGAAGTTAGGGCAGTAGGAGCTGATCTAGTGTTCTCAATGATGATTCATATATGGCCCTGAAAAAATAAAAGACATTTACATTATTGTACGTCAGTAAAGCCTGCGGCTAATGCATGTCAGACGAACACGTGGAGCCTTCATCTGACGTCAATACAGAAACCAACTAATTCATTGTTTGTGGGTTATTGATAAAGAGCACAGGGGACACACTCAGGCACAGCTGAAAACTTAATATTTTACAAAAAGAGTCCTGATAATGTGATGTCAGTGGGTGAAGATGTAATCTCTATGAGGTTTGTCATAAGTTGATGTCACAGGAAACAGATCCCTTTACAGCCCCATGATATTCTATGCAGCCTCTTGGATCATGTAATATGCCGAGTATGTTCATATGAGTCACTGCATAGATAATCTCACTTTATTTACAGCTATTCTGACATTTATATCAATGACATTACATGGTAAGTACTATAGTACTATTACGAATGTTACTGGTGATACTACGCTGTGTCTCACTACTTTCACCACAAAATTTCTTTCTAGGGGTAGGGCCACATTTTACAGATCTGATGCAGATTTTCTAAAATAAAATATGAGCCAAAGGCAGAAGTGGATTCAGCTGGAAGACTGAGGTATAACACTTTACATTAGATTTCCCCTCCCAGTTGGATACACTTCTGCCTTTGGCTCATACTCTACTGCAGAAAGTCTGCAGCATATCAGAAACATGTTTTCCTAGCATAAATCAGGGTTTCGCATATGGTATTTGCTCCTTATTCAGGTCAGTACCAAATTCACCAGTGGGACAGACAAAAAAGAAAAATTATAATGGTAAGATTTGCAATATACTTTTCCTGTGTTTTGGACCAACTCCTGGTTTTGGCTAAAATGTTATTAAAATTCTATAAGTAGATGCAGGTCTTAGTTGCTGCAGAAAAATTCAAAGTCTCTGCAAGCCCTAAAAACATACAGTATATCATTGCATGGTGCTACATACAGTACCATATGACGTGGCTATTTTCTCTTAGAAGCAATGATTATGTTAGAGAATATGAATTACCACATCATCCAATGGAACATCATTTATTAGGCTTTTAATTAAAAAGAAACCTGTATATGGAGACATAACAGAGCCCAACAAAACCCTATAGGTTTTGTGTAACATACATACACACATATTATATATATATATATATATATATATATATATATACACACATATACACACACACACACACACACACGTATGTGAAGCCTATGGGACACCCAAAGATTCATTCCTTATGGCACCTCTAAACTTTGCTGAGCTTTGCACCTACCTGGAAGCTCCCTAGAGCAGTGTTTCCCAACCAGAGTGCCTCCAGCTATTTCAAAACTACAACTCCCAGCATGCCCGGACAGCCATTGGCTGTCCAGGACTGCCATTGGCTGTCCAGGACTGCTGGGAGTTGTATTTTTTCAACAGCTGGGGGCACCCTGGTAGGCAAACCCTAGGCTAGAGAAATCCAAATGCCATATATTCACAAAGAAGTGGGCTGCATGCTGCAAACCTACAACTCCTAGCATGCTCGGACAGCCTAAGGCTGTCCGGGAATGCTGGGAGTTGTAGTTTTGCAACAGCTGGAGGCACCCTGGTTGGGAAACACTGCCCTAGAGAGTGACTAGAAAGCTGGCTGCACACATCTTAAATAGGTACTGTATTCCCATCTCAAAAATCCATGGCATATCTGGGACCCCCCACACACAAGAAAAAAAAGGGGTCACAGCATGGGTGTAGCACTGTTTATTTCTGAATATCATTGCAATGTGAATGTGGTGGGCTGCAATTCCATGCATAGTCAGGTGGCCGGGAGGGGTCTTCTGTAGGGAAAACTTTGAAGGAGACTTACCGTATTTATCGGCGTATAACACGCACTTTTTAGGCTAAAATTTTTAGCCTAAAGTCTGTGTGCGTGTTATATGCCGATACACCCCCAGGAAAGGCAGGGGAAGAGAGGCCATCGCTGCCCGCTTCTCTCCCCCTGCCTTTCCTGGGGTCTAGAGCGCTGCTGCCGGCCCTTCTCTCCCCCGGCTATCGGCGCCGCTGCCCGTTCTGTCCCCCTGACTATCGGTGCTGGCGCCCCATTGCCGGCGCCGATAGCCAGGGGGAGAGAAGCGGCGCCGACAGCCAGGGGGAGAGAAGGGGCAGCGGCGCCCATTGCCGGCGCCGCTTCCCCGTTACCTCCCCCCATCCCCGGTGGCATAATTACCTGAGTCGGGTCCGCGCTGCTGCAGGCCTCCGGCGTGCGTCCCCGGCGTCGTTGCTATGCGCTGAACGGCGCGGCGCATGACGTCAGTGCGCCGCGCCGTGCATAGCAACGACGCAGGGGACGCACGCCGGAGGCCTGCAGCAGCGCGGACCCGACTCAGGTAATTATGCCACCGGGGATGGGGGGGAGGCAACGGGGGCAGCGGCGCCGGCAATGGGTGCCGCTGTGCCCCTTCTCTCCCCCTGGCTCCCCCCGGCACCGATAGTCAGGGGGACAGAACGGGCAGCGGCGCCGATAGCCAGGGGGAGAGAAGGGCCGGCAGCAATGCTCTAGACCCCAGGAAAGGCAGGGGGAGAGAAGCGGGCAGCGACGGCCTCTCTCCCCCTGCCTTTCCTGGGGGTGTATCGGGGTATACACGCGCACACACGCACCCTCATTTTACCATGGATATTTGGGTAAAAAACTTTTTTTACCCAAATATCCTTGGTAAAATGAGGGTGCGTGTTATAGGCCGGTGCGTGGTATACCCCGATAAATACGGTAATTTCAGGAGGCTTTTCACATTGTTACAACTATATATCCTAGGTATATTCCATAACATTATAAATAAACCTTTAGAGTCTGTTCTTTAAGTCCCCCTCTAATATTCAGAATTTACCTTTCTATATTCTCATCATCTTCCATTGTGATCTCTCTATATGTTTTCAGTTTCCGATGAATTGTTGAAGCTATATCTTTGGCAGCAGCAGATAATTTTTTACCTATTTAATGAAAATGAATACATAATAAATACAAGTATGTAAACCATAATTAAGTTGCAAATCTATACAGTCCTAATGATCTTTGAGTAACAGTCAATGTTTGTCTCATCACCTTCACTCCATTCTTCCAATAATCACTCAATTATTCTATTTGCCATTTATTTATATCCATTCATTCATGTGGATATAAAATTAAGCTAAAACTACTTGCTATTGGCAGGAACTTTGTTGGGAGGCCATGTACACCAACATTGATCTACCGGACCACCTCCTCACCATACAGTCCAGCAGCACCGGACCAGCCCCGAGCGGAGGTGAGTACTGTACAGAACTAAAGGGGGGTGAAAGGGGGCTGGATGATGTCGAAGGCCGCAGTGGTCTTCAACCTGCGGACCTCCGGAGGTTTAAAAACTACAACTCCCAGCAAGCCCGGACAGCCGATGGCTGTCCGGGCTTGCTGGGAGTTGTAGTTTTGAAACCTCTGGAGGTCCGCAGGTTGAAGACCACTGCGGGTGGAGAGTTCACTCCACACGGGGGGGGTGTTTTCAGCACGAAAAATCGTGCTGAAAAACTCGGCTTATACTCGAGTATATACGGTAATATGTATGAGCAATTACTCTTAAATTCTAAATTAGAAGAAAATTCCGCTGAGTTGTTTTTGTTTTATATATCGTCATCAAAGCTGTGTTTTTCTAATAGCACGCTTTATATCTTTTTTTTTTGCCTGCATTTAGCATTAAAGCTGGGGAAACGCTTCTGTCATATGTTAAATATACTGTGTGACAGAGGTTGTACAGTGGCATCTATCATTCACATACTATAACGAAATGTTTACCAGATATGATTTTTTCCTTTTTTTTTTAAATCTTTTAACAAGATCTAAATACCGTATTTATCAGGGTATACAATGCACCGGCCTATAACACGCACCCTCATTTTACCAAGGATATTTGGGTAAAAAAAGTTTTTTACCCAAATATCCTTGGTAAAATGAGGGTGTGTGTGTGCGCGTGTATACCCCGATACACCCCCAGGAAAGGCAGGGGGAGAGGGGCCATCGCTGCCCGCTTCTCTCCCCCTGCCTGTCCTGGGATCTAGAGCCCTGCTGCCAGCCCTTCTCTCCCCCTGACTATCTGTGCCGCTGCCCCATTGCCAGCGCCGATAGCCAGGGGGAGAGAAGGGGCAGGGGCACCCATTGCCGACACCGCTGCCCCGTTGCCTCCCCCATTCCCGGTTGTATAACTACCTGTTGCCGGGGTCGAGTCCGCGCTGCTTCAGGCCTCCGGTGTGCGTCCCATGCGTCGTTGCTATGCACTGCACGGCGCAATGACGAGTGAATCTTGCAGCGCATAGCAACGACGCATGGGACGCACACCGGAGGCCTGCAGCAGCGCGGACCTGACGCCGGCAACAGGTAATTATACAACCGGGAATGGGGGAGGCAACGGGGCAGCGGCGTCGGCAATGGGTGCTCCTGCCCCTTCTCTCCCCCTGTCTGTCGGCGCCGCTTCTCTCCCCCTGGCTATCGGCGCCTGCACCGATAGTCAGGAGGAGAGAACGGGCAGCGGCACAGATAGCCAGGGGGAGAGAAGGGCCGGCAGCAGGGCTCTAGACCCCAGGACAGGCAGGGGCAAAGAAGCCGTCAGCGGTGGCGGTTTCTGCACCTGCAAAGCCGCTGCAGTTCATTGATTTAAAGCGCCCGCTCTTAATCATTGAACTGCAGCGGCTTATCGGCGTATAACACGCACATAGACTTTAGGCTAAAAATTTTAGCCTAAAAAGTGTGTGTTATACTCCGATAAATACGGTATACAAAAGTGTAATATACTGTGCTATTCCATAGTTAATTTTTGCAGTATACTGATGTATATGATAAAGGTCAATATGCCACTCTTAGCTTCCATCAGGCTAATGTACCTCTACAGACAGGTTTACAACTACAGTGACCCCCCGACCTACGATGGCCCCGACATACGATCAAATCGACATACAATGCTTTTTTATGTCGGGGCCATCGCATTAAGTGCTATCCGGCAGCGCAAAATGCTTAAGCTGCTGCCAGATAGCAGCTTAATGTTCCCCGTGTGGTGCGGTGAGTATTACTTACCCCTCCACGATGCTCCGGGTGCCCTTTGGGTCCAGCGCTGGTCCTCCAGTGTCTTCTCGGCCCTCTCCGGTGACGTCCATACGCTGTTGCGCACGCCGTCCCGTCATCCAATAGGAACGGCGTATGCAGCGGCGTAATGACATCGCTACGCAGGCCCAGTAAGGCCTTGCGGAAGACAGCGGAGGACCGGAGAAGACCAGGAGAGCCCAGCGGAGGCCCGGGGCCACCATCGGGAGAGCGGCGGGGACACCATCGGGAGCGGCGGGACGCGGTCCGGAGCGGCGGGGACAGGTGAGTACAGCTACCTATACTTTACATTGCACGAATCCCTCAACATACAATGGATTCGACAAACGATGGCTGGTTTGGAACAAATTACCATCGTATGTTGAGGGATCACTGTACTTCCTAGGGCACACTCTAAATACACATAAAAACCATGACGACAACACTCCCTTTTAATGGGTTTTTCCATCTCAGCATGATATCTCTATCCACAGAATAAGAAAAATCGGTGGATACAACCACCGGAATTGATCAGAATCTGTAGAACGGAAGTGGAATGGTCACACACATGCGTAGTACGCTCTATTCATTGCCAGGAAATGTCACCTATGTTCTATGGAATGATGGGGTGGCAGCTGTCAGATCCCCAATAATTATCCTTCCATCCCTCACTCTGTTGAGATGGGGATAATGTGCTGAGAATAGAATACCCCAAGGTTTTGCAAATTGGAGGTATTGCTAGGGGAGCTTTTAAGAGAGAAAAAAAAAAAAAGATACACACACACACACACACATATATATACATATATATATATACATACACACATATATACATATATATATATATACACACATATATATATACACACATATATATATATACACATATATATATATACACATATATATATACATATATATATATATATATATATATATATATATATATATATATATATATATATATATATATATATAGACATATGCGAAAAAATGCCAGCAGTACATCTTTTCATGCTTGAAAAAGATGGCGGGATGGCGTTGAAACATCGCACTTGATATGGGTCAATAAAATCCCACCTTTTGCACTTTAACAACAGGTGTGCTGCTGGCATTTTTTTTGCTTCTGGATTATCTAAACAGTCTGCGATTGGAACTATGGTTTTCAGCCTGCACCCCAGGACTTATTGCTAGTGGTAATGCCGCCTATCCTTGGATTGCTATCTATATCTATCTATATCTCTCTATCTCTATATATACACACATACACATACACACACACACACACACACACACACACACACACACACACACACACACACACACACTGATTACCCGGCATTGCCCGGTTTTTCCTTCAGCCAACAGAGGAAGCTTTTGACTTCATATCCCGACCTCCTATCCCGACCCGTAATATGTGTACCAGATATTGAAATATCTCCAGTACGGAAGTTAAACTTTAAACAAAAACCCCGACCCTCACAAATGGGGGTAGTCAAGGGTTAAATTAACTATCCTATATTTTAAGTGGACATATAAGTAAAACGTGACCAAGTATTATCGAAATATCTCTAACCGTTTTGAAGTTATGCAGCAAAATATATTTCCCATAGACTTGTATGGGACATTAAACAAAAACCCCGACCCTGGCAAATGGGGGTGAGTAAGGGTTAAATTACCTATCCTATGTTTGTTGTTGACATATAAGTAACATGTGTGCCAAGTTTAGGACGGGATAGGAGGTCGGGATAGGACAACAATATATGAGGATGGGATATGAAGTCAAAAGCTTCCTCCTTTGTTTATTTTCCTCCCCAACAAGGAGTAGGAAGGAAAAACCGGGCAACGCCGGGTACTCAGCTAGAGAGAGAGATATATATATATATATATATATATATATATATATATATATATATATATATATATATATATATATATATATATATATATATATATATATATATAAAAACCTGTTCCCTAATAAAAACTGGAAAAAAAAACCTTTATCCCATAAAAAAAAAAAAACTGTCACATGACTTAAAATAGTTTCGTAATTGATATAGGCGAGTACTTAGAAAAAAAAAAAGTATCGGTAATCAGTCTTAAAAAAAAAAAACATGACTTATTTGGCATGACTCTCTTACAAGTAGAAAAGTTCAAATATAGAAAAAAGCAAAAAGAAAAAAACACTGCAAGTATCATCAAGATGTGCTGCTAATATAAATTACAATATGTCACAAAAAACAACCTCAAGCAATAAAAAAACAGTCAATTCAAGTTTTCACAAATACAAATTCTAATTTGTACTAAGGCGTTCAATAAGTATTCTAGTTTGTACAAAGGAGTTTCGTAAAAACTGGTTTTAACTAGGAAAATGCAGTCAATTTTAGTTTTCTAAAGGCATTCAGTCAAAACTAGTTTTCACTGGGGAAAAGCAGTCAATTCTAGCAGTCAATTCTAGTTTTCACAAAGACATTCAGTCAAAAACTAGTTTTAACTTTAACACATATATATATATATATCCCATTCGTAATGGCTATAAGCAATCGTTTTATGCCAGGGATATGGAGATCTGTGACAGAATTTGCAGCATTAACCACAGATATGTTAACACAACATAACATTTTGGTGGACATTTTGTTACTTAGTAACATACTAATATATACGGACCACTGTAGTGATTGTACCTTTGGAGCTGACCATAATTATATGTAAGGTGGCAGACAAGCTCAGGATTCCTTCAATGTCTCCTGTAGAGATGCATTCTGCCAATTCTCCTAAAAATGAACTGGAAAAGGTACAAAATGAAACATAAATGAACCATAATGACGACTACTGATGGCAAAACAAACCCTGTTTCAATCTTTTTCCTGATCTGTAAAGATTTCTGTGATTGGTTAAACCATATAACACTGCTGGGGGTAGTGTTCTGCCCCCTTTATCGTTCTGCCTGTTACATATTGCACTAGGTAAGAAGTATCAGTATTGGGACCAGCAAGGAACATCCACAGCAAACAGGCTGCAAATCTGCCCCAGAGCCTTGGATTTTTTCTGCAGATTCCACAGCAGATTTTCAGAGAGAAAATACCCTAAGACCACACAACAATATCAGTCAGAGACCAGGTACAGGATTAAACATTTCATGGGTGCATACGGTACAGCAGACTTACCTCAGTACACTGGATGTCTTTATAATAATGGACATTAAACACCGTGAGAGTGGAGGCAGCTCTGAAACAGATTCTGGTGGCATAATTTCACTTGGATCTGAAATCTAAAGAGAATGATACACGGAAAGATTTTAGTATTATCTGTGATAACTAAAAAACACTCATAGTAGCAAACTACATTAAAAACTATTACTATTTCGGTAGTGGGCGTATACTGCCCTTTTTACAGAAGGCTTCATAATTCATGGGCTCTAGCCATACACAATGTGCATATAAGAAATATACGTATAGAAAATGTACACACAAAATATACTGTGAAAGAGCAAGCATTAGCTTAAATGGTCATTGTCAGATAGAAAAAAAATGTATATGTTGTAAATCTTGGCAAAACATTAACTTTTCTAATATACACTGCTCAAAAAATAAAGGGAACACTTAAACAACACAATGTAACTCCAAGTCAAATGGAACAGACAACAGGTGGAAATTATAGGCAATTAGCAAGACACCCCCATTAAAGGAGTGGTTCTGCAGGTGGTGACCACAGACCACTTCTCAGTTCTTATGCTTCCTGGCTGATGTTTTGGTCACTTATGAATGCTGGCGGTGCTTTCACCCTAGTGGTAGCATGAGACGGAGTCTACAACCCACACAAGTGGCTCAGGTAGTGCAGCTCATCCAGGATGGCACATCAATGCGAGCTGTGGCAAGAAGGTTTGCTGTGTCTGTCAGCATAGTGTCCAGAGCATGGAGGCGCTACCAGGAGATAGGCCAGTACATCAGGAGACGTGGAGGCAGTCGTAGGAAGGCTTTTGTGCAAGGAGGAGCAGGACCTGCAAAATGACCTCTAGCAGGCCACAAATGTGCATGTGTCCACTCAAACGGTCAGAAACAGACTCCACAAGGGCGGAGACCATCCAACACCTCATCAGGAGTATGCCAGGTGTTGTAGGGAGGTCATATGGGCACGTGGAGGCCACAAACATTACTGAGCCTCATTTTGACTTGTTTTAAGGACTTTACATCAAAGTTGGTTGAGCCTGTAGTGTGGTTTTCCACTTTGATTTTGAGTGTGACTCCATATCCAGACCTCCATGGGTTGATAAATTTGATTTACGTTGATAATTTTTGTGTGATTTTGTCGTCAGCACATTCAATTATGTAAAGATGAAAGTATTTCATACGATTAGTTCATTCATTCATTCAGATCTAGGATGTGTTTACCTTAGTGTTCCCTTTATTTTTTTGAGCAGTGTATTTCATAAGAAAATGTTATTTCCTTTTCATAGAAATCATGGCTTATAACATCATGGCTTTGTCCAAGCTGAAAAACAGGCATGGACAAAGTCCAGTAAGTGAGGGTGGGCTAATACTCCTCTGTGCTCTCTCCTGTCTGATAGGACTCCTCTGTGCTCTCTCCTTTCGGATAGTACTCCTCTGTGCTCTCTCCTGTGATAGTACTCCTGTGTTCACTCCTGTCTGATAGTCCTCCTCTGTGCTCTCTCCTGTCTGATAGTACTCCTCTGTGCTCTCTCCTGTCTGATAGGACTGCTCTGTGCTCTCTCCTGTCTGATAGTCCTACTCTGTGCTCTCTCCTGTCTGATAGTACTCCTCTGTGCTCTCTCCTGTCTGATAGGACTCCTCTGTGCTCTCTCCTGTCTGATAGGACTCCTCTGTGCTCTCTCCTGTCTGATAGGACTGCTCTGTGCTCTCTCCTGTCTGATAGTCCTCCTCTGTGCTCTCTCCTGTCTGATAGTACTCCTCTGTGCTCTCTCCTGTCTGATAGTACTCCTCTGTGCTCTCTCCTGTCTGATAGGACTGCTCTGTGCTCTCTCCTGTCTGATAGTCCTCCTCTGTGCTCTCTCCTGTCTGATAGTGCTCCTATGTGCTCTCTCCTGTCTGATAGGACTGCTCTGTGCTCTCTCCTGTCTGATAGGACTGCTCTGTGCTCTCTCCTGTCTGATAGTCCTGCTCTGTGCTCTCTCCTGTCTGATAGTCCTCCTCTGTGCTCTCTCCTGTCTGATAGTGGTCCTATGTGCTCTCTCCTGTCTAATAAGACAGGAGAGAGCACAGAGTGCTAGCCCAACCTCACTTACTGGACTTTGTCCATGCCTGTGCTTCAGCTTGGACAAAATCATAATTTCTATAAAAAGGAAATAACATTTTCTTTCGTATTTTAGAAAGGTTAATGTTTTGTCAAGATGTACAACATATAAAAAGTTTTTGAATTTGACAGTGCCCATTTAAAAACGAAAAAAAAAAAAGCAAAAAAAACCTTCATAAGATTTCTGCGCAATAACAGACCTCATTATGCTGGAGTAATACTGAGGAATGGTAACTGTCTGTATATAAAAGCACAGAAGGCTATGCTTTTCTATACAAGAAAAAAAAATATATGGCACTGCTTACACAGGCTCAGTTTATGTCAAAAGGACACTCTTCAGGCATTTGCTGGATGCATAAGGTCCCACTGGTGGATTGATGGTATATTCTAGGAGCTTTCCTGTTGTGTTTGTGTATGTATATGTATAATTATATATATATATATATATATATATATATATATATATATATATATATTATATTATATATATATATTTATTTATCTCATTCTCAATAAATGTGTTGAGAGATGGTGACTGACAAGAGGTCATATACTCTATATACAGTAATTAAATGTAGGGAGCTCCTTTAATAAGCGGAACACTATTTACATGCAGCTGACGTGTGAAAGATTTGCTGTTAACACATGTTTTCACTGCATGATTATACAGTTAATTTTGATACCTTTGTGGATGTTTTTGTAAAGTTGTTGTGTATAACTGTTTAACTTCTTAAGAACCAAGGGTCATTTTTCCCCATTACCTTTAAAAAATCATAACTCATAAATCATAAGTTTCGCACCTAAAAATCCACATGATGGCTTATTTTTTGTGCCACCAATTCTACTTTGTAATGACATCAGTTATTTTACTCAAAAATCTACGACGAAATGGGAAAGAAAATATTGTGCGACACAATTGAAGAAAATACACAATTTTGTAAGTTTTGGCGGATTACGTTTCTACGCAGTAAATTTTTCGGTAAAAATGACACCTTATCTTTATTCTGTAGGTCCATACGACTAAAATGATACCCTACTTATATAGGTTTGATTTTGTCGTACTACTGAAAGAAATTATAACTACATGCAGGAAAATTTATACGTTAAATATTGTCATTTCCTGACCCCCTATAATTTTTTTTTTTTTTTTCCGCGTACGGGCCGGTATGAGGGCTAATTTTTTGCGCCGTGATCTGAAGTTTTTATCAGTACCACTTTTGTATTGATCGGACTATTTGATCGCTTTTTATTCATTTTTTCATGATATAAAAAGTGACCAAAAATACGCTATTTTGGACATTTCCGCACGTTCACCACAAAAACGCCAAGATGAAGGTGAAAGTTTGACAGACAATACGTACTTTGCGTAAAGAATGGCTTATCTCTACAACCACAGCAGCTAGAAGGGTGGAGATCATTCCTCGGTGGACCTCAGAAGAAGCGGTATGCCAGCACTGGACGGTGTGTATGAACTGGCTAAGAGGGACTTGCATGGACTGAATGAGCTAAAACAAACAAATATAAAATACAATTATACTTCTAATAAAAAAAAATTAAAAAATGATTTCCATCTCTAAGAATAATGGACCTTAAAGAAGTAGTCTCATGCCAGAAAGCACAGAACAACTTACGGTTTAGATAGTGGGGGGTCCGAGCGTTGTGGCCCCCCGTGATAGTCTGTACGGAGCCCCGGCTCTCCCACAGAGCTGCACGTCACAACCCCTGCTTAAAGCGGGGGCCGCCACGCCTCCTCCCTTTATGGGAGAGTCGTTCGGCAATCTTCGGCTTTCTCATAGAGGGCGGCGGAGAGCGTGACGTGCCGTTCTTTGGGAGAGCCGGTGCACTGTACAGACGATCGCAGGGGCTACAGCCCCCCCCCCCCCCGCAAAACACTGGGAAACACTGCTCTAGCCCGTATCAGGCACAGACTCATGAAAAAGTTGATTTTTATTATGCTTACCATAAAATCTCTTTCTCGGAGGATCCATTGGGTGACACAGAGACTGTGGGTATATCTTGCTGCCACTAGAAGGCTGACACTATACATAGAAAAAAAAAAGTCGGCCCATTCTGGCAGGATATACCCCGTCTACTGACCCGGAGCTAATCAGTTTAGTCCCAAAGCAGTAGGAGAGGACCGACAAAGAAAGAAACCAACAGGTGTCCGAGGGAAAGAGATAAAAAAAAAGGAACCGAAGGCACCCTTTGGACAAAAAACTGAACCATAGCAACAAACACAATGGGTGGGTACTGTGTCCTCAATGGATCCTTCGAGAAACAGATTATATGGTAAGCATAAAAAAAATCTACTTTTTCTCGGTAGGCTCCATTGGGGGACGCAGAGACCTGGGACGTACCAGGCAGTCCCCAGGGTGGGAAAAATACCCACCTCAGAAGCAGGCAGAAGACTGAGTCACCGCTGCCTGCAACACTTTGTGACCCAAACCAGTGTCATCTGACGCAAACGTATGCACAAAATTTAGTGAAAGTGTGCAAGGACGACCAAGTGACTGCCTTACAGATATGCAAGGCCGAAGCCCTATTGCGGAGCACCCAAGAAGCCGCAACGGAATGCATGGAATGCGCAGTAACCCGAAAAGGTGGGAGAATTCCTTTAAGACAGTACAATTCAGAGCTTGCAGAACAGACCCACCGTGAAATGGTCGCCTTGGAAGCCCCTTGAAACCACCCTCCAGAATCACAAAGAAGGAGTCACCCTGCCGAAAGGAGGAGGTGACTGATCGATCCGTACAGCTCGAACAATGTCCAGACTATGGAGGGAACGCTCCTTAGCATTGGATGGAGCCGGACAAAATGAAGGAAGAACGATCTTCTCGTTCATGTGAAAGGGGGAAACCCCCATGGGTAAGAAGTAGGGAGGTGGGCGTGAAACCACCTTGTCCTGATGAAGGGCCAAGAAATTTGAGCGACAAGAGCTGAGAAACCCTCTTAACGGAGGCAATCACGATAAGGAAGGCGACCTTCCATGAAAGAATGCGTAGAGAGGCGTTCCGGAGGTGTTCGAACGGAGCCTCCCTCAAAGCGCCAAGCACCAGGTTGAGATCCCAAGGAGGAGTGAGAGACATTATGCCCTGCAGGAAGGTGCGGACGTGAGAATTGGAAGCCAACGGCTGCTGAAACAATAGAAAGAGACGACACTTGATCTTTAAGAGAGCTGAGTGCCAAGCACTGATCCAGACCAGATTGCAAAAAAGCAAGACGACGCGGAAAGGAAAAAACGACCGGGGAGACGGACTGAGCTTCACACCACTGGAAATAAGCCCTCCAAGTGTGGTGGTGAATCCTAGCAGGGGGAAGGCTTCCGAGCTCAAAGCATGGTGTGAATCATCCCAGAAGAAAACCCCTGAGCTCTCAAAACCGCAGTTTCATCCACCACGCTGTCAAATGCAGCGACAGTAAACTGGGGTGGCAGAGAGGACCCTGGGAGAGCAGATCGGGGCGAACTGGAAAACACAGTGGTACGTCGGTGACCAGCCGAATTACGTTGGCGTACCGCGCGCGCCTGGGCCTGTCTGGAGCCACCAGAATGGCAGGAACGCCCTCCGCCTTGAGTTTCCTCAGAACTCTGGGCAGGAGAGGGAGAGGCGGAAAGAGGGAGACGGAAGGACGACCATGGGATGACAAGTGCCACCACCGCCAGAGCGCCCCGAGACTTCGCGACGAAGCAAGGAACTTGTCTGTTGCGGCGAGACGCGAAATGATCCACGTCCGGGGTCCCCCAGAGATCGCAGATCTGCGCAAACACCTCCGGATGTAGAGACCACTCCCCCGGATCCGTGGAGGAGCGGGCTGAGAAAGTACACTTCCCAACCATCCACACTCAGAATGTGGATTGCGGAGAGGGTGGGAACTCGAGTCTCAGCCCAGAGCAGAATCTTGGACATCTCCTCTATTGCTGAGCCGACCTGGCCATTGATATATGCCACAGCCGTGGCATTGTCCGATTGGACACGAACTGGATGACCCTGTAGGAGGATCTCCCAGTGGAGGAGGCAAAGAAAGATGGCACGGCGCTCCAAAAGATTGATGGGAAGGTGAACTTCCTGAGGGGTCCTGAAACACACCTCCCCAACCCTGGAGACTCGCATCGGTCATGAAGACCTGCCAGTGGAGGAGAAGAAACGACCGCCCCTGGAGAAGGAGGGGAGAGTGGAGCCACCACAGAAGGGACCATCGAACGAACGGGAGAAGAATCCGCAATCCAGAGTAGACTGCAACTTGTCCCACCGGGCCAAGATGGTCAGCTGGAGAGGGAGCTCCATGGGTGAAAGGGACTACCATGCAGAAATGAATCGGAACCAGAGAGGGGTGCCGTAGGTGACGGACACCCTTCTGGAAGGAGCGCCACTTGTCCAACGGTAGGGGAATCCAGGCCGCCGTGTCGAAAAGGAGACCCAGAAAGACAAGAGACTGGGAGGAAGACATGTTGGACTTTTCATCCAGGTAAGGGAGGACAAAGATCCCCTGGGCCCAAAGGATAGAAATCACTGCCGCCATGACTTTGGTGAAAACCCTGGGAGCCATAGCTAGGCCAAAAGGAAGAGCCACAAATTGAAAGTGACCCACAGGAACAGCGAAGCGGAGGAAACGCTGGTGGGCGGGGAAAATAGGGATGTGCAGATAGGCATCCTGGAAGTCCACGGAAGAGAGGAACTTCCCCTGGTCCATGGAAGCCACCACGGAGTGGAGGGACTCCATGCGAAAATGACGTAGCTGCAAATGGCAGTTGAGTAACTTGAGGTCCAGAATGGGACGGACAGACCCCTCTTTCTTGGGGACGACAAAGAGATTCAAGTATAACTCCGAAAAACGCTCCCCTGGAGGAATTGGCACAATCACTCCCTGAGCAAGGAGGGTACTTAAAGTGACCTGAAAGGCCACCGCCAAAGAAGGGGAACGAGGAGGACGGGATCGGAAGAAACGATCCCCGGGAAGGGAAGTGAACTATCTGGTAACCATCAGATTTGACGTCCCGGACCCAAGAGTCCTGAACCTGTGCTAGCCAAACGTCCTGAAAGAGAGACGCCCTCCCACCCGAAAAGAGGACACGTGTGGGGGTGTCCCTTCAGGAGGAGGAAGGCTTACAGTTACCGGACTTGGCCTTGAAACAGCCGGAACGGTTGTCTGACTTCCAGGAAGGACGTGCCTTGAAAGAAGGAGCATTCCAAGATTGGGAGTGCGCAGTGCAAAGGACCAAAAGGAAGCCGCCTTCCGATGGGATCGGAGCAGCGAGGTTTGTTCTGAGGCAGCAGAGAACTTTTACCCCCAGAAGCAGGGCTGTGGAGTCGGCAAACAACGCACCGACTCCGACTAAATTTAGATTGGAATAAAAAAAAGCAAGTTTAAATGTCCCAATTCACAAAAAGTTATAATTAATGACTACTCTACTGTAAGACTAAAGACCAATGCATGCAGTGCCTCACGTAACTGCAAAACGAACACGTTAAGTGACCGTGAAGAAGCATGCTTTTCATGTGCTTCACTATATGGCACGCAACGCACAATTAGGAGTGGCATTACTTATACTTTCCATAGTGTTGTGTTCTGCTGTTACAGGGAACCCATGGGTAACCTAGCCTCTCACTGATAAGGGAGTAAGTAAATATGTTTTTTGCAAGACTAGAGACACTTGTATAAGTGAAGGGAATGGAGGGTGAATAGTTCAAGACTGAAGGTGTAAACCATTGGAAAAACTGCTGCCATTCAGCTAAGGCTATAAAAACTTGTAAACTCCGATTCTTAGCTTAAACTTTAAACATGACTATGGGATTCTACTAGGGAAATCATGTTTTATAATAAATGCCCCTTCCTGGATCCTCCCACTGCCCTATCTTCAGAAGCAGATCAGCACACAATAAGGAGAAGGCAGCAGCTTCTGCCCAACTACCTCTCTGTGCTAGAAGAGCTTAGAAGAACTTGGTGGAACAGCTTCATGGATTCAACTATAAGTGTTTATAAACACATTTGCATATTAATACAGAGGAGTCTGAGTCGGAAGTACAAAAAACTGTGGAGTCGGAACATTTATCTACCGACTCCACAGCCCTGCCCAGAAGCTTCGGAAATAATTTCATCTAGGCGTTTTCCAAAGAGCAGAGAACCAGAGAAAGGCAACTCTGTTAGAGATCTCTTAAAAGCAGCATCCGCATCCCACACCTTCAGCCACATGAAGCGACAAATTGCAACCAAATTACCTGAGGCAAAAGCCGTGCATTGGGCTGACTCCAAGGCCGCTGAACAAAGGAAGCCTCCGGCCTGAGAGCGTTGGCGACCGATATTCGACAAGCCCTCTCGAGGTGCGCCTGACAGGATGCTTTGTCGTAGCTTAGATGCCCAAACCTAAACTGCCTTGGCCACCCAAGCGGATGCGAAGGTGGGTAGCAAGGACAAACCTGCTACTTCAAAGGCAAATTTCGCCAAGTTCTCAATCTTCTTGTCCGTAGGATCCTTAAGGGATGCTGTGTCCGCTAGAGGCAGGGTAGTAGATTTGGACAGACGAGAAACTGGAGGATCAGCTGCAGGTGGCCCTGTTTACTTGGAAACCAGATCTGGAGGAAAGGGAAACTGAGCTTGAATCTTCTTGGTTCCCTGGAATCGTTTGTCCGGATTCTCCCAAGCCGCATCCAACAAGGCGTCAAATTCTGCATGAGAACTGAAAGCCTTGGGAGTACTTTGAGAGCGGCGAAAATAAGCTTCCGGATCAGGATCTGAAGTTCTTGGGTCCTCCAGAAGAAAAGAGTCCCTGATGGCTGACACCAAGCCGCCCACCATATCAGACACGGCAGAGTGGTCCTCATGATCCGAGGTGGATTCTGTCCAGTCGTCTGCTACCTCCTCTGGAGAGTGGGAACGTGCGGTGGTAGCTTTAAACTGAGGTGTGTTAGACCTAGAATGGTCACAGGGGAAGCTGTGAAACACAACCCCCCCCCCCCCCTCCCCCAATAAAGAATAAAAGATGAAAAATCCCCCCTTCTTCTTGGTTCCCTGGAATCGTTTGTCCGGATGCTCACCAAGCCGCATCCAACAAGGCGTCAAATTCCGCATGAGAACTGAAAGCCTTCGGAGTACTTTGAGAGCGGCGAAAAGAAGCTTCTGGATCAGGATCTGAAGTTCTTGGGTCCTTCAGAAGAAAAGAGTCCCTGATGGCTGACACCAAGCCGCCCACCATATCAGACACGGCAGAGTTGTCCTCATGATCCGAGGTGGATTCCGACCAGTCGTCTGCTACCTCCTCTGGAGAGTTGGAACGTGCGGTGGTAGCATTAGACTGAGGTGTATTAGACCTAGAATGGTCACAGGGGAAGCTGTGAAACAACTCCTCCTCCCCCCCCCCCCCACCGTATAAGTGGCTCCTCCAAATGCAAGGTCTAAAGTTTAAAAAGCCTGAAGACGGCTAAAACTGATTAGTTCAGGGTCAGTAGGCGGGGTATAGCCTGCCAGCAGGGGCCGGCTTTCTTTTGTATGACTAGTCTCAGAAAGATATCTCCACGGTCTCTGTGTCCCCCAATGGAGCCGACCGAGAAAAGTTTCTTTTAACATAAAGGTGAGGCTGTCTGTCTCCTACTGGGAGCAGGGAGCAAACAGACAGGGTATACAAGACCTAAGCATACCTTACAAGGAGAAGGAAAGGCTACTTAGAGGAAGGGGAGCCAACACAAAGAGGCACTGACTGTAGATAGAGACTCAAGTGTGTACAGAGTGCATGGTTTGGTTACTATGACACTAAAGTGACTGTGGGTTAAGTAAATCTAAGATATTGAAATGTTTGTTGGTTATATGAAATACTGTAAGGTTTTGTAAGAATGTGTCTCTAATGTTTATACCTGTCTCCATCTTCTTTAATAATAGTATCTTTTTACACATATATATCATTGTTATACAATCATTCTTGTGTCTCATTTATTGCTCTTAAACTTCCAATGTAATCCAGTAAAGGTTAGAAGAAGAAAAAACCTGCACATATGAATATGGTTTTGTTCTTCCTTCTGATTTCCAACCAGAAAAAGATTTCAGCTAAGGAAGCTTCAAAATCCACTCCGGTTTGCAGCTTACAGTTTAACCTGTAGAATTTACAACGTTCTGAGCCCAGAGCTGTCATGTCCTATATACCTGGAGCGTTTCATCCTGCTGTTTCCGCAGTCTACGGGCGGCAGTCTCTAGTGCTTTGTGGAAGATTGTCTGAATAGCATCAAGATGTTTATCCAAGTCAGCGGAGGCATTACTCATCTTCTGAGCCAGGCAGACTTCTGTTATCTCTTTCAGTACAGAAATCAGCATTGGCAGGCAGTTATAGGACTTCTCTGAACAATAGAAAATCATACAGCGCATGTTACAAGCTCCTGGGAATGTAGATTTACGTAAAGTATAACTAATGTTTTATTTATGTACGTACTTTTTCATTTCACCTTTCTTTCACTTCTCCCCCCCCCCCCCCCCCAAAAAAAAACAAAACAAAAAAAAACATATGCACTGACCAAACCACATCTTGTTACTTCCTTTTCGTCCGTGGCCACAGCATGGAGTGCAATGGTGAGATTGCCCTCTCCGCTGAAGTCTAAGGATGATAGGGCCAGGACAACCCTCAATAGGTGAGAGGTGGTACCACATTAATCAGGCATTTATGGCATATTCAATTTAAAAATCAGTTTTAAAGCTGTGGACTTCTAGATGTTGCAAAACTACAACTCCCAGCATGCCCGGGCATGCTGGAATTTGTAGTTTTGCTATATCTGGGAGGTCCACAGTTTGAGGACCATTGTATTATACACCCTATCTATATGTTAGTATACCAAAGTTGCATTTGTCGTGCACATAGATGATGCTGCAGCTTTTTTTGGCAGTCCATGTCACAGCGACATTAGACATGGTTGTGTGCATAAAAAATACTTACCAGTTTGTATTGCTGAGATAACAATTTGAAGAATTTGAGCTTGAAATTCTGAATCACCAAGGCCAACCATTACTACGTCTTTACAAACAGTCAGGTACGTCTAAATTATAAATAAAATAAAAATATATATATAGATATATACATATATACACACACATAATATTTAACATAATATATATAATATTTGGTTCAAGCACCACCTAAAATACTGAATGAGAGGAGGGGGAGGCTGTACAAAACATCTACACCCTCTTTTAAATGGGTGAAAAGGATTTTATTCACTATTCACAGCATAGGGGATAAGTATCTCATTGCAGGGGAAAGGACTGCTGGGATCCCAGCTCAGAAGTAAATACAATAAAAAGTATATTTTACTTTCTTGGTTAGGTCCTGTTCACATCTTTGTTGTGGCTTCTAAACTATAAAAGGGTCTGCAAGCATGCTTGAGAAAGATTGATCCCAGTAAAAACCTTGTACTTTAAAGGGGTACTCCAGTGAAAAACAAATTATTTTTTAACCTCTTAAGGACGCAGGGCGTATGGATACGCCCTGCATTCCGAGTCCTTAAGGACGCAGGGCGTATCCATACGCCCGTGGGAATTACGGTCCCCACCGCTAGCCGGTTGGGGACCGGAGCCGGATGCCTGCTGAAATCATTCAGCAGGCACCCCGGCATATCGCCCAGGGGGGTCCTGAGACCCCCCATGTCGGCGATCGGAGAAAATCGCATGTCAATTCAGACATGCGATTTTCTCCAATTCCGGGCTGATCGGGTCTCTGGTGACCCGATCACCCGGAAAATAGGGCTGATCAGAGTTGTCAGCAACACCCCCGATCAGCCTAAAGGATAGGAGTGAGGTCGCAAAGCTGCGATCTACTCCTATCCCCTGCCATTACTCAGAACGGAGTTCTGACCAATGGCAGCGCAGGACAGGAGGCCGTACCTGCAGGAGAAGATGCCTGGGGACCTGGGATCTTCGCTGGAGCCTGCAGGATCCTGATCAGGTAGGGAATCGACAGTGTGTGTGGGGGGGGGGGGGGGGTAAATCGATCTTTACTGTGGCAACCACTAGGGGGGCCAAACTGCAACTCCCAGCATGCCCAGAGAGCCAAAGGCTGTCTGGGCATGCTGGGAGTTGTAGTTTTGCAACATCTGGAGGGTCACACAGTTTGGAGACCACTGTTACAGTGGTGCCCAAACAGTAGCCCTCCAGATGTTGCCACACTACAACTCTCAGCATGCCTTGACTGCCCAGGCATGCTGGGAGTTGTAGTTCTGTAACATCTGTCCCTTCAGATTTAGCAATTTTCATGACATTTTTGAAAATTGCTGCTCTACTTTGAAGCCCTCTAATTTTTTCAAAAAGCAAAAGTATGTCCATTTTATGATGCCAACATAAAGTGGACATATTGTATTTGTGAAGAAAAATAAAATGTATTTGGAATATCCATTTTCCTTACAATTAGAGAGCTTCAAAGTTAGAAAAATGCCAAATTTTCTAAATTTTCATGAAATTTGGGGATTTTTCCCCAAAAAAGGATGCAATTAACGCCGAAAATTTACCACCAAAATAAAGTAGAATATGTCACGAAAAAACAATCTCAGAATCAGAATATTCGGTAAAAGTGTTTTCGCGTTATTAATTCGTAAAGTGACGGTGGTCAGAATTGCGATAAAGGGCTCAGTCCTTAAGGTGAAAAAGGGCTGCGTCCTTAAGGGGTTAACAACTGGTGCCAGAAAGTTATACAGATTTGTAAACTACTTCTATTTAAAAAAAAAAACCTTGACCCTTCCAGCACTTATCAGCTGCTGTATGCTCCAAAGGAAGTTCTTTTCTGTCTGACCACAGTGCTCTCTGCTGACACCTGTCTATCTCAGAAACTGTCCAGAGCACTCTGGTCAGATAGATAACATTTTAAAAGAAAAGAACTTCCTGTGGAGCATACAGCAGCTGATAAATACTCAAAGGATTAAGATTTTTTTTAATAGAAGCAATTTACAAATCTGTTTAACTTTCTGGCACAAGTTGATTTAAAAAAATAAATAAACAGTTTTTCACTGGAGTACCCCTTTAACCCCTTGGGGACGGAAGCATTTTTTGCAAATCTGACCACTGTCACTTTAAGCATTAATAACTCTGGGATGCTTTTACTTATAAATTTGATTCAGAGATTGTTTTTTCGTGACATTCTACTTTATGTTAGTGGTAAATTTTTGTCGATACTTGCATCATTTCTTGCTGAAAAATTCCAAAATTTTATGAAAAATGTGAAAATTTAGCATTTTTCTAACTTTGAAGCTCTCTGCTTGTAAGGAAAATAGACATTCCAAATAAATTATATATTGATTCACATATACAATATGTCTACTTTGTATTTGCATCATAAAGTTGACATGTTTTTACTTTTGGAAGACATCAGAGGGCTTCAAATTAAGAAGCAATTTTCCAATTTTTCAAAAAATTTTCAAAATCAGAATTTTTCAGGGACCAGTTCAGGTTTGAAGTGGATTTGAAGGGCCTTCATATTAGAAATACCCCACAAATGACCCAATTATAAAAACTGCACCCCTCAAAGTATCAAAATGACATTCAGTAAGTTTGTTAACCCTTTAGGTGTTTCACAGGAATAGTAGCAAAGTGAAGGAGAAAATTCTAAATCTTCATTTTTTACACTCGCATGTTCTTGTAGACCCAGTTTTTGAATTTTTACAAGTGGTAATAGGAGAAAAAGCCTCCAAAAATTTGTAACCCAATTTCTCTCAAGTAAGGAAATACCTCATATGTGTATGTCAAGTGTTAGGCGGGCGCAGTAGAGGGCTCAGAAGGGAAGGAGCAACAATGGGATTTTGGAGAGAATTTTGCTGAAATGGTTTTTGGGGGGCATGTCACATTTAGGAAGCCCCTATGGTGCCAGAACAGCAGAAAACCCCACATGGCATACCATTTTGGAAACTACACCCCTCAAGGCATGTATCAAGGGGTCCAGTGAGCCTTAACACCACGCAGGTGTTTGACGACTTTTCGTTAAAATCGGATGTGTAAATGAAAAAAAAAAAACATTTTTCACTAAAGTTTCTTCCCCAAATTTACCATTTTTTTTACAAAGGGTTATGGGAGAGAATGCCCCCCAAAATTTGTAACTCCATCTCTTCTGAGTATGCAAATACACCATGTTAGGACGTAAAATGCTCTGCGGGCGAAATACAATGCTCAGAAGAGGAGGAGCGCCATTGAGCTTTTGGAAAGAGAATTCGTTTGGAATGGTAGTCAGGGGCAATGTGCGTTTACAAAGCCCCCTGTGGTGCCAGAACAGTGGACACCCCCCCCCCCCCCCACGTGACCCCATTTTGGAAACTACACCCCTCACAGAATTTAATAAAGGGGTGCAGTGAGTATTTACACCCCACTGGCGTTTGAAAAATACAATTTTTCATTTTCACGGACCACTGTTTCAAAAATCTGTCAGACACATGTGGGGCGTACATGCTCACTGTACCCCTTATTACATTACACAAGGGGTGTAGTTTCCACA